>NC_083719.1:138819230-139124770 GCF_028564815.1 Eubalaena glacialis
GCAATCCCACTACTGGGCATATACCCTGAGAAAACCATAATTCAGAAAGAGTCATGTACCAAAATATTCATTGCAGCTCTGTTTACAATAGCCAGGACATGGAAGCAACCTAGGTGTCCATCATCGGATGAATGGATAAAGAAGATGTGGCACATATATACAATGGAATATTACTCAGCCATAAAAAGAAATGAAATGGAGGTGTTTGTAATGAGGTGGATGGAGTTAGAGTCTGTCATACAGAGTGAAGTAAGTCAGAAAGAGAAAAAGAAATACAGTATGCTAACACATATATATGGAATCTAAGGGGAAAAAAAAAAAGGTCATGAAGAACCTAGTGGCAAGATGGGAATAAAGACACACACCTACTAGAGAATGGACTTGAGGATATGGGGAGGGGGAGGGGTGAGATGTGACAGGGTGAGAGAGTGTCATGGACATATATACACTACCAAATGTAAAATAGATAGCTAGTGGGAAGCAGCCGCATAGCACAGGGAGATCAGCTCGGTGCTTTGTGACCAACTAGAGGGGTGGGATAGGGAGGGTGGGATAGGGAGGGTGGGAGGGAGGGAGATGCAAGAGGGAAGAGATATGGGAACATATGTATATGTATAACTGATTCACTTTGTTATAAAGCAGAAGCTAACACACCATTGTAAAGCAATTATACTTCAATAAAGATGTTTAAAAAACAAAACAAAACAAAACAAAACAAAACAAAAAAGAAGACATGGCACATATACACAATGGAGTATTACTCAGCCATAAAAACGAACAAAATTGAGTTATTTGTAGTGAGGTGGTTGGACCTAGAGTCTGTCATACAGAGTGAAGTAAGTCAGAAAGAGACAAACAAATACCGTACGCTAACACATATATATGGAATCTAGAAAAATGGTACTGACGAACCTAGTGACAGGGCAGGAATAAAGACACAGACATAGAGAACGGACTTAAGGACACAGGGGGGAAGGGGAGACAGGGACGTAGTGAGAGAGTAGCACTGACATATATACACTACCAAATGTAAAATAGCTAGTGGTAAGCTGCCGCATAGTACAGGGAGATCAACTCGGTGCTTTATGTCCCCCAGAGGGGTGGGATAGGGAGTGTGGGAGGGAGGCTCAAGAGGGGGGGATATGGGGAATATATGTATACATATAGCTGATCCACTTTGTTGTAAAGCAGAAACTAATACAATGTTATAAAGCAATTATACTCCAATAAACATGTATTTTAAAAACCCACAGCATTGTAAATCAACTACACTTGAAGATATTTCTTTAGTGCAAAAAAATTTGTGAATGTAAGTTTTATTGTGTGTGTGTACCACAGGTTCAATATATATGAATTATGTCAAATTGATTACATTGTTTTTCAAAATAAAGAATTTTTGATACTTTACATCAGCTTCATAATATAAATGCAGAAAAACTATATTCTTTCTAAAGTTCAGAAATCGCCATTTTGCTCATTCGGTATACTATAAACCACTAACTTTATTAAAAAGGGATTCGTGACCGACCTCTTCCTTCCAAAGAAATATTTCTCCACTCACACAAGTTTAATAGAATGTTCCGCCATGAACTGACTTCCCACCTTACAGACACGAGATTTGCATCCTGAAATCTCTTTCTTGCAAAAATGTCCAATTAGCATCCTAGCATTACAGAAAAGAAATGCTTTTTTTCCAGATCTCAAATTCCATACAACTTTAGTCAAGACATCATGTATTTTTTTCACACACACACAATTTTATTTTTACAAGAGATAAATCAACTGACACCAAGCATTGTAAATGGATGACCACAACAAAAGCAAAAATGATTGCAATTACCAAACACGAAACACACTCATACTATGTCATAATATTGACATTCAGTCCAGTAATCCTCCACTGTAACAGCTCCTTTACTTTGCAGTGAAAGACATCATGTATTTTTAAATTATCAGCACTCACCTGAGGTCTTTAAAAATCAACAAAAACATAATTTTGTGTTCTCTTTCATTTATTCTGGTTCTAAGTGGTCATTTCTAAATGAAAGTGTTTAAGTATGTTAACGTCATCTTATAACATCATATTTCCAATGACTACCGTGTCTCTAAAGATGAAATATGAGGAACTCACAATTAGGCTCTACAAAGTTTTACTCTCTGAATCTGTATGACCCTTCTGCTGAACTCCACACTGTTCATTATTCTCTGAGAATATTCTTTTTCTTGTATGCCCATCTCACATGCTCTTTCATTTCATGAAGTTTTTTCCTACAATTTTATGCCTAGTTTATTTCTGAGAAAATGCATTATTTCAGAGTGATATTTATAGATACAAAGACTTCTCTATAATACCCTCAGAGTTTCAAGAACTCCTTCTTCTTCTTCTTTAATACCTAGATTCTGAAGCTCTCCACAAAGCATTACTAAAATTGCATTTACATAAGTATCTACATATTAATCACACATTAATGCATTTATAATTGTATTATGATTTATTGTTAATTTTGGAGCATAAACGTAGCTGTCTTATTTACCACCCTCTTGGAAATCACTTTAATATTTGCACTTAGGACTTGAAAGAGAATGGATAAATAAAAACCTGAAGAATATGCAGATACAATTTATATATTTCTCATAAAATTAGGTGATTATCTAAACTTTATCCAGAAAAAAGAAGAGCCCAGATACTCTGCAGGCATGATACTCGAGAATGTATGGTCTTCTAGCAGGAAAACATGCAGTAATCCATGTGGCAGAGTTTACCTGTGACCAGCTGGGGTTAGTGACCTATGCATTCCTTACATGCAACATATCAGGAGTGGAAAAAGGGAATTTGTCAGTTGTGGCAATAAGTATAATGAAGTTTTGTAGCAGGTCGTGCTCATATGTTCAACACAGGTACAACCAAAATTTTGCTCAATTCTGATAAATCTAAGTCTGTATCTGTTACCATGTCTTTAACGAGGAAATGTCAGAACTGACTTACTAAAAAAAAAAAGTGTTTTGTTTGTTTGTTTGTTTTAATTACAGTCACGGTGAGTAAGACATAGCTCAGAACAGCTAATGTGACTTAGTGATTCTCTCATCAGGAAATACAGTTTCTACTTCCCTGTTTATTCTCCACATCCTGTAGTAAGTAAAGTTTCAATGAAAGATAAATCTACAGGGCGAAAAGAAAAGAAAACTTACATGTGTGGATGAGATCATTTTGACAGGTTTTAACACGTATGTCAGTGTTTCTGGGGATGGACACAAGCCAGAGCTCCCTACTCTGACATTTTCACTGATGTCATTCCCCTTGATCCTCAATTTGAAAGTGGATAAAAATGTTTTCTATGTTTTCTTCTTTAAGAAATTAAATAAAGAATGCTTTCTAGACATGATACTCTAATGATTTTCAGTCAATGGTCATCAACGGAGGAAAAGCACAGAATCTCATCCCCACAGAAGGGTGACATTCAGTCAGGTAAGAAAATTCTCCCCGAAATCAGAGCTTCATCTTTAACATACAATCAAAGGCTTTCACAGGTTCTTCGTCACTCTGCACTCAGCCCTATCATATGGGATTGGCTCTGAGAATCTCACATCAGATGACTGACAAACATGTCATAGTACACTGATCTGGTACCAGATCCTACCTCTCTTAATGATCTCCTGCAGGGACATTGGAATATTCTAGGATATTTCCTGGAGCCCTCTACTCTATACAGGTACACTTCCAAGTAGAAACAGAAGCTTTGATTCTCACTGGGACCCCTGCTCTGTCCAACCAACCTCTCTAGAAATATGATGTTCTAATCTCTCCTGATTAGAACATTTCAAGGTCTCTCCCTATGCTAATTTAGTAAAGGTAAAAGAGAAACAAGAAAGAGCAAACTATGCAGGGAGCACTGTATAAGATTCCTTTACTTAATGTATTAACCTGATATATCCAAAAATTGAGAAATATAGATTCATTTCATAATGGTCAAGAAAAGAGGAGGAGGAACCTCCATTCCAACAGTATATATAAAATGGAATCAATATTGCATAAGCTCCAGCTTAAGCTTAGCTACGAGGTACTAACTCTTCTCATAAAGAAGAAATAGTTCTCCATCATTTGAAGCACACTGAGGACTCAGACAGCTGGACACTGAGGGTGTAGTCTCCTCACTCGAATTCTGTACCTGCATCACAGAGCCATGAAATATTCCCAAAGAATGATTAAGGATGTGGTGGGGAGCCGAAATAAAAAAGATGAATCCATAGTCTGCCCTACCATCTGTTCTGCTGGATATTACCACCATCTTGGCCCAATATGACCTTCCCACTTCTCTCTGGGCCTCCCTACTTTCCACCTCCATCCTCTCATTATATCTTACCTACACTTGGAAACGACTCTAGTTTTTCCACTTATCAACAAGTAATCCAAATAGCAACTGTGTATATAACTCCTTAGAAACCTCAGGTCTGACTCACTAATACATGACCTTCGAAGTCCAAGGTTTTCCTAATTCCCTTTATTATTTTTTTTCTAATTTCCATGTACTTACACTCTCAGGACCTTCACTGTTCTCAAGTTCGTCTTCCCTGCAAAATCTGTCAACCTAGACATAGACTTAAGTACCACCCTCTAATTATCTCCTAGGGAATCCAGTTTTTTAAAAAAACCTCAGCAAGCCTTATGGACTTTATTAAAGACTCTTTAAGATAACCCATGGGAGATAGCAGTGCACCCATAGATATCTATTTAATACACCCTCAGAGTAATTTCTTTTTATAAAGACTCTTCTGGCCAATGAAGACTCTCAGCTCTTCTTCTTCAACATATGCAGTGTCTCACCCTTCTGATTACTCTCTGCTCTATCCCAGGTCCACTCCCTTTCCTGATATTACATTCTTTCCCAATTGTGTATGTTGGTAAAATCAAATAACATAAAATATAACATGTTAATTATTATAAAGTGCACCGTTCAGTGATATTAAATACATTCATATTATTGGGCGATCAACATCACCATTTATCTTTCTAATTCTTTTCTACGTTTTAAAACTGTAACTCTGTATCCTTTAAACATAAGTTTCCTTTTTGTTCCATAACCACCTGAAAAGCATCATTACCCTCCCAATTTCCATGGTTTTGACTACACTAAGTACCCCATATAATTGAAATAAGTAGTTGTATTGTTATGACTCACTAAAAGTCACAAAAATGGCATTTTTGGTAGCTAAATTTCCTCAAGATTCATCCATGTAGTAGCATATTCCTAGATCTTTTCCTTCTTAAGGCTGAATAATATTGTATTATATGGGTATACCACACTTTGCTTATCCAGGAACTAGTGGATGAACACTTAGGTTGCTTTCATATTTTAGCTACTCTGATTATTACTGCTCTAAACACTGGAGTACAAATATTTCTCTAAGACCCTGATTTCAATTCCTTTGGGTATACCTCATAGTAAAATTCCTGGATCATGTAATAATTCTATTTTTCAATATCTGAAAAATTGCCATACTCTTTTGCAAAACAGCTGTATCATTCTACATTCCCACTGACATAGCACAATGGTTCCAACTCCCTCACATCCTCACCAATACTTGTTTTCTGCTTGTGTATGCGTGTGTGTGCTTGTGTGTGTATGCATGCACACAAATATATAAACATGCATTTAGTGATATGGAGCATCTATTCAAGTGCTTAGTCATTTGTACATCTTTTTGAAGAACCATCTATTCAAGTCTTTTATCCATTTTTGAATCAGGGTGTTTGCTTTTTGTTGAGGTGTAGGAGTTCTCTGTATATTCTGAACAGAAATCTCTTGTCAGATACATGGCTTTCAAATATTTTCTCCCATCTTGTGGGTTGCCATTTTATTCTGTTTACATTTCTTTGATACACATTTTTTTAAATTATGTACTGCAAATTGTTAATTTTTTTGTTAGCTCTACCTTTGTTTTTCCTTCGTTTCATATGGAGGAAAACACTGCCAAATCCAATGTCATGAAGCCCTTGTCTTGTGTCTTCTTCTAAGACTTTTTATTTTGTTAGGTCTTATATTTAGTTTCTTGATACGTTTTCATTAATTTTTGCATATGATATTAGGTAAGGGTCCATCTTCCTACTTTTGCATGTTGACAACATGACTTCTCAGCACCATTTGTTGAAAATACTATCCTTTCTACTTTGAAAAGTCTTGGCAACTTGTCAAAAATCATTTGGCCATATATCAGGGTTTATTTCTGGGTGTTCTATTCTATTCTATTGGTCTTGAATAAGGGAGAAAATAGTATAACCTATCCAGGTTGATGAAGAACATAAAGAAAGACCAGGACTGAGAATTAGGAGGGCAATATAAAACAGCAGGGAGTAAAAGACAGTGTGAGAGAAGATCTTGTATTTGCGAGTTCATGAAAATAGGATCATGCTAAAACCACTAAACGCCTGACTTTGAACAATACGGTAAATATGCTAGCAAGAAACATAACACTTACCCATCTCTGGGAAATACAGTATGGGCATAAAGATAAACTACACACAAATATATTAAACAGGGAAGGGTTTTCATGGTGTGAAAATATTGTGGGATTTGAAATACAATTTACTTCTGTTCTACCATTGTCTCTAAAATTTATCAAAGTGTATATACAAGCAATTCCAATTCTGGTAATGTGCTTGACAGGTTTATATATGAACTTCAGCAGACCAGTAAATGTACATTCATAGTAGGACTGTTCCCTAAACCAAAAAACAAAACTCAAAACCTGGAAAGACTAGAATTCACTTTGTCAACACACATACAGATGCAATGATGATTAACGGTCCGAAAACAGAAGGTGAGCATGGGTGCAAGAGGTTAATTGCCAGGCTGGGGTGGGATGGAGCGCTTGAGGGTAACACAGGT
Source organism: Eubalaena glacialis (assembly GCF_028564815.1). Lineage (NCBI taxonomy): Eukaryota > Metazoa > Chordata > Mammalia > Artiodactyla > Balaenidae > Eubalaena > Eubalaena glacialis. Next base: position 138,826,115 of record NC_083719.1, read on the forward strand.
AGAAAAGGCTTTTGTCCTATCCTTGATTTTTGAGGTATGGAAATTCACAGGTCACTACCTTCATTTCAAAATGAATGAATGCACTATTCAATTTTTTTAAACAGGAGAAGTAAGCATGAGTGATAATAAATTTCAAACTGTCGCTAATCAAATAAGATACTAAGAAAACTTAAATAATATGATTTAAGAATGAAGTGGACAGATTGTCCAAGATGGTAGCATTCAAAGACCCGGAGCCTGATGCCTCTCATGGGCACACCAAAGTCACAACTGTTTACAGAACAGCAATTGATGAAACAGGCCGGGACCTACCATAAAAGATGTTTTACAGCTAAAGATATAAGGAAGGCACCTCGACAGGACAGGAAGGAAGGGCAAAATCTCAATAGAGTCAAGACCCATACCACCAGGTGGGTGGCCCAGAAGTGGGAGAATAATTACAATTTCAGAGGTGCTCCCAGGTAGCAAGGGGTATGAACCCAACATCAGGCTCCCAAGCCCAGGGATCCTGTTCTGGAAAGAAGAGTTCCTAGAAAGTTGGGCTTTGAAGACCAGTAGTGCTTATTTTCCAGAGAGCCAGAGGGTTGTGGGAAATAGTGATTCCACTCTTAAAAGATGCTCACAAAATCCCACATGATCCGAGAATCAGAACAGAAGCAGTCATTTGAAAGGATCCCGGGTCACACCTACCTCCTGATCTTGGAGAGTCTCCCAGAGAGGCAAGAGGCAACTACAGCACAGCCTCAGGGACAGAGACACTGGCAGCAGCCATTCGGGGGAGCTCCTTCTACCTCGTGGACACTGGTACCAACAAGCATAATTTCAGAATCCTCCCTCTATCTTTTTAGCCTCAGGACCTAGCCCTACCCATTTCCACCAGACTAGAGACACAAGTACAAGGATGCTGCAGGCCAAGCAACTAACTGAGCAAGGGCATAGCCCCACCCACCAGCAAACAGGCTGCCTTCAGACCCTCTCAATGCACAGCTGCCCCTGGACATGGGCCCAGCCACCAAAAGCCCCAGGACCAGCCTCCACACCTCAGTGGACAGGCACCAGCCCCAGAGTCCCTGGCCCCTCTGACAAGTGAGCCTACTCTGGCCTTGGAGTCAGCCTCACCATCGGCAGGTGACAACTGCACAGGGACTGGATGGAGCTTGGACCTACCCAACAGCAAACCTGCCCTAGCATTGGGATCAGCCTCATACACCAACAGGCACACACCAGCTCCAGGAATACCACAGCCCAGCAGCCTGTGTGACCAGAACACTCACTTGCAGGCCAGAAGCAGCCATGGACTCAGCTGGGTCCTGACCCTGCCCATCAGAATGCCAACACAAGATTAGGGATACCCCAGACCCTGCAGATAGCTGTGTCAGGAACAGTGATCCAACACCAACTCTGCGACTCCTGGGCCCTGCAGCCAGAACTCAGGACCTGTCTCTTCCTCCCAGTAGCCAGCATAGCCCCAGGACCAGTGACTGGGCACTAGCCCTGATATCACCTGGACTGCAGTTCTACCCATAAGTGAACCGGCACTAGATTTGGTGTCCACCAGAGTTGTGCAGCCAGCTGCCTTATGATTTAGTCTCACCAAGCAGCACAGACAGCCTCCATACAAGGCAGAGCCTGGCAAACAAGCAGTCTCGGGGCAGCCAAGCCTACCAGACCACCCACAGTAGTCAGCCCACCACAACAGAAGAGCCCAAGCAGCCCACATAGGGGGTACACCTAGAACATATAGTTCTAGTGACCAGGGGACACTGGGCTGCTGGGACACATAGGACCTCTCCTACAAAAGGCCACTTCTCCAAGGTCAGGAAATGTAACGAACCTACTACATACATAGCAATAAAAACAGCAAGTTAAGAAAAATGAGGTGACACAGAAACACGATCCAAATGAAGGAACAAGATAAGAACTCAGAAGAAGATCTAAGTGAAGTGGAGATAGCCAATCTACTCAAGAAAGAGTTCAAGGTAATGACGGTAAAATTGATCAAAGAACTCAGGAGAAGAATGGACAACCAGAGCAAGAAGTTAGAATTTTTTCAAAAAGAGTTAGACCATTAAAGAACAACAAAACAGAGATGAGGAATGCAATAACTGAAATGAAAAATTCACTAAAAGGAAACTACTGTAGACTAAATGATACAGAGGAATGAATCAGAAAACTGAAGGACAGAGTACTGGCAATCACTGAAGATGAACGGTAAAACAATAGATTAAAATGACATGAGGAAAGTTGAACAGACTTGTGAAACAACATCAAGTGTACTAATATTTGCATTATACTGGTCCCAGAAGCAAAAAGGGAAGAGAAAGCAGTGTAGAACATACCTGAAGACATACGAGCTGAAAACTTCCGTAACCTGGGAAAGAAAACAGACATCCAAGTCCAGTAAACACAGTAAGGCCAAAACAGGATCAACCCAAAGAGGACCACACCAAGACTCACTGTAATTAAAATGGCAAAAAAATAAACATAAAAAGACACTATTAAAAGGAGCAAAGGAAAAGCAACAAGTTACAAACATGGGAACTTGCATAAAGTTACCAGCTGACTTTTCAGGATAACCTCTGCATGCCAGAAGGGAGTGGCATGGTATATTTAAAGTCATGAAAGGGAAAAGCCGATAACCAAAAATACTCTACCCAGCAAGGCTCTCCTTCAGATTTGATGGAGAGATATAAAGTTTTACAGAGAAGCAAAACTAAAAGAGCTCAGCATCGCCAAACCAGCTTTATGAGAAATCTTAAAGGGGCTTTTCTAAGTGAAAAAGAAAAGGCCACGACTGAAACATAAAAATTAGGAAAGGAAACTTACTAAAGGAAAAAGCTCATTGGTTAAGGCAAATATTCAACAAAGGTACTAAATCAACCATGTACACAGCTAATAGGAAGGATGAAAGAAAACACTAATAAAATCATCTATATTCACAATAAGAAGTTAAGGGACACACAAAACAAGTAGATGTAAAATATAAGGTCAAATTCAGTAACTGTGGGGGAGCAGAGTAACAATGCAGGGTTGGTAGTGTCCATGTGAAATTAAGGCTCAGCAACTTAAATAATCACACACATACACACTCACACAAAACTGAAAGAAATCCAAACATAATATTAAAGATAGTCCTCACGTCACAGATGAAGGGAATAAAAGGGGAAGAAAGGAACACTGAAGAAATTAAAGAAGGATTCTAAAAATACCCAAGACAAATGAAAATGAACACACAATGATCCAAAATCTATGGGACACGGCCAACGCAGTTCACGGGGGAAGTTATAGGGACACAAGCTTATTCTTAGGAAACAAGAAAAATATCAAATAAACAACCTAACATTACACCTGAAGGAATTAGAAAAAGAAGAAAAAACAAAACCCAAAGCTGTCAGAAAGAAAAATTAAGAAAACTATACCATATGCAATCACATCAAAAAGAATAAGATACCTAGGAATAAACACACCTAAGCAGGTAAAAGACATGTGCTCAGAAATCTATCAGCCATTGGTGAAAGAAGTTGAAGGCAACACAAAAAGATGGAAAAACATAGCATGTGCATAGACTGGAAGAATTAATACTCTTAAAATAACCATACTACCAAAGACAATCTACAGATTTAATGCAATCCCTATCAGAATACCAAAGCATTTGCACAGAACTTGAAAAAGTAATTTTAAAATTTGTATAGAAACACAAAGACCCCAAATAGCCAAACAATCTTGAGAAAGAACACAGCTGGAGGCATCACGCACCTTGACTTCAGACTATACTGCAAAGTGACAGTAATCAGAGAGAATCGTACCAGAGCAAAAACAGACACAGAGATCACTGGAAGAGAACAGAGATCCCAGAAATAAGCCCACACACTTATATTTAATTGACTTACGACAAAGCAGGCAATATGGAGAAAAAACTGTCTCTTCAATAAGTGGTACTAGGAAAACTGGTCAGCTCCACGGAAAAGAATAAAATTAGATTATTTTAGCACACCATATATAAAATAAATGCAAAACTGAATAAACACCTAAATGTAGGACCAGAAACCATAAAACCCCTAGAGGAAAATATACAACATTCTTCAACATAAATGATAGCAACAGTTTTAGGTTCAGTCTACTAAGGCAAATGAAACAAAAGCAAAAATAAACAAATGGGACTTCACTAAACTTAAAAGATTTTGCACAGCAAAGGAAACCAAAGACAAAATGAAAAGACAACCTGCTGAAGGAGAGACAATATTTGCACATGATAAGAGGTTAACACCAAAAAGATGACTAAGCAAGGGTTCATATCTAAACTACAGAAACAGCACATACAACTCAATATCAAAAAAACACCCAAAATCTTTTTTTTTAAAAAATGAGAAGACCTAAATAGACATTTTTCCAAGGAAAAAGTACAGATAGACAGCCAGAACTCACAAAGATGCTAAACATAGCTAATCGGCAGTAAAATGCAAATCAAAACTATGAGATATATCACCTCAGTCTTGTCAGAATGGCTGTCATCAAAAAGATCACAAATGACAAAGGTTAGTGAGGATGTGGAGAAAGGGAAACTCTTGTACACTCTTGATGTGAATGTGAATTAGTGCAGCTACTGTGGAAAGCAGAATGGAGGTTCCACAAAAAACTAAAAACAGAACTACCATAATATCCAGCAGTTTCACTCTTGGGTATATCAGAAGAAAACAAAAACACTATTTCAAAAAACTAACTGCACCCCAATGTTCATAACAGTGTTATTTGCCATAGCCAAGATATAGAGTCAAACTAAGTGTTCATCAATAGCTTAGTGGATAAACAAGATTTTTTTATGATGACTTCAGCAAAAAATGAAATTTTGCCATTTGCAAGAACATGGATGGACTTGGAGGGTATTATGCTTAGTAAAATAAGCCGCAGAGAAAACAAGCATGGTATGTTATGAGAAAAAAAGCATGGTATGTTATGAGAAAACAAGCATGGTATGTTATCACTTACACGTGGCATCTGAAAAATTGAATACAACAACAACAACAAAAAAACAGACTCACAGATTAAAGAACAGACTAGTGGTTACCAGCAGGGAGAGATAGGGTGGAGGAGCAAAATAGTAGTAGGAGATTTTGAGGTATAATCCACTGTGTATAAAATCAATAATCTACAGTGGTGTACTGTATAGCATGGGGAATATAGCCACTCTTTTATAATAACTATAAATGGAGAAGAACCTAAACATTTATGAATCACTGTTGTACCTCTGAAACTAATATAATGTAAATTAACTATAGATCAATAAAATATAAAGTAAGAAACAATAAAGGGGAGACACAGATTATTAGATTGAAATCAATTAAATAAACACAAGTTTTGGAAATCAAGGAATTAAAACACAACATGTAAGACACAACATTGGCATTTAAAGTGTACAATCTATTCATTTAAAAGAAATCATTTAAGTGGTAAAAAATGGTACCCATTCTCACAATTTTGTACATCTAGGATAAATTATTATCTACAAAAATATGTTACAAATATTCACTCAAAAAGAAAGAGAAAATTTGGATAAACCCATTTTAGTATACAAATTTAATATCAAAGTCTCTATGTAAAATTGATTTGAATAAGTTCTGTTAGCCACTTCTAGTTTCTTTGTGATGTAAAATCTTTCAAAGCATAAAAATCAGCCTTTCTACATTATTCCATTAGACATACATGGAAGTTAAAAGAAATGAGAAGAGAGAACAATCAACCAGGAAGGTGAATTTACTGAGAAACAGTCATTCTTTCTCCCTCCTCCTTTTCTTTTCCTCCTTTTCCAGGTCTCTTTCGGTTCCAATCAAGAGAAGTCTTGAGAGTTCTGAGAATATTTCTTTGAGGGCTTCAAATCACCACAGCTACATCCTCTGACACAACTACACACATGGGAACAAAAATAAACCTCTGCTATCTACTCATGTAGGAGGGATTCATGCAAAATTAACTCCTACATGGAGATCAACAGGTGAGCTTTCTACCTGTTCTTTATAATGTCCTTCCATTATAGTAAATCCCACACATTATGAGGCAGAAGTGGTTACATGAGCTTTTCCTTGAAGTCAAAAATCTTGCATTCATTTCAAGCACCTGGTGATCATAGGGTACAGCCAGGGAAGGTGCCATCCCCCCTGGGGGTGGGGGGTGGCGGTGAATGGGCTCCCACACCCATGCACCGCCTGATGTACAGATTCTGGAGAAACGAAGGGCGATCACACCGCAGTCAGTCTGTCAGGCTGTCGGGCCACTGGGCAACCCGACCAGCCTGGAAGTGTCCCATTAGTTGCTGAAAGCAAAACTCTGTCCCCCCTGTGACGTCAGGCAATTTGGGCCAGAGAGTCAGAGGGTAATCAAATCAGAGAGTCAGAGGATAATCAGAGGTAATCAACTCCTCCTCTCTGCTCACCTCCTTGGGGTTACAGCAACCCCATCTCCAAACCCAAATCTGACCCTGGAGTGCCAAACTGGGAGTGGCAGGTGGGCTCTGCCGGTGCTTCAGCGCCCTCTAGAGGTTGTCTGCTCTAATGGCAACTCTCAGCCCTTCCTCCTCCTCCTTCCCTAGTCCTGGGGGCTGCCTTGGCCTCCTGCAGCTGCTGGCCTGATTTCATTCTTCTTTTTTCTCCAATTACAATGAAGTGTCTTACAGAGGTTTGGAATCTCTTGAAGAAGGAAGATCTTTTAGTCCATACACCTTAACTGTGAGAAGTTGGTATCAAGAATGAACCTGAAATACTGTATTTTTCTCCTGATGATTCCAAGGAGATACAGCTCAAGTTTTCTAAAGCATAAGAAGAACCAAGGTAAATATGATATTCTGAGCCAGAGATGAGAAAGCAGTTTCTAGCACCCCTTCCTCATGTCATTTAACTGGGATTTAAATCAATCAACTGCCACTGGTTTTTAAATCACATGACCCAACTTTAAATCAATCAGCTGCTTCCCTGTAACTCACGTGACTTGGCTTTGAATAGTAAGAAATGCAGAGGTATAAAAATGATGTTCTGAACAATAAATGGAAAAACAACATTTTAGAAAGTTTTTTTCTTTTCGAATGGACCATTCATTGCCTACAGAATAAAGGATTCTCTTGTGGATTTCTTGAACTGTAAACACATACAATGTCTCCGTTGGCTTGACTGACTTAGATTTTGGGGTTTTTTTGTTGTTGTTGTTAACATATTTCTTGGAGTATAATTACTTTACCTTGTTGTGTTAGCTTCTGCTGTATAACAAAGTGAATCAACTATTCATATAAATATATTCCCATATCCTCTCCCTCTTGTGTCTCCCTCTCACCTTCCCTAACCCACCCCTCTAGGTGGTCACAAAGCACTGAGCTGATCTCCCTGTGCTATATGCAGCTGCTTCCCACTAGCTATCTATTTCACCTTTGGTAGTGTATATATGTCCATGCCACTCTCTCACTTCATCCCAGATTACCCTTCCCCTTCCCTGTGTCCTCCAGTCCATTCTCTACATCTACGTCTTTATTCCTCTTTAGTGACTCCTGCTAGGGATGGATACTTCCTTTTATGCTCAGGGAAATCCCCTAGTTTGAATATGATTTGAGTTTGATCCTGTGAAACCATCAGAACTTCCCACCAGAGATAAATGAGGAGATTCTGGCCTTTATTAGTATGCACGATGAACACGGGTGTCCTGGCTGTACTTGCCAACCCTCCTATTTTACCCACCTATTTTTATCCACCTTCCTCCCTGTGAGTACCTTTGACCAACCCTGAGCTCAGACTCCTGACCTATTCCAGTGACTTTGTCAGTCTTTCTTTAAAAATGGACAGGTAATAAAATGAATTTAACCTAGAAGCAGCAGCTCAGTAAGGGAAATAAAATCATCAGAAGTTATCTAATCACAGCCACAGCCATCCAGGGCTCTGTCTTATCTGCTGGGTCATAAGAATGGCACCTTCCTAAACTTGAAGGGCATCCAATCAAATAAGTAAAGGTGTTGCTCACCTCTGGCTCTTGGAGGGATTGCTAGGCAGTCTACCCAGTGTATACTAACTGCAAAACACTGTCATGGTTTTGAAACACCTATGATCCAGGAAAGCTTTTTGGGGTGCACGGGGAAGGTTTCTTTTTGACATCAAGCAAAAAATAAATCACCAAGCTCTTTGAGCACAGGCGTTCTTAAGAGGGAAGTAGAAGGAAGGAATGGGCAGAAAAGATGATCTCCAATGAAGTGAAGGACATTTTTCCAAAAGAGTAGAATTTAGTCTCAGTTTAAGGAGAACACTTTTAAATAGCTGGGACAGCTCCAAACTGCAGTTTAGGGAATGAGTGCTTCAAAAGAACAGTGCTTTAAAAGTCCTGGCAAGGCAGCAAGAGGATGAAGAGTTGGTTTTGCATAGTTTTGAACACAGGAGTAAAGAAGCAGAGGCATCTCTGACTAAAAGGCCCTGAGATCCTATGGCATCAATAGGTCAGTTGCAGGGGCAGGGGGTGTGGGGGGCGATATTTCTCTCTCAACGTCTCCCAGGGCAGCCACCCCTCCCCACCCCACCCCCCTCTCCCTTCACCCTTCCTCCCTCCACTGTTGGGTCCCCGGGGACAGCACTTCTTAAGCTGGAGCGCTCAGGCACCATCTCTGCAGTCTGGATTCTTCCTGGAACCTGGCAAGTTCTGGGACAGGAAGGCAGGTCTGCAAGGCCGCTGCGGTGCAGTCGGACCTGGAGGCCTGGAGAGGAACTGGAGCCCTGAAGCCCACCCACGTCCTTGAAGCCGAGGGAGGAACACATCCTCCTAACAGTACTTCTCAGGGGTCAGCGTGCTCCCCACCCGACGGTGATCCATACTCACTTGAGGCAGCAAGCACTGCCTCTAACTGACCCCTCGATTCCGCCTTAAGGGTCCTCGCACATGTGTGATAGCGCAGGCCCCGGATCTCTTTAGTCAGCTGAGGCCAGTGCTGCCGGGATCCCTCCAGTCCCATCCCCCAGCCCCTCCCTCTGGGACTGTATCTAATAGAAGAAAGAGCACAGAGGAATTGGCTGAATCAAGGGACCTGGAAGCCTGGTTATGAGTTTGAAGACCGAGAACCTAAGGCGCAATTACATATTATTGGAAACTCTTGTGGGGTGTGTGGGGGGAGGTTAGGAGGCTGAGAGGCTGAGTCGACCTGGTGAGGCCAGCCCCAGGACACCACACAGCCCTGCCCCCCTTTCCCTGCCATCAGACAAGGGTGCCGCAACTCCAGCTGGGACTCTGCACTTCCCCCTCCCTGATTCTCCAGAAGAGCAGGTGGCCCCCCTCTGAGGGCAGGGGCAAGACAACGGACCAAGTCCCCCTGCACTAAGGCGCTACTGGAAGCTCTTCCTGAACAGCAATGCTGGCTTGGAGTGAACCCGTGCACCGCCAAAGCTGGTCTCATCCTGCAGCTGAGGGACGCAGGCTTTAAGTCAGCTGCCTTGGCTTTAAATCAATCAGTCTCCCCTAAGTCAGGTGACCCGACTTTAAATCACTGTATGCCCCTCAAGCCTGCAACTTCAAAAGTTGGGAACTTCACTTTGATCCCAGCACCTCACACAGCTGAATGCACACTGTAGTCACCCCCAACCCTGGCTTAGAGGCAGGATATAAGGTAAGGGGATGGGCGTGCACACATGGTGATGAGGGTGTACTTCATGTACCAGAAGGGTCCAGGTACTCTGGGTACAGCAAGCAGTGCACGATACAGCAGCTCCCTGGCAAAGCTGGTGATGCACAGGGGGAGCAGGCACACCCAGGCATGCAGAGGCTCCAGGGCGGGAGCTGGGGCACAGCCAGCCGGGAGGGTGTGAAAGCGCAGAATCTGAGCCTTCTTGAGAAAGGCAGACACAGAGGATGGATGAGAAACAAAGACCAGATGAAACATGGATTTGAAAAACACACCCTGCTCTTGAAATTGGGGTGTGGGGCACCCCAGATTTGAGTCTTCTTACTCCCCAGTAGCTAGTGCTTTGGCATTTGCCCAATTACTTATAAAATGTGACTGATAATATCTAACCCATAGAATACAGCGTTTGGAGTGGTTTGCGTGTTTATGTTTCCATAGGGGAATAAACTTTTCTACAAGAAAAATGTCTATTTTCTGAAATAAATTAAAACCCCTTTTTAAAAAGTACTATATCGGACTTCCCTGGTGGCGCAGTGGTTAAGAATCTGCCTGCCAAGGCAGAGGACATGGGCTCGAGTCCTGGTCAGGGAAGATCCCAAATGCCGCGGAGCAGCTAAGCCCATGTGACACAACTACTGAGCCTGGAGGCCACAACAACTGAAGCCCGCGCGCCTAAAGCCGGTGCTCCACAACAAGCACAACAAGAGAATCCACCGCAATGAGAAGCCGCAACAAAGAGTAACCCCCGCTCACTGCAACTAGAGAAAGCCCACACGCAGCAACGAAGACCCAACGCAGCCAAAAATAATTAAATTAATTATTTTTTTTAAAAAAACTACTATATCCTTCTTTACATCTTCTCTGGGAAGAACAGAGAGAAGGAGTGGGAGAGTGAGAAAGACCAATATTTAGTGCACATCCCTGATGCAGGTGCTCTGTTGGCTCAGATAGTTTTATCCCCACTTTACAAAGGAGGAAGTAAGCTCAGAGAGGTTTAGTAAATTTCCCAAAGCCAAACAGCTATCGAGTGGCAGAACCAGGATCTGAACCAAGTCTGTTACCTTCAAAGCCTAAGCCCTCATCACAACAAAACTCAATTAATATTTACATTTATCGAATTACATTGCAACCTGGGGAGTTCTTGGCACAGTCCTGAATAAGAGTGAGAAAGAAAGAAATAGCATTGTTCATCCAGTCAACCAAAATTTTTGAAGCAGCTGCTAGATGCCTGGCCCTGTTTGGAGTTCAGCAGTGATCAAGACAGGAAGAGTCCTGCTTTCATGAACCATGTAGTGGGGAGGAGAGACAGGTGCAACTTGGGTGAGGGATTTCACCTTGCTGGGCCTCTGTTTTCTCATCTGGAAAATGGGATGGGTGTTTCTCATTTTCTGGGATTGTCCAGCCCTCACATTCTCTGATTCCATAAGAAGCATTTATTTTCCTGTTTCTTTAAAATTCAATCAGGCCATGAGCTGTGATGAATGTCGTTAGCTGCTCCCCAAATCACTCTATTTCCACCCATTTCCTGTGATCAGGTCTTTCCCCCAACATGACTCACAATCAATCAAGTCACAGAAGCTAAGGGGCACCCAGCAGAAGAATTCCAACCCTGGCTTCTCAGGAGCTCTGCGGTCTACCTGGCCAGGTAAACTTCACTCACCTGGCACAAGGTGGCCATCCCTGGTTTCACATCAACATGATCTCAGGCACAAACCTCCTTGTTTTTCCATTTTGTCTTTAAGTTACTTACTGAAACAACTGCACAAATATGAAAAAGATATAAAATCAGGCATCCTCTGCCCTCAGTGCCTACTAATAAATGATTTTCTGCCACTTTAATGATAAAGATACATTTCAGCATTCCGCTGCCCTTATTATTTTTCATTTTGTTGATATTTCTACTGAATACACCTTTCAATATTTTAACAACGGAACATGTATTTAGGTTGTTCCACACACAGCCTTTGGTGGTAAGGGTTTTGTTGTTATATTTCTATTATGTTTCCTTTAAAAATCATTATCCTGTTTAAATGGATTTTGTCAATTTTATAGGCATTTATCATGATAAATATCATATCATGATATGATATTGATGAAATTAATACATAGAGGGCAGTAGTACAAATTGATTGGAATTGAGAGCCTCCATTAGCACAGATAAATATAAATATTATATATATATATATATATATATATAAGCCAAATTACATGCTGAGTGAGATTCTCCTACTCTTTTTCACCTCTGCCCCTCAAGCCTGTGAGAAATGGAATATTTCTTGCCATATCAGTAAAAAAAGGATGTCACAGTCATCAGCACTTGCAGACCTCCAATGTGAGCTGGTGGGCCCTGAGGAACTCAGGGTATGCAAATACAGAATGCTGGCCCCAGAGAGCTGAGGTGCATATCAAAGGAATGATTTCAGTGAGCCCAGACTCTTGCATCTTCCCATACAAAGAAAAACGCTACATTCCTCACCTTGGGAGAGCTGGTTTTCCTTAGTTAACAATCATTTTTGATGTTCCCCATTACCTGCGCCATTGCCCTCCCCTGTCCCCTCCCACCGGTACTTTAGCTCAGGGAGGAAGGAGCGCAGAGAGAATCGGCTGAACAAGGGGGCTGTGAGCCTGGGGATGCGTTTTCAGCCGCTTTCCCCGCAGTCAGGAGGAGGGGCGCTGACACTCCAACCGGACCCTGTGCCTCCCTTGCCCCGTTTCCCCTCAGGACGCTCAGGCCGACCCCCTCCCCACGCCCACCAGGCCCCGCGAGCCAGGCCGAGGGCAGGGGCGAGAGGAGGGACCGAAGTTCCCCGGGACCAGAATGCTGGGGGCCGCTCTTTCTGCACAGCAGCGGCGGGTGGCAGCGAACCCCTGCCCCTCAGAAGCTGGTCTTGCACTGACGCCCGGGCACCGGACCAGGAGGAGGGTCGGCACCCACTTACCTGGCCCGCGGTCCCCAGGACTGTCACGGCTTCGGCCGCCGGGGCCCCTCCAGAGCTGGCCGCCTCAGTGAGGACGCCCTCCCCTCGGGCTCCGGGGCACTTCAGTGACGGCGGAGGGAAGAGACCCCGAGCCGGGAGTTCCAGCTCTGCGGAAACGCGGGCTCCGTTCTGGGCGAGGAGGTGGGACCGCTTTGCCCCGAGGCCTTCCGGGAGGGAGGGCGGCGCCGGGGGAGGAGCCGCCTGGAGCCGCCAGGAGCCCTTCCAGGGTTCCTGGAGGGGCGGCCTGGCCTGGGGGCCCCGCCCACTGTGGCCGCAGCCCAGGCCTTTTCCCTGGAATCCTACACAAAAAAGAAAGATACACAGTCTATGGTAAATATTCACAAATGTTTGTTGCTGCCGTGCTTACTATTCTATTAAAGGTGTAAAATCCATAAAACACTTTAAGTTCAAAGTTAAATATGAATTTTTACCATTCTAATTATCTCTCTGCTATTCCCAACTGTGGTTAATGAATCAGAGACTGTGGCATCACTAGTTAAAAATGAGCTTGAGAAAAAAATAGAACTCAGGCCCACCAGACCTACTGAATCACGATCTGCAATTTTACAATCTCCCCAGTGTACTTGTGTACCCATGAATAGTTGAAAGGTACATTTCTACCTCGACATGTCTTTTCTGTCTGAGAAATACACACATTTTATCCAGTTTGATATAAATAAAACACTCAAAAATGCATATGCCTGTGTTGAAACCATCATTTTATCATTTCTTTTCCAGATAAGTATAGTCTCTACACTGGTTTTGTGGATCACATGCCATACTCTTTTCTTGTAGTTAGAAATAAGGTAGAGAAAGTTACTTTGTAAATATATATATATATATATATATATATATATATATATATATATATATATATATTAGTGGATAATTGAAGACAGTCTTCTAAATTAAAACCAGTTCTCTTAACTTGCTGTTTTCTTCTTGGGTCACATTATGAACTCTTCCCGTGGCCACATGGCATGTGTACTTTTAATTTCAGGGACTGCTGACATTCCAGGATGTGACCATAGATTTCTCTCAAGAGGAGTGAGAATGCCTGGACCAAGATCAATGGGAATTGTACAGGGATGTGATGTTAGAGAAGTATAGGAACCTGCTCTCCTTGGGTGAGGATACCTTCCTTCCAGAATTCCTTATCCAACCACAGGGTTTAGAGTCCTTCATTTGTAGAATGTCTCCTGGAATCTTCTGCTTCCTACAATAGGGTTTCAGATTGCAACGTTTCAGGAAAGATTGGGAGTTTGTGGGTATAATTTATCTTATTCTTTTAAAATTGCAGCCTCCCTTTTAATATACTTTGTAACTGCTTGGGATGTGTCTATACGAACTGTGTACTATATGCTTCTGTTAGAGTCCTTACAATATTTTATTGTCTTATTTTCTGTAACAATTTTCCATGGATTCTTTGGGCTTAAGGTATATTAAAAGGGAGACTGCGATTCTGGGACTTCCCTGGTGATGCAGTGGTTAAGAATTCACCTGCCAATGCAGGGGACAGGGGTTCGATCCCTGGTCCGGGAAGATCCCACGTGCCACGGAGCAACTAACCCAGTGGGCCACAACTACTGAGCCTGCACACCACAACTACTGAAGCCGGTGCGCCTTGAGCCCGTGCGCCATTTATTTTTTGGAGAATAAAACCGCCTCTGAGTGATTAAAATTTAGACCAGATAGTCAAAATGCTTTATCACCTGTTCTTCTAAAACACTGATCAACGGAACAAGTTTTACTAGGGATAACAGTGTGATTGTATTCTGGAGTTCATATGGGCAATATGGTTTATGACCTTGATGCTGGATCACGACATTTCAATGGTATAACTGCTATTAATTGTCTGTTTGTTCAACGATTAAAGTCTCACGGGATCTGAGTTCAGACTGGAGTCATCCTGGTTGGTTTCTGTCTATTGCAGATTTCTTCCAGTATGAAAGGACAAGAGCAACACGGCTTACTTTACAAAATGTCTTCAAACTAAATGATGATATAATCTACATTCAATTAATTTATACATACCCTACTGTAGAACAGGGTTTGTTACGGTGGCAGAGCCCGGTAATTAAGTAAGACTGAAACATTTATCTGCAGTGGTTCAAGTTCTCTTCCTAAGAATATGTTTATAATCAACATGCTTTCACAAAGTACCCAATTTAATTCACCATAGCATTCCTCATATTAACTAAATGGAGAATCCTAGGCTATATACAAATCCAGAAAGGGCCAAAAGTCAGCAGCCCCTATGGATTATTACAACCCATTACTGAGACATTCAAATTATTTATTAAAGAACCACCATGACCATCAACATCATCAATTTATATATTATTGCCTCAATGCTAGCCTTAACCGTGGCTCTCACAACATGAATTCCTCTTCCCATATCTTATCCACTAATTAATATAAATGTAGGCATACTGTTTATATTAGCCATATCAAGCCTAGCCATTTATTCCATCCTCTGATCTGGATGGGCTTCAGATTCAAAATACTTACTCACTGGAGCTCTACGGACAGTAGCACAGACAATCTCATATGAAGTCTTGTTAGCAGTTATTCTATTCTCAGTCCTACTGCTAAATGGATCATTTACACTTTCAGCAGTATTTATTACACAAGAACACCTATGACTAATTTTCTCCTGACCCCTACCCAGAATTTGATTATCTCCGCAGTAGCAGAAATCCAATGAACCCCACTTGATTTAACAGAAGTAGAATCAAAACCTGTATATGTCTTCAATGTAGAAAATGTAGCAGGCCCATTCACCCCGTCCTTCCTAGAGAATATGTCAATTTCCTTATAATAAACATTTCCACAACATTCTATTTTTAGGAGCATTCGACAATCCCTACGTGCCAGAATTATGTACAGCCCAAGTCATCATTAAAACACATCTAACAATCTCCTTTCTATGAATTCGAGCATCCTACCCACAATTTTGATATGATCAACGTATACATCTCTCATAAAAATTTTTTTACTACTAACATTAGCCCTATGTATATGAGAGTTTTCACTACCTGTCATCATACCAGGCAACCCACAGCAAACTTAAGAAATATGTTTGACTAAAGAGTTACTTTGATAAAGTAAATGATAGAGGTTTAAATGCACTTATTCCTGGAATTGAACTTATTTCTAAGAATTTTACATTCTCCATGCTACCACATTACACCACAATGCTATATAGTAAGGTTCTCTAAGAAAGCTTCAAGGCCCATACCCCCAAAATATTGTTGTATATCCTTCCTGTACTAATAAACTCTCATTGTTTTTACTATCATTCTACTGACCATTATTTCAGGAAATATAATTGTAGTAACAAGCTCACACTGGTTAATGGTATCCCCATTCTAATAAAAAACATGAACCCATAAGCTACAGAAGCATCCAACAAATATTTTCTAAAACAATCCACCACATCAATACTACTTATAATGGCTATTATCATTAATCTAATATACTCTGGTCGAAGAACACAATGAATTACAAAAATCTTTAATCCAGCAGCATCCACTATCATGACAATCGTCCTTGTCACTAAAGTAGGACTTTCCCCATTTCACTTCTGAGTGCCCGAAGTAACTCAAGGCATTCCATGAACAGCAGGCCTGATGCTATCAACGTCACAAAATTGCACCCCTATCAGTTTTATACCACATGTCACCATCCATCAACCTAAACATACTGTTAATCATAGTGATATTATAAATCATAGTTGGACGCTGAGGCAGACTTAGCCATACTCACCTGGAAAAAATTACAGCCTCCTCATCAATTGCCCATATAGGATGAATAACAGCTATTATCATGCATATTCCAAGTATAACAATCCTAAACATACTAATTTATATCATAACAACACTATCTTCTTCTTATTTATACCCAGATCATGTACTACAAGAGTATCATTATCACACACATGAGATAAAACACCTCCCATCAGGATCCTTATCCTCAGCATTATAGTGTCATTAGGAGGTCGCCCACCATTATCAGGGTTTTGACCCAAATGAATAATTATCCAAGAGATAACAAAAATGATAACATCATTCTACCAACACTAATAGCCATCACAGCAGTCCTCAGCATATATTTCTACTTGCAGCTAACATAATCCACATCACTAACTATATTCCCTTCATTAAACAACACAAAAGTACAACAATTTGAACATACAAAACAAAACATACAATACAAAACCCTAACTTTCCTATCATTACTCATCATAATAGCCACACGATTACTACCCATAACACCCATCCTATCAGTGCTGGACTAGGAATTTAGGTTAGTTTAGACCAAGAGCTTTCAAAACCCTAATAAAGTACAATTTACTTAATTTCTAAAAATAAGGACTGCAGGACTTTATCCTACATCAACTGAATGCAAAGCAAACATTGTAATTAAGCCAAATCCTTACGAGATTGATGAGTTTTAACCCCAGGAAATTTTAGTTAACAGGCAAATCATCTAGTCAACTGGCTTCAATCTACTTCTCCTGCCTTTGAGAAAGAAAAAAGAAGAAAAAAAAAAAAGGCAGGAAAATCACCGGCAGAATTGAAGCTGCTTCTCTCAAGTTACAATTCAATTTGTTGATTCACCACAGGGTTTGCCAGAAAGAGGGCTCAATCTCTGTCTTTAGATTTAGAGTCTAATGCTAACTCAGTCATTTTACCTCTGTTCATACACTGCTGATTATTTTCAACAAATCGCAAAGATATCGGCATTTTATCTTTACTATTTGGTGCTTGAGCTGGAGTAGCAGGCAGCGCCTTAAGTATTTTAATCCTGGCTGAGCTATGCTAACCTGGAGCGCTACTTGGAGATGCCCAAATCTGTAAGGTAGTCATAACAGTCCCTGCACTTGTAATAATTTTCTTTATAGTTGTACCCATTATGATTGCAGGCTTTGAAAACTGACTTGGGCCACTAATAACTCGGACACCAGAAGTAGCATTTCCCCAAATAAATCATATAAACTTTTGACTACTTCCCCCATCATTCTTACTCCTACTCATATCACCAATAGTAGAAGCTGGTTCTGGTACAAGTGGAACCGTATATTCAGCTCTAGCCTGCAATCTGGCCCATGAAGGAGCCTCTGTCGACCTAACCGTTTTCTCCTTACATTTAGCAGGTGTCTCTTCAATTCTTGGTGCTATTACTTTTATTACTATAGTCTTTAATACAAAACTAGCAGTCATATCCCAATACCAAACACCAGTATTTGTTTAATCTTTCCCAACTATAGCCATATTACTATCATTACCACTCTCAGTCCGAGCAGCCAGAATTGCCATACTGTTAAGAGATAGAAATCTAAACACTACTTTCTTTGACCCTGCAGGAGGAGACCGAATCCTATACCAACACCTATTTTGACTCTTTGGTCACCCTGAAGTCTGTATTCATGGTCTACCAGGAGTTGTTATAATCTCACATATCATTACATACTATTTAGGACAAAAAGTGCCTTTCAGCTATTTGGGACTAGTATGAGTCATGTCCACTGGCTTTTTAGGATTTCTCTTGTGGGCCCATCATATGTTTACCATAGGGATAGCTGTCGACTCAGGAGCATACTTTGCATCAGCTACCGTAATTACTTCTATCCCTACAGGACTAAAAGTATCTAGCTGATTAGCAACTCTTTAATTTTTTTTTCTCTTTTCTTTTTTTTTGGCTGCGTTGGGTCTTGGTTGCTGCACGTGGGCTTTCTCTGGTTGCGGTGCGCGACCTTTTCATTGCAGTGGCTTCTCTTGTTGCAGAGCACAGCCTCTAGGCGTGTGGGCTTCAGTAGTTGTGGCTTGCAGGCTCTAGAGAGCAGCTCAGTAGTTGTGGCGCACGGGCTTTTTGCTCCACGGCATGTGGAATCTTCCCAGACGAGGGCTCGAACCCGTGTCCCCTGCATTGGCAGGCGAATTCTTAACCACTGCGTCACCAGGGAAGTCCCTGGTTAGCAACTGTTCACGGAGGTAATATTATATGACTTCCCACTATACTATGAGTTTTAGGCTTTAGTTTTTCTTTTTATAGTAGGTGGTTTGACAGGAATCATCTTAGCCAACTCACCCCCAGGCATTGTCCTCCAGGATACATACTATGTAGTAGCACACTTCCACGACCTAATGTCCATGCGAGCCATCTTCACTATTATAGGAGGCTTCCTACACTGATTCCCACTATTCTCAGGTTATACAGTTAACTCAGCATGAGCAAAAATTCACTTCACAAGTATATTTGTAGTAGTAAATATGACTTCCTGCAGCACTTTCTTGGCCTCTCAGGGATGTCACTACGTTAGTCTGAGTACCCTGAGGCACACACCACATGAAATATTTTGTCTTTAGGCTCATTCATCTCAGTAGCAGCAGTAATGCTAATAATCTTCATACTTTGAAAAGCATTTGTGTCTAAACAAGAAGTCTTAGCAGTGGAAATTGCTACTCCTAACCTAGAATGGTTACATGAATGGCCTCCACCATATCCTATGTTTCAAGATCCTACCTATGTAAATGTAAAATAAGGAAGGACTCAAGTCCTTCTCAACCAGTTTCAAGCCAACACCATAACAATTATGTCTTTCTCAATAAATGAGATAAAAGTAAAAAGTGATGTAGCTTTGTCAAAGTTAAATCATAGGCTAAAATCCTGTATATCACTAAGGCATATCAATTTCATCTAGGCTCTCAAGATATAACATCACCGATAATGGAAGAACTTTTACATTTTCATCATCACACATGAATAGTGATTTTTAAAATAAGTTCTCTAGTCATCTATATCATTTCACTAATATTGACATCTAAACTAACTCATATGCATACAATAGATGCACAGGTAGAGAAAATGTGAACAATTTACTAGCCATTATTGTAATCTTAATTGCCCTATCATCATTGTGAATCCTTTACATGATACATGAAATCAATAACTCTTCCCAAACCATAAAAAACTATGGGTCAGTAATGATACGGAAGCTACAAATACACAGATTATGAAGATTTAAATGTTGACTCCTCTGTAATTCCCACATCAGAGCTAAAACCAGGAGAATAATGACTAATAGAAGTCAACAACCGAGTAGTTAGAGATAGTCATTGAATATTAGTTTCATCTGAAATTGTTGTACACTCCTGAGTTGTTCCTTCTCAGGCCTAAAAAGAGCTATCCCAGGACGCCTAACTTAAAGAATCCTGATACCAACAGGACCAGGCCTATGTTGTGGACAAGAGAGCTCGTTTTCCTAAGTTCAAAGACAGGACAGAGGGAAATGGCTGAGATATGGGGTGAATCTGGAGCCCATGGGGATGCACTCTCCAAGCTCCAGGATAGGAATGGGGCCTCTAGGGTCCCAGGCCACCCACCACACCCTCCCGAGCAGGATCTGGGCAACATTCCCTGTCAGTGATGAGGCAGCCCTAATACTTGTCACTCCCCAACGTTGTGTCCTATGTGGGCCCCATGCTCTTGGGACCACACCCCACACTCTGCAGGTCCATGCTACAGGGTCCTTCGTGCCTCAGGAGTAGAGACCACACAGCAAGCAGTTCCCTCCCCAACCAGCAGGAGGAGGGGAGGAGAGCAGGGGCACCAGGGGAATCTCACTCAGACAACAACACCCCAGGGGTGCCAGCGGGGACAGTGATGATGCAGATGAGGCACACACCAAGAGATGGGACCAGAGGACCCAAAAGGCAGCTGGTCAGGTCCTGGCTCATCTGCACCCCAGACACCTTTGTCCCTCCTACACCCCCTTCCTCATACACCCTCTCCTTAAATGCAGATTCTTCAGATGCAAACAGGCAGAGCTTCAGACTGAAAGTCAGCTCTTCCAAAATGACCCATCAGCAAACACTGCAGGATTCCACTCCCTGTGCTTTGTGGTTGCTTCCCACTAGCTATCTATTTTACATTTGGTAGTGTATATATGTCCATGCCACTCTCTCACTTCATCCCAGATTACCCTTCCCCCTCCCTGTGTCCTCAAGTCCATTCTCTATGGCTGAGTCTTTATTCCCGTCCTGCCCTTAGGTTCTTCATAACAATTTTTTCTTTTTTTTTAGATTCCATATATATGTGTTAGCATACGGTATTTGTTTTTCTCTTTCTGACTTACTTCACTCTGTATGACAGTCTCTAGGTCAATCCACCTCACTACAAATAACTCAATTTCATTTCTTCTTATGGCTGAGTAATATTCCATTGTATATATGTGCCACATCTTTATCCATTCATCTGTCGATCCTGCCAACACTTTTACTTTACTCAATTGAGACCAATGTCAGACTTGTAAGGTAATAAATTTACGTTGTTTTGAGTCACTCAATTTGTGGTAATTCATATGAAAGCAATAAAAAACAAATACAGAGGTCCTACAAGAGCCAGGCTATATATTTATATTTAAGTATTTCTAAAATGAATTTAACCTTGTGATTGACAGCAGCAGCAGCTTCCAAGGGATCCCACCACACACTTGAGGCAAAAGCAGCCTAATAAAGAAACAGTGACAGCAGCAGGTCACTGCCCCACACTTGGGGCAAAGGGGGATTTGATCTACTGTAGCAGCAGCATAGCCTGAATGGGAATGCATCCTCCTGTGGCACTAGTCCCATCAACATTAGTCTAATCTGCTAGCATCTGCTGTGTCAACAGGCCCAACATATACAAACCCTCCAACTCAGTAGCATCAAGTGAGCCAGGCTCAGTGTTTCCTGAAACTCATATCCAATGGCACTGGAAAGCCCAGATATCACCTACTGTTATGAAAACATAAAAAAAACAATAACAGAAGACTGGGAACTTCAGAAAGAAAAGGGGAACAATGGAATGGGTGAAAACAAATGGGGTAAATATAAGAGACTATCATTAGCCTCATGAGTTTCTTAAATTCTATATGATGGTCAAAGCAAAAATTATGACACCATCTGATGTGGTTCTCAATGTATATAAAGGAAATACTACAGAAAATCATACTTTAAAACTGGGGAATATTAAGAGACCTAAATGGAAGTAAAATTTTGAAACTTCACTTGAAGTAATAAAACACTGATTCCAGTAGGCTATGATAAGTTACATATGTATAGTGTAATGCCAAAAGCAACCACTAAGAAAACTATACAAACAGTATACACAAATGATTATAAATAAATTAGATTAAAATGCACTTATTAAAAAATGCTTAAGTAATGCACAAGAAGGCAAAATAAGAGAAACACAGGATTGAGAAACTAAGGTAAAAGACAAAACAAAAAATAAAATGGTAGACCTAATCTTTAACATAGCAATAATTATATTAACTGTAAATGATCTAAATAACCAAGTCAAAGACAGAGATTGGAAGAGTAGATGAAAAAATCACAAGCATGACCCAACTATATACTGTCTATAAGAAGCTTACTTTAAACATCATGATATAGGTAGTTCAAAGTAAAAGGATGAAAAAGATATATCATATGAACATTAATCAGAAAAAGCAGGAATGGCTATATTAATATCAGATAAAGTAGATTTCAGAGCAAAGGAAATTAATAGGGGCAAAGAGGGTCATTACATAAAGATAACAGGAATAATCCACCTAGATGACCTAGTGATACTAAATGTGTGTGCACCAAACAACAGAACTTCAAAACACATGAAGCAAACACTGAAAAAGGTAAAAGGAGAAAATTTTAAATCCACAATTATTATTTGAGACTTCAACACAGCAATTTATAGAACTACCAGAGAGAAAAATCAGCAAGGATATGGAAGAACTGAAAACATCATCAATCAACAGGATATAACTGACATTTAAAGAACACACTCAATAAAAGCAAAATACATATTCAAGTGTCCATGGAACATTCACTCATATACCATATACTGGGTGATAAAAAAAACACTAGCAGATTTAAAAGAATTAAAATCATAGAGAGTATGTTCTCTAGCCATAATGGAATCAGACTAGAAATCAATAACAGAAAGACAACAGGAAAATCTTCAATCACATGAAAACTAAACATCACAATTCCCAATAACTCATGGGTAAAAAGTCAAGGAAAAAATTTTAAATGCATAGAATAAAAGAAAATGGAGATATAACAGATCAAAGTTTGTGGAATGAAGTGAAAGCAATGCTGAAAGGGAAGTTTATAGGACTAAATTGGGAAAGAAAATATTTCAAAGCAATAATCTAATTTTCTATATTAAAATAGTAAAAACGGAAGAGGAAAAAACACTAAACAAGCAGAAAGAAGGAAATAATAAGGATGAAACAAAAATCCATGAAACTGAAAACAGGAAAATAGGGGGGAAAAAAATCAATGAAACAAAAGGCTGGTTCTTTGAAATAAACAATCTAATCAATAAAGGTGTAGCAAGACTGATAAAGATAAAAAGAGAGATGGCACAAATCACAGATATCAGAAATGCAACCAGGGATACCATGACATATCCTGCAGGTTAATAAGGGACAAGCTATTATGAACAAGTCTACACTATAAATTCAAAAATGTGGATGAAATGGACCAATGCTTCTACACCCAAAACTACTAAAACTCAGCCAAGATGAACTAGATAATCTCAATTTTCCTGTAACCATTAGAAACACTGACTTTTCATTTAAAAACTCCCAAAAGAAATATTCAGGCTTAGATGTTTCACTTTCACCCAAGACTTAAAAAATTAACACCAATTTTACATGACTTGATAAGAAATAGAAGTAGAGGGAACAGTTCCTAATTAATTTTATGAAGCCAGTATTACCTTGATACCAAAACCAGACAGGGATAGTATAGAAAGAAGAAAACTACAGACCAATATTTTTTATGAAATTGGCTGTAAAAATGCTCAGCCAAATATTAGCAAATTAAATCCAGAAATATATAAAAAGAATAATATACCATGACCAAGTGGTATTTATTCCAGTTATGCAAAGTTGGTTAAATATTTGAAAATCAAACAATGTAATCCACCATATCCAATAGATTAAGGGGGAAAAGTCATGTGATCCTATCCATTAATGCAGAGAAAGCATTTGACAAAATCCAATCCCATTCATGATTTTAAAAAAAGAAGAAAAAAAACTCCAAGCAAACTAGGAATAGAAAAGGAACATCCTGAAACTCATAAAGATGATCTACAAACAACCTATACCGACATTATATTTAACTGTGAAAGACTGAATGCTTTCTCTGTAAGATCAGAAACAAGGCACCGATATCTGCTCTCACCACTTTTATTCAATATATTACTGGAGGTTCTAGTAAGAAAATAAAGCAAAAATAAATAAATACATAAATTGAAAAGTTAAATTTTTAAAAAATTTATTTAAAAGATAAAAGGACTATTCCTACTATGTTGAATAAGAAGGAATATATCCTACTGAATGTTGAATAGTAATATATCCTATTATATTGAATAAGGAAAACTAAAACTGTCTATATCTGAAGATGAGATGATAATCTAAATGGAGAAAATACCAAGGAATCCACAAAAAGCTTGAGAAATAATATTAGTTTGTAAATGTTTTAGAGTGCAAGATCAACACAATTTTATCAAATTATATATTAATAACAAACGTGTAGAAGCTTAAATAAAAATATGTGATGCCATTTACAACTGACCTAAATACATACTTAAATATAAGCCCAATAAGACATTTATAGGACCTCTATACTGAAAATTACCAAATGCTGATGAAGAAAATTTTAAAAGTCCCAAACAAATAGGGAGATATACCTTGTTCATGGATTAGAACACACAACATAATAAAGATGTCAATTCTCCCCAAGTTAAGAGGCTTAACACAATTACTCTTAAAATGACCTCAAGGTTTTTGTGGATATAGACAAGCTTATTCTAAGATTTATATGGTAAGAAGAGGCTGAAGAATAGCTAAAACAATTTGTAAAGGAAGATTAAAATGGGAGGAATTAATCCACCCAATTTCAAGATTTTGCAGTAATGATGGAGGGTAGATACATAGATCAATGGAATGGAACAGAGAACCCAGAAATAGACTGACATAAATACATTTAACTTGTTTTTGACAGCAGTGCAAAAGCTATCAAGGAAGAATAGACTTTTCAAAAAATGGTACTGAAACAGTTGGACATCCCTCGACAAAAACAAACAAACAAAAAATGAACCTTAACCTAAACCTTACACACCTTACACAAAAATTAAATCAAAGTGGATCATAATCTTAAACGTAAAAGCAGGACATTTTTAGAAAAAAATATAGGAGAAAATCTTTGGCATCTAGAACTAGGTGAATAATTCTTAGACTTGACACCGAAAGTATGGTCAATAAAAGCAAAAACTGATAAATTGGATCTCATCAAAATGAGTTAAAAATGCTTCATAGAAGATCCTTTTAAGTGGATGAAAACTCAAATTACACAGTGGGAAAACATATTTGAAAATCCCATATGAGACAAATGACTTGTATCTATAATATACAAAGAACTCTCCAAACAACTTAAAAAAATCCAACTAGAAAATAGGCAGAAGACAGGAACAGACATTTCATGGAAGAGAATATACACATGGCAAAGAAGCACAGGAAAAGATGTTCAACATCGTTAGCCATCAGGGAAATGCAAATTAAGACCATAATGAGATATCAGAGAATAACTAAAATTAAAGTATAGTGACAACATCAAATGCTGGCGAGTACGTAGAAAAATTATGTCACATCACTGGTGGGAAAATAAAATGGTTTAGCCACTCTGAGAAACAGCTTGACAGTCTCTTTTAATCCTAAAAGTAGATTCACCCTACAATGCAGTAATTGTACTCTTGAGCATTTATCCAAAAGAAACAAAAACTTAATGAAGTTCCCACAGAAACTTACACATAAATGTTCATAGCAGTTTTATTTATAATAGCCAAAAACTGGCAACTACCCAAATGTCTTTCAATGGGTGAATGTTGAAACAAATTGTGATAAAATCTTATGATAGAATACTACCGAGCAACAAAAAGGAACAAAGTATTAATATATGCAAAAATTGAAATGAACTTCAAGGGAATGATGCCGAGGGAAAAATTTTAAAAAGCCAATCTCCGAAGATTAAGTAATTCATGATTATGTTTACATATTATTCTTAAAATAACAAAACTGTGGAGATGGAGAACACATTAGAAGTTGCCAAGGGTTAGAGATGGAGGTAGAAGGTACAGCGGGGGAACTTTGTGAGGTTTTTGTGGTCCCAGTACAAATAATACAGCAATCTTGGTTTTAATCCCTAAAGATTTTTAAAAGCAATTCCTAATAAGAGGTGTCCAGATATTTAGCAATGGCAGCAGATTAGAGGTATAGCTCCCCAACATGACAACTTCGAAAGAGATCTATACTATCAATACTAATTTAATGCATATGTTAATTTTTAAAAGGCCAGTCACAATACTTAAATGGTATATATCTTAACGATATTATTCTGGGTATCCAGCTATACCAGATGGACTAGCAGGATTTTCTGTACATTCAATCTTATTTAAGACAATAAATCTTATAATAAGACAGTTAAAAAAAGAAAAAGAAAAAAAAACAAACCTCAACTACAGTTGGATATTCTCATAGGAAGATGAGGTGAAAATATGTAGCAGCGGTTCAAAAGCTTAAGCAGTGACACCTAAATTTGGCTGCACATTAGAATCATCTGAAGCACTTTTTTAAAACCCTCACACCGACAGTTGGTCATCCTAGACCAATAAAATCATTTTAAATCTCCTCAGACGATGCCAATGTCTAGCCAGAACTGAGAACCAGCGGACTAAGCAGAAGGGGATGTTTCTACAAAGATCTCTTAACAATAAGTCCTTTCACCCAATCAGATTTACCTCCCCGCAAAGGGGTAAAGAAGGCTAGATGTTGTCCATACTTGCTTAGCTTTAATTAGCACTTGTGACTTGCCCAAAACCTAGATCATGTTTCCCCTAAATTTCATGTTATTCCCTAAGTTTTTCAAACCCAGGGCTAAGGGGTTTGCCAGGATGAGATTTTAAGTGCTCACACAGGGGAAGTCCCTGGCAAACCAGGACAGCGGTCACTCTACATTGAAATGTAAAGCATCCTAAATAACCCTGCCACTGCTCCCAGATACTAGTCTGTGCCAACCAGTGGAGAAAAGGCATTCTCCATTACTACCACGGCAAATGCTGCTGTACTTGCCTTGGCTAGTCCCTATCTTTTCCAGGCGCCACTCCCCTTCACCTGCTGGTGGACGCTTTGGCCAGCTGACAATGCAGATATTTTCAAACTTTAAGGTGAATAAAAATCATCTGGAGGGCCTGTTGTAACAGAGATCACTGAGCCCCACCAGAGTTGCTGATTCCATAGGGCTGGGACCGGGCCCTAAAACTTGAATATCTAACACATTATCAGGGGACGCTGGTAAAGCTGGTCAGGAAAAAGAAACCCGACGTGTCAGATCATAAAGTACGGAAGGGCAAGCCCGCCGGCAGTCCAGGCCGGGGGCGGGGGGGACCGGGGTCCTCAGCCCTACAGAGCCAACGGCAGACCAGCTCGGGCGCCCCTCGGAAGCGCGGGGTCCCCGCGGCCAAGTCTGCGCCCCCGGCCGGCCCCGGCTCCCCTCTGCCCACGCTGCACGCGGGGGCTGGAAACGGCCGCGGAGAACCACGGCGGGGCGGGAAAGGGGGCTCCAAAGAGGGTCTGGCGACTCGAGTCGCTCCGTTTCTTGGTGGGCTCAGCGCGCGCCGTGGGGGAAGAGAGGCGGGGGTCCGGGAAGAGGGGACGGGCGGCACTCACGTAGACCGGCAGCGGCCACGGGTAGACGGCGGGCTCGGCCCCCACGGGCGACTCCAGCCTCAGCTTCTCCCCCATGTCTTCACGCGCGGCCCCCGCACCAGGCTAGTCTGGCGGTTGGGGGAGGGGCGGGGCGCCGCCGGCGGGGGCGGGGCAGGCGGGCGGGAGGCTGAGGGGAGGGGGCCTGGCCTGGGCCTCAGCCGCCGCCGCCGCCGCCGCCGCCGCGCTCCCGTCCGGCCCCCGGCTCCCTCTTTGTTGTCACAGGCCCGGAGCCTCCAGCGCTGCTGCCAACTGGGGCCGGCGTGAGGCAAGCACAATGAGCCAGGGCTGGGCTGAACCACTCACTCGCGGCGAGCACCGCCCGCCCCGTGGACACGCCCCCTCTCACGCACGTACGTACGCACGCAAGCACGTGTTCGGCTGCCCCCCGGCCACACCCACCGGCCCGAAGTGGGGACCCGGGGAGATCCCTCGGGGCCTGGGGTGGCGGGTTCGACTCCCGCCCTTGACGTACCATGACACCTCCCCCCGAATAATAAGACTATAATTCCTCATTAAATATGACAGCCGGAATCCCAGCTTCTGTTCACAAAAATGCTGTGTATTTAGCCTATGCTAGGCACCAGACCCTGGACGCTCAGTACTGGCAAAAAAGGAAATGCCCTGTCCTCATGGCGCTGCCATTTTAATTGGAATAGTAGTGACAATGGTCAAGGGAGAAAATAAAGTGTCATCATCGCCACAGGGATGGTTAATCTCATGTGTGCACTGCGTGGGGCCCCGGCAACCACAAACATTATTCCAAATGTGGCCAGGAAGGTATTTTTCAGAAGAGATGAACACTGAAATTGGTCCACTTTGCGTAAAGGAGATTGTCAATGCCACGGCGTGGGTGGGCCTCGTCCATTAGTTGAAGGACTGGAGAGAAAAATGAGGTTCCGTAGAAAGAGGGAACTGTTCCTCCAATGGCCTTGGGACATCAGCTCTTCCCTGTGTCTCCAGCCCAGAGTCCTGCCCTGACTTGCCTGCCTCACGGTCACATGAGTCAACTCCTTAAAACAAAACTGTATATGTAAAAATACTGAATATATACAAGCCTATTAATTTGTATATGTGTGTATACGTATTATATATATGTGTACACATGTTTATATGTGCGTGCGTTTGTAGTATATGTGTAAGTACTATATACAGTATACATACAAGCTTATATATTTGTATGTATATATTGTATACATGTATGTATGTGTATATATATAGTATACATATTATATATGTGAACATGCTGTATATATACACACACCCATATATTGATATATGGGTGTGTGTATATATACAGTATATGTACACTGTATGTATGTATGTATACAGTGTATATTTATATATAGGTGTGTATATATGTTGTATACCTGTATGTGTATATGTTTCTAGGTATTATATGTATATATGTATATACTATTATATACACACTTGCGTATGTATTTATATGTGTATGTACATGCGCATATTTACATATAGGTGTGTATGTGTGTGTATACATTGTATATATGTATGTGTATATATCTTATATATATGATATATGTATGTATATATACGATGAATTTATATATACAGTACATATATATTTTTATGCTATATGCTTTTATATGTAGGTGTATATGTGTGTCTATATGTATGTACGTGTATGTATTGCATATATTATATGTGTACGTATGTATACTGTCTAATACACACCTAGATATCTTTGTATGTGTGTATATATGTATGATATATATGTACCTAGGTGTGTATATTGCATATGTTATACGTATGTGTACATACTGTATATATACAAACTATGCATTTTATATGTGTGTATGTATAGTGTATATGTATGTGTGTATTGTATATATTATGTGTATATGTGTGTATACATACTGTATATATACAAACTGCATTTTATATGTGTATATATGTATGTGTGTATTGTATATACTATATGTGTATATGTGTGTATGCATACTGCATATATACACAGCTGTATATTTTTGTATGCGTGTACATATGTATGTGTGTGTGTATATACACACACACACCCTATGGATTCTGTTTGTCTGGAGAACCCTCACTGATACGGACACTTATGACAATTGAGTACCTGCTCTTTGCCAGCCAGGGAGCCAAAGGCTTGTCCTTTCGGTGTCTCCCTTAAGTGTCACAAATCCCAGGAGGGAAGGTGATGTGGCTCCTACCAGTTGAGGTGCCTCAGGGTCAGAGAGGTGCACACGGCGGGGGGCTGGAGCCTGGTGGAACCCAGGTGGAGTTCTAGCAGCAGGACAGCCTAGCAGTCCCACTTCCCCGAGTGCTTCTCACAAAGACGTCGAGGGAGAGATGGGATCTGAAGGAGCGGATGAGGAAGCTTTCGTGGGTCTGCAAGCCCAGACCAAGGCTGACTCGTCAAGGGTGTTAGAGGTCAGGACTGTGGTTACCCTGGGGGTGGGCTTACACAGAGCCATTCACATTCTGAAAAAGTATCCATTCTGCTCTTGTTTGTATGTTTACCCCCCTCCCCCAAATCTTTTAAAAACAGATTCTCTTGGTTGCTGGGAACACACACAGGGAAGTTGTGTGTGAGCGGGTATGATCCAGGGGACAGGGAGGATAAGCCCCCTACTCGTAGGGCCAGGAGTGGCTCAGCTTTGTGAGCTGAGGATGGCCCACGAGGTCCCCGAGAGAAGGGTCCCTGCTCCGTCCCTGCTCTGTGCACCCCATTCCCAGCCTGAGAAACCCAGAGCCACCCCCCCCCCAACCAACACACACACACCAGGGAGGAGAGCCAGTCACCCTGGCTCCCAGGCTCTGGCTCCAAGGCTCCCAGCACTAGGAGCTATTTTCAGCTTTCATGCCCTAGCACACGGCCAGAGCTATTGTCTCCGGAAACTCTCTGTCTGTCTCTCGCCCGCCCTCCCTCCCTCCCTCCTCCACTTCTGCCCCTCCCGCTCCATCTGTCCTCCCCTCCACACTGCATTTCTACACAGGATGGCTCACAGACAGCTGCTCCCCGTGCCCACCTGCCACCATTCGATGGATGTCAAAGCAAGCCCTAGGGACTTCCCTGGAGGTCCAGTGATTAAGACTCCGAGCTTCCACTGCAGGGGACGCGGGTTTGATCCCTGGTCAGGGAAATAAGATCTCACATGCCGCACAGCACGGCCAAAAAAATAAATGAATAAAAAATAAAGTTATAGTGATGAAACAGCCCTAGTGGTGCAAGGATGGGACGTATAGCTCTATGGTATAGAATAAAGGTCCAGAAACAGATATATGAGAACTTGATATGACAGAAAGTGGGGAAATTAAGGAGTTTTCAATAAATGGCATTAGGACAATTGCATATCCATGTGGGAAAAAGTAAATTAGAAAAAAAAATGCAAGTCCTGGTCAGGTGTGACCTTGGGCCCAGGGCCATTGGCACACGTTGTCATGTGGGACGTTCTTCCTTAGACTCCTCCCTCCTTCCTGTGTCACTGTCTCTTCCTCCAGAACCTTCCTGGACTCCCCTACACAAGCCCGGGGTGTGCCCTCACCCGCCCTGGATCACCAGAATTCCAATCCTGGCCCACCCTTCCCCGCCAGGTAAAGAACTGTGCATGGTCAATAAGACCGTAGAGGTCATTGGCCATTGCTATTGCAGCTGGAATTGTTACTGTGTTTAGATAGGGTGACCAACACCCACCCCCAGTTTGCCCATGACCGCTCAGGTTTGAACGCTGGAACTCTGGGGAAACCCTCAGTCCCGGGGAACCCCAGAAGGCTGGTCAGCCTATTTAGGATGGATCTTTCACTTGCTCTCCCAACCACCGAGAGCCAGAAAGGGAATCTCCCCCCTCCTTCCATTGTAACCTTCATTCATTCATCCACTCATCCCTTTATTCAACTCCTTTATTCAGCAAGTATTTATGAAGCATCTACTACACAGCAGACACTCTTCTAGGTGCTGGGGACATAACAGAATCCCTGTCCTCAAAGAGCTCACGTTCTAGCGAGGGCAGCAAACAGTAAACTGAGAAGGTGTGATTTATTACATGGGGATGATGTCTCGGAGACCACTGCAGGGCAGGGGAGGTGGGAGAGGAAAGGGGCAGTTCTAAATGCAGGCGCTGATGGGATTGGGGCAGACCTTGCCCTTGGCCAGGCTGGTTGCTTCAACACAGCTGTCCTCGCCCAGGGCCATCCTGCCCCAGCCTCACCCAGTTCTTCCGTGATGTGTGGGGAAAATCTGTGGTTGTCACAACTGGTGGGGAGGGGCCCCTGGAATCAAATGGGTGCGGCCAGGGATGCTGCTAAACCCCACACAGTGCCCAGGAGGGGCCCTCAGCAGAGGATGACCTGCCCCGAATAACCCCAGTGCCACGGGGGAGACCCTGCACTAATATTATTCAGACCCGCTGGTGCCCCCAGATTCCTGCACAGGCAGGGACTCTAACCGGGTCACCTCTGTATCCCGAGGTGACCTAGAGTGGGGCAGCCAGGAGGGCTGAGATGAGTATCGGGAGTGAAATGACAAATCTCTGTGCCCACTCTCCCCGCCGCACCCCAGGGGCGATGGCCTCTATCTCCTCCCTGTGCAGGTAGCTTTTCCCTGAGCCATTTCTTCTTGTCAAGGTCCCTGTCGCAGGTTGGGTTCCCCGAAGATGACGTTGAGAGCAAGGATTGGAGTGCAGGTGGTTGATGTGAGATGTGCAGGAACAGATACAGCTGCCATAGGGTCCCGCAATTCCACTCCTGGGCATAGATCCGGAGAAAACTCTAATTCAAAACTATACATACACCCCTGGGATTTCCCTGGTGGTCCAGTGGTTAAGAATCCCTGCTTCCAGTGCAGGGGGCATGGGTTCCATCTCTGGTCAGGGAACTAAGATCTCACATGCCATGTGACAATAAAAGAAGAAAGAAAGAAAGAGAGAAAGACAGAAAGAGAGAAAGAGAGAAAGAAAGAAAGAAAGAGAGAAAGAAAGAAAGAAAGAGAGAAAGAAAGAAAGAAAGAAAGAAAGAAAGAAAGAAAGAAAGAAAGAAAGAAAGAAAGAGAGAGAGAAAGAGAGAAAGAAAGAAAGAAAGAGAGAAAGAAAGAAAGAAAGAAAGAAAGGAAGGAAGGAAGGAAGGAAGAAAGAAAGAAAAGATACATGCACCCCAATGTTCATTGCAGCACTATTTACAAGAGTCAAGACATGGAAGCTACCTAAATGTCCACTGATGGATGAATGGATAAAGAAGATGTGGTACATATATACAATGGAATATTATTCAGCCATAAAAAGAATGAAATAATGCTATTTGCAGCAACGTGGATGGACCTAGAGATTATCATACTAAGTGAAGTAAGTCAGAAGAGAAAGACAAATATCATATGATCTCACTTATATGTGAAATCTAAAATACGACACAAATGAACTCGTCTACGAAACAAAAACAGACTCACAGACATAGAGAACAGACTTGTGGTTGCCAAGGGGGAGAAACAGTGAGGGAGGGTTGGATTGGGAGTTTGGGGTTAGCAGGTGCAAGCTATTAAATATAGGAT
The DNA here is from genome assembly GCF_028564815.1 of Eubalaena glacialis. NCBI lineage: Eukaryota > Metazoa > Chordata > Mammalia > Artiodactyla > Balaenidae > Eubalaena > Eubalaena glacialis. The sequence goes on from NC_083719.1 coordinate 138,859,060, forward strand.
GGATAAACTACAACGTCCTACTGTCTAGCACAGGGAACTATATTTAATATCCTGTGATAAGCCATATGGAAAAGAAAAAAGTTTTATTTATAGGTTCCATCCCTAACTGAGCTGGCCCATCCCCTCCCATGGTTCTAAGTGCAGCCCGAGGCTGCAGACTTCCCAGCGTGGTCTTCAGCTCCAGAGCAAGCCACCTGCAAACCACCCACATCTTCCCAGGGGCTGGCAACTCTCCTTTGCTACTGATTCCAAGACACATCCAGATAGCAAAAATGTGACCATGAAAAGAAACTCAGGCATGTTCAAATCAGGGAAATAACATTCTTATCTCTGTTCAGTACTCGCTTAATTTTAGAGTAGCTTAGAGTTACAAAAAAGTTGCAAAGATCTGTACAGAGTGTACAGAGTGCCGTGGACCCTGACCCAGTACCCCTATTTCCAACACGTTAGTACGTTAGTACGACATGTTTATCCAACTAAGGAACCAAGATGGATACATTGTTATTAACTAAAGTCCACACTTGATTAGAATTTCCCTAGTTTTCCCCTAACATCCTTTTTCTGTCCCAGTCTCCTCTGGGCTGTGACATTTCTCAGACGTCTCTGGGTTTTGATACCTTGAAAGTTTTGAGGAGGACTGGTCAGGTATTTTGTCCCTCAATTTGTTTGTCTGTTTGTTTTCTGATGTTTTCTTATGGTTGGTCTGGAGTTATGGGGTTTGGGGCGGAAGATCCAGACAGAGATAAAAATGCCATTCTCCTCAGGTCACATCAAGGATACACACCATCAACGGGACTTATGACAAACGATTTTACCCTTGATCACCTGGCCAGTATCGTCTTTTTTTTTGCTGCGTTGGGTCTTCGTTGCGTGCGGGCTTCTGTAGTTGTGGCACGGGGGCTCAGTAGTTCTGGCTCCCAGGATCTAGAGCGCAGGCTCAGTAGTTGTGGCCCACGGGCTTAGTTGATCTGCGGCACCTGGGATCTTCCCAGACCAGGGCTTGAACCTGTGTCCCCTGCATTGGCAGGCGGATTCTTTTCTTTTCTTTTTTCTTTTGCAACCAAAACTTTAATCCCAAGGATTCTCACAAAACATATTACAAATGACAGCATAAAAAAAATAATTGCACAGTAACTCAAAGTTCAGCTCTACAATATACTCTTAATCTGGCAGGACATTGGTATCTTGATAATCTCAAATTTCCAAAAAATATCACAAAGAGCTATGTATTCATGTACAGCAATCACAGAGGGGACTTATGACCTAACTCAAAGGTAAACTAACTTCCTTGAAACTTCTTAGATTCTAAACTCCCTGGACAACCTCTTGTCCAGTGTGAAGACTAGTGGAATTATTAAACCTCTAATCTAGGGTAAGGGTGCAGCTTTCATTTTTACCTGCTGGCTTGTGTTCACAGGACCTTTTAAAGACTGCTTGCTTAACTACAGCTGCATATCATATCCCAGCTACAGAAAGTCTTTTCAATGTTTGCCAGTGTTGTTTCCATAATAGTAAACATCACACTTTAGGTGGGCAGGAGTTAGAGTTTTATTATCAGTCTAGGCAAGACCAAAAATTCAAAGCAAATTCAATTTTGCTTAAGGGAACATTGTAAGGTAACAATTCTTCATATTACATGCCTCATATGACCCATTTCAAACCATAGAGAATGACACCTTTATGTGTTACTGTCCCAAGAGACAAACAAATGTGAACAACCAAAACATTTTAAAAGTGCACCAAGCTTCGGAAGTCCCAAAGAAAACTTGAATTTTCTGTACATACTCCTGCCAAATGAAGTTATTGCCTGTACACCACTCCTCTTGCAAAGTGGTCTTCTATTTCCTTTCATTTGACCTAGATCGGCTAGGAGACCTAGAGAAAGATCGGGACGGCTTGTGATTTCTCTCCTGGGACAGTGATCTCTCTCTTCTCCTATATCTAGAAAGGGACCTGCTCTGGCTGACAGAGAAGGCTCTCCATCTTGGAGATGTGTGGGAGGTGGAGGACTCCTCCTCCCATAATCATCTCGAGGGCGACGACCCCAAGAAGGAGGCGGTCACGATTTCGACTTCTCTTTTCCCCATTCCACAGGTCCACCCTTACTCGGCAGCCACATAGTGTTCTCCCATCTAGTTCTCGGACAGCATCGGCTACATCTCGAGGATCTTCACGTTCAACAAGAGCGAAGCCGGGAGGGGTTTTTAGCACCCCACACACTTCAGAGTGGTTCATAATAGCCTAAAGCTCGTTCCAATTCAGGCTTGTTACCACTGTTTCCAAGATTCCCTACATAAACTTTACAGTCCAACGGACCGGAATCACGATGCAAGACCCTCGTGGCTCCTTGGTTTCACGGGCCGCAGGGTGGTCCCGGGCCTCTAGAATCTGGCAGCTGAATCTGCTCACACAAGCTGTCTTGTGGGGATGCTTTTCCCCCTATGTGTCCAGCCCGGGGCCCTGCTGTCTTGGCCCGGCCTCCCGGGTGAGAGGGTGAACCCCAGCTCCCTGGAGCAGACACTCAGAGCCCTGGTGACCGGACTCACGGCTGACGGGGCTGGAGCGGCGGTTGGACATGTGTGGCCAGCCTGGTGGTGTTTGGCCCCCTCTGCAGTTCCAGTTCCAGCTGAGAAAGAGCCTCCCTGTGTTATTTTCTCCTGCTTGTGTAAGGATCCCCGGTGTCATTTGACAGAAGTGTAGATGGTGTGTTCTTTCTCTCTTTTCTCCCTGCTTCCTCTCCTCCCTCTATCCCTCCCTCTCTCCCTGTCCCTCTTTCCCTGTTCTGCTCTCCCTCTACCTCTTTCCCTCTCCCTCTTTCCCTCTCCCTCTCTCTCTCTCCATCTGTCTCTCCCTCTCTCCCTCCCTCTCTCCCTCTCCCTCTCTCTCTTTCCTCTCCCTCTCTCCCTCTTTCCCTCTTTCCTCTCCCTCTCTCCCTCTGCCTCTTTCCTCTCCCTCTTTCATCTCCCTCTTCCCTCTCCTCTCTCCCTCTCCCTCTCTCCCTCCCTATCTCCTGTGCCTGTTTCCCTGTCCTTGTTTCCCTGTCCCGCTCTGCCTCTACCTCTTTCCCTCTCCCTCCCTCCCTCCTTCTCCCTCTCCCTCCACCTCCTTCCCTCTCTGGGGATGGAAGGAGGTGGAGGGAGAGGGAGAGAGAGCAGGAGAGGGAGGGGGAGAGGGAGAGAAAGGGGGGGAGAGAGAGAGAGGGATAGAGGGACGGAGGGAAAGACATCTCTCCCTCCCTCCCTATATCCCTCTCTCCCTCCCTCTCTTCCTCTCCCTCCCTCCCTCTCCTCCCTCTCCCTCTCCCTCTAACTCTCCTTCTCCCTCCGTCTCTCCATCTCCCTCACTCCCTCCCAGAGAGGGAGAGACTAGACGGAGGGAGAGGCAGAGACAAGGGAGAGGGAGAGAGGGAGAGGGAGAGGGAGGGGGGAGAGAGGGAGAGAGAGAGATGTCTTTTCCTCCCTCCCTCTCCCTCTCTCCTCCTTCTCTCCCTCTCTCCCTCACCCTCTCTCCCTCTCCCTCCCTCCATCACATTCCCTCCTTCTCACTCTCCCTCCCTCTCCCTCTCCCTCCCTCTCAGAGAGGGAGAGACAGAGGGAGAGGGAGAGGGGGGAGAGAGGGACACGGAGAGGGAGGCAGGGAGACAGAGAGGGAAGCAGGCACCCTCTCTCCTTCTCGCTCTCCCTAACTCCTTCTCCAACTCCCCCTCTCCTTCGCTCAATCCCTCTCCTCTCCCTCCGTCTCTCGCTCTCCCTCCCTCCCCCTCCCTCCCTCTAGGAGAGGAAGAGGAAGGGAGGGAGAGAGAGAAGGAGGTGGAGGGAGAGGGAGAGGGAGAGACGTCTCGCTCTCCCTCCCTCTCCCTCCCTCGCCCTTTCCCTTCCTCTCTCCCTCTCCCTCTCCCTCCTTCTGTCTCTCCCTCTCCCTCCGTCTCCCCCTCTCCCTCACTCCCTCCCAGAGAGGGAGAGACGGAGGGAGAGGCAGAGACGAGGGAGAGGGAGAGGGGTAGAGGGATAGATGGAGGGAGAGGGAGAGGGAAGAGGGAGAGAGGAAGAGAAGGAGGAGAGAGAGAGAGGAAGGAAGAGACCTCTCTCCCTCTCCCTCTCTCCCTCTCTCCCCTCTCTCTCGCCCTCTCCCTCTCTACCCCTCCCATGGCTCAGACTCTTCCTCCATATCTCCAATTCTGGGAGGGACTGAGGGAGATGGAGACAGGGAGGGAGAGGGAGAGCAGGAGGGAGAGGGAGAGGGAGAGGGAGGAGAGGGACCGAGGGAGAGGGAAAGAGGGAGGGAGAGAGGGATAGAGGGAGGGAGGGAGAGACGACTTTGTCTTTCCCTCCTTCCCTCTATCTATCTCTCCCACTCCCCCCTCTCTCTCCCTCGCCTCCCTCCATCTCCTGCTCTCTCTCCCTCTCCCTGAACCTCTTTCCCTTCTCCCTCCTGGCACGTTTACGCCAATCAAGCAAGCAGGAAATGCAAATCAGCACTACCTGCTCAGTGAACTGGACTAAACACCCCCTATTCACTGTACAAGAATATATCTGACTAGTAAGAATCTTAAAACCTATGTATTGATATCTCTCTGGAAGTGAATCAAGAGGGTGTAAAGCGGCATAAACACAGCAGTGAAAAGCAGCTAAACCCCATTATAAACATAAATTACTTAAAAAAAACCCATAAAACAAAGACAGTGAAAGAGAGAGAAATTCTTACAAAATCCGTTCAGGGGCTCTGATGCAACCTGGATTGACTATATCGAGACCCACAGCTGGATGAGACATAAGGCTGGACACTCTTGGGGCTGAGAGGATTGGTGAGGTTGGGTGAGCAAACGCAGACCCTTTAAAGTCATACTGCGTGGTACCCATCCCATGGGTCCCAAATCTCCAGGTTCAAGGGCATCTTCCCACATCGAAAACATGCATGGGAAACCCAGAAGATGCTACACCGTGTGATAGGGAAAGGTTTCTAAAACGCACCTCATTTCTCCTCTCCTTGTGCTCGGGTTCGCCATTCCAGCCGCTTTACTAACAATCTCCCTACGTGGAGAATCAGCACCGTTAACCTCCTGTTTCGAACAGGTTGCAATTTGTCCTGAGGATGAACGGGAAGAGGGGGTACCAATGAGAGACTAGCTCTAGGTGTTGGGACAGGCACAGGTCACTCTATTTTTCCATCAGGAAGAAGAATGAACCACAGGCTCAGCCTGCCCCCCCCCCCCCGAACCAGAATAGGGCCTGAAGCAATTCTGCACTTTTGCGGCCAGCTCCCAAAAAAGCGAGTTGACAAATGGAGCTCAGGGGCACTGCAATTCACAAACCTGCAGAGTTATAAATGATAACTCTCGTCCACAAATATATTGAGGGAAGGCAACGAAGAGGATTTGAAAGCAAGGCAGAATTGCAGGAAACAGATTTCAGGAGGTAGGTGCGACTCGCCTTTAAAGCACATGAAAAGCGGCAAAACAATGACAATCATGCCCTTGGCCAAAAAGGGCGTATGCGTTTTTTCCTGAATATATTCAGGAAAAAACGCATACGCCCTTTTTGGCCAACCAAGCAAGCCGGAAAGGCAAATCAGCACTACAAACAAGTCTCGCTTGCCATCGGTCAAAAGGGCCATGCTGAAAAAAGTGTAAAACCCAGAAATGCAGGACAGGCCATGGAGACATGGGAGCCTTGCTACGCTGATGGGCGGGATGTAAATTGCCAACAGCCACTCTGGAGAAGTGTACGGTGTGTCCTGAGACATGTAATAAACACAGCTTAGAGAGCATAGGGCACTTCCACTCATGGGCGTATACATTGGGAAAACTGAAAATCCACAAGACACAGGCACCCCAAAGTGTAGGGCTGCTCTGTTTACAAGAACCTCCACTTCGGTACACCTTAAATAGCTCAGGATAGAGAAAAATGGATAAAGAAGTTGTGGTACTTATGCACAATGGAATATCACTCAGCCATGAAATCAATGTCATAAGGCTAGTAGCAGCAAGCATGATGAGTGGATTTAGGTACGATGACTCTAAGTGAAATAAGTCACACAGAAAAAGACACTTTTCCTAAGATATCACTTAGAGAGGGAATGTCAAAATCGCTACCCTTGAACTGAATTACAAGACAGAACACAGTCACACGTTTAGAAAACACACTATGGCTGCTTAACGGGAAAGGTCAGGTGGGGTGATGCATAAAACAAGGGTTTGAAATTACCTCAGATACCGTTCCATAAGCCAAATATGTAATGGACAAGACGTACACCCTGCTCAGTGAAATGGACTCAACACCCCCTATTCACCGCACAAGAATATATCTGACTGGTAAGAATCTTAAAACCTATGTATTGATATCTCTCTGGAAGTGAATCAAGAGGGTGTAAAGCGGCATAAACACAGCAGTGAAAAGCAGCTAAATCCCATTATAAAAATAAATTACTTAAAAAAAACCCATAAAACACCGACAGTGAAAGAGAGAGAAATTCTTACAAAATCCATTCAGGGGCTCTGATGCAACCTGGATTGACCATATCTAGACCCACAGCTGGATGAGACATAAGGGTGGACACTCTTGGAGCTGAGAGGATTGGTGAGGTTGGGTGAGCAAACGCAGACCCTTTAAAGTCATACTGCGTGGTACCCATCCCATGGGTCCCAAATCTCCAGGTTCAAGGGCATCTTCCTACATCGAAAACATGCCTGGGAAACCCAGAAGATGGTACACCGTGTGGTCGGGAAAGGTTTCTAAAACGCACCTCATTTCTCCTCTCCTTGTGCTCGGGTTCGCCATTCCAGCCGCTTTACTAACAATCTCCCTACGTGGAGAATCAGCACCGTTAACCTCCTGTTTCGTACCGGTTGCAATTTCTCCTGAGGATGAACGGGAAGAGGGGGAACCAATGAGAGACTAGCTCTAGGTGTTGGGACAGGCACAAGTCACTCTATTTTTCCATCAGGAAGAAGAAAGAACCACAGGCTCAACCTGCCCCCCCGGAACTAGAATAGGGCCTGAAGCAATCCTGCGCTTTTGCGGCCTGCTCCCAAAAAAGCGAGTTGACAAATGGAGCTCAGGGGCACTGCAATTCACAAACCTGCAGAGTTATAAATGATAACTCTCGTCCACAAATATATTGAGGGAAGGCAACGAAGAGGATTTGAAAGCAAGGCAGAATTGCAGGAAACAGATTTCAGGAGGTAGGTGCGACTCGCCTTTAAAGCACATGAAAAGCGGCAAAACGTCGACAATGATGCCCTTGGCCAAAAAGGGCGTATGCGTTTTTTCCTGAATATATTCAGGAAAAAACGCATACGCCCTTTTTGGCCAACCAAGCAAGCCGGAAAGGCAAATCAGCACTACAAACAAGTCTCGCTTGCCATCGGTCAAAAGGGCCATGCTGAAAAAAGTGTAAAACCCAGAAATGCAGGACAGGCCATGGAGACATGGGAGCCTTGCTACGCTGATGGGCGGGATGTAAATTGCCAACAGCCACTCTGGAGAAGTGTACGGTGTGTCCTGAAACATGTAATAAACACAGCTTAGAGAGCATAGGGCACTTCCACTCATGGGCGTATACATTGGGAAAACTGAAAATCCACAAGACACAGGCACCCCAAAGTGTAGGGCTGCTCTGTTTACAAGAACCTCCACTTCGGTACACCTTAAATAGCTCAGGATAGAGAAAAATGGATAAAGAAGTTGTGGTACTTATGCACAATGGAATATCACTCAGCCATGAAATCAATGTCATAAGGCTAGTAGCAGCAAGCATGATGAGTGGATTTAGGTACGATGACTCTAAGTGAAATAAGTCACACAGAAAAAGACACTTTTCCTAAGATATCACTTATAGAGGGAATGTCAAAATCGCTACCCTTGAACTGAATTACAAGACAGAACAGAGTCACACGTTTAGAAAACACACTATGGCTGCTTAACGGGAAAGGTCAGGTGGGGTGATGCATAAAACAAGGGTTTGAAATTAGCTCAGATTCCGTTCCATAAGCCAAATATGTAATGGACAAGACGTACACCCTGCTCAGTGAAATGGACTCAACACCCCCTATTCACCGCACAAGAATATATCTGACTAGTAAGAATCTTAAAACCTATGTATTGATATCTCTCTGGAAGTGAATCAAGAGGGTGTAAAGCGGCATAAACACAGCAGTGAAAAGCAGCTAAACCCCATTATAAACATAAATTACTTAAAAAAAACCCATAAAACAAAGAGAGTGAAAGAGAGAGAAATTCTTACAATATCCATTCAGGGGCTCTGATGCAACCTGGATTGACCATATCTAGACCCACAGCTGGATGAGACATAAGGCTGGACACTCTTGGGGCTGAGAGGATTGGTGAGGTTGGGTGAGCAAACGCAGACCCTTTAAAGTCATACTGCGTGGTACCCATCCCATGGGTCCCAAATCTCCAGGTTCAAGGGCATCTTCCTACATCGAAAACATGCCTGGGAAACCCAGAAGATGGTACACCGTGTGGTCGGGAAAGGTTTCTAAAACGCACCTCATTTCTCCTCTCCTTGTGCTCGGGTTCGCCATTCCAGCCGCTTTACTAACAATCTCCCTACGTGGAGAATCAGCACCGTTAACCTCCTGTTTCGTACCGGTTGCAATTTCTCCTGAGGATGAACGGGAAGAGGGGGAACCAATGAGAGACTAGCTCTAGGTGTTGGGACAGGCACAAGTCACTCTATTTTTCCATCAGGAAGAAGAAAGAACCACAGGCTCAACCTGCCCCCCCGGAACTAGAATAGGGCCTGAAGCAATCCTGCGCTTTTGCGGCCTGCTCCCAAAAAAGCGAGTTGACAAATGGAGCTCAGGGGCACTGCAATTCACAAACCTGCAGAGTTATAAATGATAACTCTCGTCCACAAATATATTGAGGGAAGGCAACGAAGAGGATTTGAAAGCAAGGCAGAATTGCAGGAAACAGATTTCAGGAGGTAGGTGCGACTCGCCTTTAAAGCACATGAAAAGCGGCAAAACGTCGACAATGATGCCCTTGGCCAAAAAGGGCGTATGCGTTTTTTCCTGAATATATTCAGGAAAAAACGCATACGCCCTTTTTGGCCAACCAAGCAAGCCAGAAAGGCAAATCAGCACTACAAACAAGTCTCGCTTGCCATCGGTCAAAAGGGCCATGCTGAAAAAAGTGTAAAACCCAGAAATGCAGGACAGGCCATGGAGACATGGGAGCCTTGCTACGCTGATGGGCGGGATGTAAATTGCCAACAGCCACTCTGGAGAAGTGTACGGTGTGTCCTGAAACATGTAATAAACACAGCTTAGAGAGCATAGGGCACTTCCACTCATGGGCGTATACATTGGGAAAACTGAAAATCCACAAGACACAGGCACCCCAAAGTGTAGGGCTGCTCTGTTTACAAGAACCTCCACTTCGGTACACCTTAAATAGCTCAGGATAGAGAAAAATGGATAAAGAAGTTGTGGTACTTATGCACAATGGAATATCACTCAGCCATGAAATCAATGTCATAAGGCTAGTAGCAGCAAGCATGATGAGTGGATTTAGGTACGATGACTCTAAGTGAAATAAGTCACACAGAAAAAGACACTTATCCTAAGATATCACTTAGAGAGGGAATGTCAAAATCGCTACCCTTGAACTGAATTACAAGACAGAACAGAGTCACACGTTTAGAAAACACACTATGGCTGCTTAACGGGAAAGGTCAGGTGGGGTGATGCATAAAACAAGGGTTTGAAATTAGCTCAGATTCCGTTCTATAAGCCAAATATGTAATGGACAAGACGTACACCCTGCTCAGTGAAATGGACTCAACACCCCCTATTCAGCGCACAAGAATATATTTGACTAGTAAGAATCTTAAAACCTACGTATTGATATCTCTCTGGAAGTGAATCAAGAGGGTGTAAAGCGGCATAAACACAGCAGTGAAAAGCAGCTAAATCCCAGTATAAACATAAATTACTTAAAAAAAAAAACCATAAAACAAAGACAGTGAAAGAGAGAGAAATTCTTACAAAATCCGTTCAGGGGCTCTGATGCCACCTGGATTGACCATATATAGACCCACAGCTGGATGAGACATAAGGCTGGACACTCTTGGGGCTGAGAGGATTGGTGAGGTTGGGTGAGCAAACGCAGAGCCTTTAAAGTCATACTGCGTGGTACCCATCCCATGGGTCCCAAATCTCCAGGTTCAAGGGCATCTTCCCACATCGAAAACATGCCTGGGAAACCCAGAAGATGCTACACCGTGTGATAGGGAAAGGTTTCTGAAACGCACCTCATTTCTCCTCTCCTTGTGCTCGGGTTCGCCATTCCAGCCGCTTTACTAACAATCTCCCTACGTGGAGAATCAGCACCGTTAACCTCCTCTTTCGTACAGGTTGCAATTTGTCCTGAGGATGAACGGGAAGAGGGGGAACCAATGAGAGACTAGCTCTAGGTGTTGGGACAGGCACAGGTCACTCTATTTTTCCATCAGGAAGAAGAATGAACCACAGGCTCAGCCTGCCCCCCCGGAACCAGAATAGGGCCTGAGGCAATCCTGCGCTTTTGCGGCCAGCTCCCAAAAAAGCGAGTTGACAAATGGAGCTCAGGGGCACTGCAATTCACAAACCTGCAGAGTTATAAATGATAACTCTCGTCCACAAATATATTGAGGGAAGGCAACGAAGAGGATTTGAAAGCAAGGCAGAATTGCAGGAAACAGATTTCAGGAGGTAGGTGCGACTCGCCTTTAAAGCACATGAAAAGCGGCAAAACGTCGACAATGATGCCCTTGGCCAAAAAGGGCGTACGCGTTTTTTCCTGAATATATTCAGGAAAAAACGCGTACGCCCTTTTTGGCCAACCAAGCAAGCCGGAAAGGCAAATCAGCACTACAAACAAGTCTCGCTTGCCATCGGTCAAAAGGGCCATGCTGAAAAAAGTGTAAAACCCAGAAATGCAGGACAGGCCATGGAGACATGGGAGCCTTGCTACGCTGATGGGCGGGATGTAAATTGCCAACAGCCACTCTGGAGAAGTGTACGGTGTGTCCTGAAACATGTAATAAACACAGCTTAGAGAGCATAGGGCACTTCCACTCATGGGCGTATACATTGGGAAAACTGAAAATCCACAAGACACAGGCACCCCAAAGTGTAGGGCTGCTCTGTTTACAAGAACCTCCACTTCGGTACACCTTAAATAGCTCAGGATAGAGAAAAATGGATAAAGAAGTTGTGGTACTTATGCACAATGGAATATCACTCAGCCATGAAATCAATGTCATAAGGCTAGTAGCAGCAAGCATGATGAGTGGATTTAGGTACGATGACTCTAAGTGAAATAAGTCACACAGAAAAAGACACTTTTCCTAAGATATCACTTATAGACGGAATGTCAAAATCGCTACCCTTGAACTGAATTACAAGACAGAACAGAGTCACACGTTTAGAAAACACACTATGGCTGCTTAACGGGAAAGGTCAGGTGGGGTGATGCATAAAACAAGGGTTTGAAATTAGCTCAGATTCCGTTCCATAAGCCAAATATGTAATGGACAAGACGTACACCCTGCTCAGTGAAATGGACTCAACACCCCCTATTCACCGCACAAGAATATATCTGACTGGTAAGAATCTTAAAACCTATGTATTGATATCTCTCTGGAAGTGAATCAAGAGGGTGTAAAGCGGCATAAACACAGCAGTGAAAAGCAGCTAAATCCCATTATAAAAATAAATTACTTAAAAAAAACCCATAAAACACCGACAGTGAAAGAGAGAGAAATTCTTACAAAATCCATTCAGGGGCTCTGATGCAACCTGGATTGACCATATCTAGACCCACAGCTGGATGAGACATAAGGGTGGACACTCTTGGAGCTGAGAGGATTGGTGAGGTTGGGTGAGCAAACGCAGACCCTTTAAAGTCATACTGCGTGGTACCCATCCCATGGGTCCCAAATCTCCAGGTTCAAGGGCATCTTCCCACATCGAAAACATGCCTGGGAAACCCAGAAGATGGTACACCGTGTGGTCGGGAAAGGTTTCTAAAACGCACCTCATTTCTCCTCTCCTTGTGCTCGGGTTCGCCATTCCAGCCGCTTTACTAACAATCTCCCTACGTGGAGAATCAGCACCGTTAACCTCCTGTTTCGTACCGGTTGCAATTTGTCCTGAGGATGAACGGGAAGAGGGGGAACCAATGAGAGACTAGCTCTAGGTGTTGGGACAGGCACAAGTCACTCTATTTTTCCATCAGGAAGAAGAAAGAACCACAGGCTCAACCTGCCCCCCCGGAACTAGAATAGGGCCTGAAGCAATCCTGCGCTTTTGCGGCCAGCTCCCAAAAAAGCGAGTTGACAAATGGAGCTCAGGGGCACTGCAATTCACAAACCTGCAGAGTTATAAATGATAACTCTCGTCCACAAATATATTGAGGGAAGGCAACGAAGAGGATTTGAAAGCAAGGCAGAATTGCAGGAAACAGATTTCAGGAGGTAGGTGCGACTCGCCTTTAAAGCACATGAAAAGCGGCAAAACGTCGACAATGATGCCCTTGGCCAAAAAGGGCGTATGCGTTTTTTCCTGAATATATTCAGGAAAAAACGCATACGCCCTTTTTGGCCAACCAAGCAAGCCAGAAAGGCAAATCAGCACTACAAACAAGTCTCGCTTGCCATCGGTCAAAAGGGCCATGCTGAAAAAAGTGTAAAACCCAGAAATGCAGGACAGGCCATGGAGACATGGGAGCCTTGCTACGCTGATGGGCGGGATGTAAATTGCCAACAGCCACTCTGGAGAAGTGTACGGTGTGTCCTGAAACATGTAATAAACACAGCTTAGAGAGCATAGGGCACTTCCACTCATGGGCGTATACATTGGGAAAACTGAAAATCCACAAGACACAGGCACCCCAAAGTGTAGGGCTGCTCTGTTTACAAGAACCTCCACTTCGGTACACCTTAAATAGCTCAGGATAGAGAAAAATGGATAAAGAAGTTGTGGTACTTATGCACAATGGAATATCACTCAGCCATGAAATCAATGTCATAAGGCTAGTAGCAGCAAGCATGATGAGTGGATTTAGGTACGATGACTCTAAGTGAAATAAGTCACACAGAAAAAGACACTTATCCTAAGATATCACTTAGAGAGGGAATGTCAAAATCGCTACCCTTGAACTGAATTACAAGACAGAACAGAGTCACACGTTTAGAAAACACACTATGGCTGCTTAACGGGAAAGGTCAGGTGGGGTGATGCATAAAACAAGGGTTTGAAATTAGCTCAGATTCCGTTCTATAAGCCAAATATGTAATGGACAAGACGTACACCCTGCTCAGTGAAATGGACTCAACACCCCCTATTCAGCGCACAAGAATATATTTGACTAGTAAGAATCTTAAAACCTACGTATTGATATCTCTCTGGAAGTGAATCAAGAGGGTGTAAAGCGGCATAAACACAGCAGTGAAAAGCAGCTAAATCCCAGTATAAACATAAATTACTTAAAAAAAAAACCCATAAAACAAAGACAGTGAAAGAGAGAGAAATTCTTACAAAATCCGTTCAGGGGCTCTGATGCCACCTGGATTGACCATATATAGACCCACAGCTGGATGAGACATAAGGCTGGACACTCTTGGGGCTGAGAGGATTGGTGAGGTTGGGTGAGCAAACGCAGAGCCTTTAAAGTCATACTGCGTGGTACCCATCCCATGGGTCCCAAATCTCCAGGTTCAAGGGCATCTTCCCACATCGAAAACATGCCTGGGAAACCCAGAAGATGCTACACCGTGTGATAGGGAAAGGTTTCTGAAACGCACCTCATTTCTCCTCTCCTTGTGCTCGGGTTCGCCATTCCAGCCGCTTTACTAACAATCTCCCTACGTGGAGAATCAGCACCGTTAACCTCCTCTTTCGTACAGGTTGCAATTTGTCCTGAGGATGAACGGGAAGAGGGGGAACCAATGAGAGACTAGCTCTAGGTGTTGGGACAGGCACAGGTCACTCTATTTTTCCATCAGGAAGAAGAATGAACCACAGGCTCAGCCTGCCCCCCCGGAACCAGAATAGGGCCTGAAGCAATCCTGCGCTTTTGCGGCCAGCTCCCAAAAAAGCGAGTTGACAAATGGAGCTCAGGGGCACTGCAATTCACAAACCTGCAGAGTTATAAATGATAACTCTCGTCCACAAATATATTGAGGGAAGGCAACGAAGAGGATTTGAAAGCAAGGCAGAATTGCAGGAAACAGATTTCAGGAGGTAGGTGCGACTCGCCTTTAAAGCACATGAAAAGCGGCAAAACGTCGACAATGATGCCCTTGGCCAAAAAGGGCGTACGCGTTTTTTCCTGAATATATTCAGGAAAAAACGCGTACGCCCTTTTTGGCCAACCAAGCAAGCCGGAAAGGCAAATCAGCACTACAAACAAGTCTCGCTTGCCATCGGTCAAAAGGGCCATGCTGAAAAAAGTGTAAAACCCAGAAATGCAGGACAGGCCATGGAGACATGGGAGCCTTGCTACGCTGATGGGCGGGATGTAAATTGCCAACAGCCACTCTGGAGAAGTGTACGGTGTGTCCTGAAACATGTAATAAACACAGCTTAGAGAGCATAGGGCACTTCCACTCATGGGCGTATACATTGGGAAAACTGAAAATCCACAAGACACAGGCACCCCAAAGTGTAGGGCTGCTCTGTTTACAAGAACCTCCACTTCGGTACACCTTAAATAGCTCAGGATAGAGAAAAATGGATAAAGAAGTTGTGGTACTTATGCACAATGGAATATCACTCAGCCATGAAATCAATGTCATAAGGCTAGTAGCAGCAAGCATGATGAGTGGATTTAGGTACGATGACTCTAAGTGAAATAAGTCACACAGAAAAAGACACTTTTCCTAAGATATCACTTATAGACGGAATGTCAAAATCGCTACCCTTGAACTGAATTACAAGACAGAACAGAGTCACACGTTTAGAAAACACACTATGGCTGCTTAACGGGAAAGGTCAGGTGGGGTGATGCATAAAACAAGGGTTTGAAATTAGCTCAGATTCCGTTCCATAAGCCAAATATGTAATGGACAAGACGTACACCCTGCTCAGTGAAATGGACTCAACACCCCCTATTCACCGCACAAGAATATATCTGACTGGTAAGAATCTTAAAACCTATGTATTGATATCTCTCTGGAAGTGAATCAAGAGGGTGTAAAGCGGCATAAACACAGCAGTGAAAAGCAGCTAA
This sequence comes from Eubalaena glacialis, assembly GCF_028564815.1. Lineage (NCBI taxonomy): Eukaryota > Metazoa > Chordata > Mammalia > Artiodactyla > Balaenidae > Eubalaena > Eubalaena glacialis. Next base: position 138,874,296 of record NC_083719.1, read on the forward strand.
ATCCCATTATAAAAATAAATTACTTAAAAAAAACCCATAAAACACCGACAGTGAAAGAGAGAGAAATTCTTACAAAATCCATTCAGGGGCTCTGATGCAACCTGGATTGACCATATCTAGACCCACAGCTGGATGAGACATAAGGGTGGACACTCTTGGAGCTGAGAGGATTGGTGAGGTTGGGTGAGCAAACGCAGACCCTTTAAAGTCATACTGCGTGGTACCCATCCCATGGGTCCCAAATCTCCAGGTTCAAGGGCATCTTCCCACATCGAAAACATGCCTGGGAAACCCAGAAGATGGTACACCGTGTGGTCGGGAAAGGTTTCTAAAACGCACCTCATTTCTCCTCTCCTTGTGCTCGGGTTCGCCATTCCAGCCGCTTTACTAACAATCTCCCTACGTGGAGAATCAGCACCGTTAACCTCCTGTTTCGTACCGGTTGCAATTTGTCCTGAGGATGAACGGGAAGAGGGGGAACCAATGAGAGACTAGCTCTAGGTGTTGGGACAGGCACAAGTCACTCTATTTTTCCATCAGGAAGAAGAAAGAACCACAGGCTCAACCTGCCCCCCCGGAACTAGAATAGGGCCTGAAGCAATCCTGCGCTTTTACGGCCAGCTCCCAAAAAAGCGAGTTGACAAATGGAGCTCAGGGGCACTGCAATTCACAAACCTGCAGAGTTATAAATGATAACTCTCGTCCACAAATATATTGAGGGAAGGCAACGAAGAGGATTTGAAAGCAAGGCAGAATTGCAGGAAACAGATTTCAGGAGGTAGGTGCGACTCGCCTTTAAAGCACATGAAAAGCGGCAAAACGTCGACAATGATGCCCTTGGCCAAAAAGGGCGTATGCGTTTTTTCCTGAATATATTCAGGAAAAAACGCATACGCCCTTTTTGGCCAACCAAGCAAGCCGGAAAGGCAAATCAGCACTACAAACAAGTCTCGCTTGCCATCGGTCAAAAGGGCCATGCTGAAAAAAGTGTAAAACCCAGAAATGCAGGACAGGCCATGGAGACATGGGAGCCTTGCTACGCTGATGGGCGGGATGTAAATTGCCAACAGCCACTCTGGAGAAGTGTACGGTGTGTCCTGAAACATGTAATAAACACAGCTTAGAGAGCATAGGGCACTTCCACTCATGGGCGTATACATTGGGAAAACTGAAAATCCACAAGACACAGGCACCCCAAAGTGTAGGGCTGCTCTGTTTACAAGAACCTCCACTTCGGTACACCTTAAATAGCTCAGGATAGAGAAAAATGGATAAAGAAGTTGTGGTACTTATGCACAATGGAATATCACTCAGCCATGAAATCAATGTCATAAGGCTAGTAGCAGCAAGCATGATGAGTGGATTTAGGTACGATGACTCTAAGTGAAATAAGTCACACAGAAAAAGACACTTTTCCTAAGATATCACTTATAGAGGGAATGTCAAAATCGCTACCCTTGAACTGAATTACAAGACAGAACAGAGTCACACGTTTAGAAAACACACTATGGCTGCTTAACGGGAAAGGTCAGGTGGGGTGATGCATAAAACAAGGGTTTGAAATTAGCTCAGATTCCGTTCCATAAGCCAAATATGTAATGGACAAGACGTACACCCTGCTCAGTGAAATGGACTCAACACCCCCTATTCACCGCACAAGAATATATCTGACTGGTAAGAATCTTAAAACCTATGTATTGATATCTCTCTGGAAGTGAATCAAGAGGGTGTAAAGCGGCATAAACACAGCAGTGAAAAGCAGCTAAATCCCATTATAAAAATAAATTACTTAAAAAAAACCCATAAAACACCGACAGTGAAAGAGAGAGAAATTCTTACAAAATCCATTCAGGGGCTCTGATGCAACCTGGATTGACCATATCTAGACCCACAGCTGGATGAGACATAAGGGTGGACACTCTTGGAGCTGAGAGGATTGGTGAGGTTGGGTGAGCAAACGCAGAGCCTTTAAAGTCATACTGCGTGGTACCCATCCCATGGGTCCCAAATCTCCAGGTTCAAGGGCATCTTCCCACATCGAAAACATGCCTGGGAAACCCAGAAGATGCTACACCGTGTGATAGGGAAAGGTTTCTAAAACGCACCTCATTTCTCCTCTCCTTGTGCTCGGGTTCGCCATTCCAGCCGCTTTACTAACAATCTCCCTACGTGGAGAATCAGCACCGTTAACCTCCTGTTTCGTACAGGTTGCAATTTGTCCTGAGGATGAACGGGAAGAGGGGGAACCAATGAGAGACTAGCTCTAGGTGTTGGCACAGGCACAGGTCACTCTATTTTTCCATCAGGAAGAAGAATGAACCACAGGCTCAGCCTGCCCCCCCAGAACCAGAATAGGGCCTGAAGCAATCCTGCGCTTTTGCGGCCAGCTCCCAAACAAGCGAGTTGACAAATGGAGCTCAGGGGCACTGCAATTCACAAACCTGCAGAGTTATAAAGGATAACTCTCGTCCACAAATATATTGAGGGAAGGCAACGAAGAGGATTTGAAAGCAAGGCAGAATTGCAGGAAACAGATTTCAGGAGGTAGGTGCGACTCGCCTTTAAAGCACATGAAAAGCGGCAAAACGTCGACAATGATGCCCTTGGCCAAAAAGGGCGTATGCGTTTTTTCCTGAATATATTCAGGAAAAAACGCATACGCCCTTTTTGGCCAACCAAGCAAGCCGGAAAGGCAAATCAGCACTACAAACAAGTCTCGCTTGCCATCGGTCAAAAGGGCCATGCTGAAAAAAGTGTAAAAACCAGAAATGCAGGACAGGCCATGGAGACATGGGAGCCTTGCTACGCTGATGGGCGGGATGTAAATTGCCAACAGCCACTCTGGAGAAGTGTACGGTGTGTCCTGAAACATGTAATAAACACAGCTTAGAGAGCATAGGGCACTTCCACTCATGGGCGTATACATTGGGAAAACTGAAAATCCACAAGACACAGGCACCCCAAAGTGTAGGGCTGCTCTGTTTACAAGAACCTCCACTTCGGTACACCTTAAATAGCTCAGGATAGAGAAAAATGGATAAAGAAGTTGTGGTACTTATGCACAATGGAATATCACTCAGCCATGAAATCAATGTCATAAGGCTAGTAGCAGCAAGCATGATGAGTGGATTTAGGTACGATGACTCTAAGTGAAATAAGTCACACAGAAAAAGACACTTATCCTAAGATATCACTTAGAGAGGGAATGTCAAAATCGCTACCCTTGAACTGAATTACAAGACAGAACAGAGTCACACGTTTAGAAAACACACTATGGCTGCTTAACGGGAAAGGTCAGGTGGGGTGATGCATAAAACAAGGGTTTGAAATTAGCTCAGATTCCGTTCTATAAGCCAAATATGTAATGGACAAGACGTACACCCTGCTCAGTGAAATGGACTCAACACCCCCTATTCAGCGCACAAGAATATATTTGACTAGTAAGAATCTTAAAACCTACGTATTGATATCTCTCTGGAAGTGAATCAAGAGGGTGTAAAGCGGCATAAACACAGCAGTGAAAAGCAGCTAAATCCCAGTATAAACATAAATTACTTAAAAAAAAAACCCGTAAAACAAAGACAGTGAAAGAGAGAGAAATTCTTACAAAATCCGTTCAGGGGCTCTGATGCCACCTGGATTGACCATATATAGACCCACAGCTGGATGAGACATAAGGCTGGACACTCTTGGGGCTGAGAGGATTGGTGAGGTTGGGTGAGCAAACGCAGAGCCTTTAAAGTCATACTGCGTGGTACCCATCCCATGGGTCCCAAATCTCCAGGTTCAAGGGCATCTTCCCACATCGAAAACATGCCTGGGAAACCCAGAAGATGGTACACCGTGTGGTCGGGAAAGGTTTCTAAAACGCACCTCATTTCTCCTCTCCTTGTGCTCGGGTTCGCCATTCCAGCCGCTTTACTAACAATCTCCCTACGTGGAGAATCAGCACCGTTAACCTCCTGTTTCGTACCGGTTGCAATTTGTCCTGAGGATGAACGGGAAGAGGGGGAACCAATGAGAGAATAGCTCTAGGTGTTGGGACAGGCACAAGTCACTCTATTTTTCCATCAGGAAGAAGAAAGAACCACAGGCTCAACCTGCCCCCCCGGAACTAGAATAGGGCCTGAAGCAATCCTGCGCTTTTGCGGCCAGCTCCCAAAAAAGCGAGTTGACAAATGGAGCTCAGGGGCACTGCAATTCACAAACCTGCAGAGTTATAAATGATAACTCTCGTCCACAAATATATTGAGGGAAGGCAACGAAGAGGATTTGAAAGCAAGGCAGAATTGCAGGAAACAGATTTCAGGAGGTAGGTGCGACTCGCCTTTAAAGCACATGAAAAGCGGCAAAACGTCGACAATGATGCCCTTGGCCAAAAAGGGCGTATGCGTTTTTTCCTGAATATATTCAGGAAAAAACGCATACGCCCTTTTTGGCCAACCAAGCAAGCCGGAAAGGCAAATCAGCACTACAAACAAGTCTCGCTTGCCATCGGTCAAAAGGGCCATGCTGAAAAAAGTGTAAAACCCAGAAATGCAGGACAGGCCATGGAGACATGGGAGCCTTGCTACGCTGATGGGCGGGATGTAAATTGCCAACAGCCACTCTGGAGAAGTGTACGGTGTGTCCTGAAACATGTAATAAACACAGCTTAGAGAGCATAGGGCACTTCCACTCATGGGCGTATACATTGGGAAAACTGAAAATCCACAAGACACAGGCACCCCAAAGTGTAGGGCTGCTCTGTTTACAAGAACCTCCACTTCGGTACACCTTAAATAGCTCAGGATAGAGAAAAATGGATAAAGAAGTTGTGGTACTTATGCACAATGGAATATCACTCAGCCATGAAATCAATGTCATAAGGCTAGTAGCAGCAAGCATGATGAGTGGATTTAGGTACGATGACTCTAAGTGAAATAAGTCACACAGAAAAAGACACTTTTCCTAAGATATCACTTATAGAGGGAATGTCAAAATCGCTACCCTTGAACTGAATTACAAGACAGAACAGAGTCACACGTTTAGAAAACACACTATGGCTGCTTAACGGGAAAGGTCAGGTGGGGTGATGCATAAAACAAGGGTTTGAAATTAGCTCAGATTCCGTTCCATAAGCCAAATATGTAATGGACAAGACGTACACCCTGCTCAGTGAAATGGACTCAACACCCCCTATTCACCGCACAAGAATATATCTGACTGGTAAGAATCTTAAAACCTATGTATTGATATCTCTCTGGAAGTGAATCAAGAGGGTGTAAAGCGGCATAAACACAGCAGTGAAAAGCAGCTAAATCCCATTATAAAAATAAATTACTTAAAAAAAACCCATAAAACACCGACAGTGAAAGAGAGAGAAATTCTTACAAAATCCATTCAGGGGCTCTGATGCAACCTGGATTGACCATATCTAGACCCACAGCTGGATGAGACATAAGGGTGGACACTCTTGGAGCTGAGAGGATTGGTGAGGTTGGGTGAGCAAACGCAGAGCCTTTAAAGTCATACTGCGTGGTACCCATCCCATGGGTCCCAAATCTCCAGGTTCAAGGGCATCTTCCCACATCGAAAACATGCCTGGGAAACCCAGAAGATGCTACACCGTGTGATAGGGAAAGGTTTCTAAAACGCACCTCATTTCTCCTCTCCTTGTGCTCGGGTTCGCCATTCCAGCCGCTTTACTAACAATCTCCCTACGTGGAGAATCAGCACCGTTAACCTCCTGTTTCGTACAGGTTGCAATTTGTCCTGAGGATGAACGGGAAGAGGGGGAACCAATGAGAGACTAGCTCTAGGTGTTGGCACAGGCACAGGTCACTCTATTTTTCCATCAGGAAGAAGAATGAACCACAGGCTCAGCCTGCCCCCCCAGAACCAGAATAGGGCCTGAAGCAATCCTGCGCTTTTGCGGCCAGCTCCCAAACAAGCGAGTTGACAAATGGAGCTCAGGGGCACTGCAATTCACAAACCTGCAGAGTTATAAAGGATAACTCTCGTCCACAAATATATTGAGGGAAGGCAACGAAGAGGATTTGAAAGCAAGGCAGAATTGCAGGAAACAGATTTCAGGAGGTAGGTGCGACTCGCCTTTAAAGCACATGAAAAGCGGCAAAACGTCGACAATGATGCCCTTGGCCAAAAAGGGCGTATGCGTTTTTTCCTGAATATATTCAGGAAAAAACGCATACGCCCTTTTTGGCCAACCAAGCAAGCCGGAAAGGCAAATCAGCACTACAAACAAGTCTCGCTTGCCATCGGTCAAAAGGGCCATGCTGAAAAAAGTGTAAAAACCAGAAATGCAGGACAGGCCATGGAGACATGGGAGCCTTGCTACGCTGATGGGCGGGATGTAAATTGCCAACAGCCACTCTGGAGAAGTGTACGGTGTGTCCTGAAACATGTAATAAACACAGCTTAGAGAGCATAGGGCACTTCCACTCATGGGCGTATACATTGGGAAAACTGAAAATCCACAAGACACAGGCACCCCAAAGTGTAGGGCTGCTCTGTTTACAAGAACCTCCACTTCGGTACACCTTAAATAGCTCAGGATAGAGAAAAATGGATAAAGAAGTTGTGGTACTTATGCACAATGGAATATCACTCAGCCATGAAATCAATGTCATAAGGCTAGTAGCAGCAAGCATGATGAGTGGATTTAGGTACGATGACTCTAAGTGAAATAAGTCACACAGAAAAAGACACTTATCCTAAGATATCACTTAGAGAGGGAATGTCAAAATCGCTACCCTTGAACTGAATTACAAGACAGAACAGAGTCACACGTTTAGAAAACACACTATGGCTGCTTAACGGGAAAGGTCAGGTGGGGTGATGCATAAAACAAGGGTTTGAAATTAGCTCAGATTCCGTTCTATAAGCCAAATATGTAATGGACAAGACGTACACCCTGCTCAGTGAAATGGACTCAACACCCCCTATTCAGCGCACAAGAATATATTTGACTAGTAAGAATCTTAAAACCTACGTATTGATATCTCTCTGGAAGTGAATCAAGAGGGTGTAAAGCGGCATAAACACAGCAGTGAAAAGCAGCTAAATCCCAGTATAAACATAAATTACTTAAAAAAAAAACCCGTAAAACAAAGACAGTGAAAGAGAGAGAAATTCTTACAAAATCCGTTCAGGGGCTCTGATGCCACCTGGATTGACCATATATAGACCCACAGCTGGATGAGACATAAGGCTGGACACTCTTGGGGCTGAGAGGATTGGTGAGGTTGGGTGAGCAAACGCAGAGCCTTTAAAGTCATACTGCGTGGTACCCATCCCATGGGTCCCAAATCTCCAGGTTCAAGGGCATCTTCCCACATCGAAAACATGCCTGGGAAACCCAGAAGATGGTACACCGTGTGGTCGGGAAAGGTTTCTAAAACGCACCTCATTTCTCCTCTCCTTGTGCTCGGGTTCGCCATTCCAGCCGCTTTACTAACAATCTCCCTACGTGGAGAATCAGCACCGTTAACCTCCTGTTTCGTACCGGTTGCAATTTGTCCTGAGGATGAACGGGAAGAGGGGGAACCAATGAGAGAATAGCTCTAGGTGTTGGGACAGGCACAAGTCACTCTATTTTTCCATCAGGAAGAAGAAAGAACCACAGGCTCAACCTGCCCCCCCGGAACTAGAATAGGGCCTGAAGCAATCCTGCGCTTTTGCGGCCAGCTCCCAAAAAAGCGAGTTGACAAATGGAGCTCAGGGGCACTGCAATTCACAAACCTGCAGAGTTATAAATGATAACTCTCGTCCACAAATATATTGAGGGAAGGCAACGAAGAGGATTTGAAAGCAAGGCAGAATTGCAGGAAACAGATTTCAGGAGGTAGGTGCGACTCGCCTTTAAAGCACATGAAAAGCGGCAAAACGTCGACAATGATGCCCTTGGCCAAAAAGGGCGTATGCGTTTTTTCCTGAATATATTCAGGAAAAAACGCATACGCCCTTTTTGGCCAACCAAGCAAGCCGGAAAGGCAAATCAGCACTACAAACAAGTCTCGCTTGCCATCGGTCAAAAGGGCCATGCTGAAAAAAGTGTAAAACCCAGAAATGCAGGACAGGCCATGGAGACATGGGAGCCTTGCTACGCTGATGGGCGGGATGTAAATTGCCAACAGCCACTCTGGAGAAGTGTACGGTGTGTCCTGAAACATGTAATAAACACAGCTTAGAGAGCATAGGGCACTTCCACTCATGGGCGTATACATTGGGAAAACTGAAAATCCACAAGACACAGGCACCCCAAAGTGTAGGGCTGCTCTGTTTACAAGAACCTCCAATTCGGTACACCTTAAATAGCTCAGGATAGAGAAAAATGGATAAAGAAGTTGTGGTACTTATGCACAATGGAATATCACTCAGCCATGAAATCAATGTCATAAGGCTAGTAGCAGCAAGCATGATGAGTGGATTTAGGTACGATGACTCTAAGTGAAATAAGTCACACAGAAAAAGACACTTATCCTAAGATATCACTTAGAGAGGGAATGTCAAAATCGCTACCCTTGAACTGAATTACAAGACAGAACAGAGTCACACGTTTAGAAAACACACTATGGCTGCTTAACGGGAAAGGTCAGGTGGGGTGATGCATAAAACAAGGGTTTGAAATTAGCTCAGATTCCGTTCTATAAGCCAAATATGTAATGGACAAGACGTACACCCTGCTCAGTGAAATGGACTCAACACCCCCTATTCAGCGCACAAGAATATATTTGACTAGTAAGAATCTTAAAACCTACGTATTGATATCTCTCTGGAAGTGAATCAAGAGGGTGTAAAGCGGCATAAACACAGCAGTGAAAAGCAGCTAAATCCCAGTATAAACATAAATTACTTAAAAAAAAAAACCATAAAACAAAGACAGTGAAAGAGAGAGAAATTCTTACAAAATCCGTTCAGGGGCTCTGATGCCACCTGGATTGACCATATATAGACCCACAGCTGGATGAGACATAAGGCTGGACACTCTTGGGGCTGAGAGGATTGGTGAGGTTGGGTGAGCAAACGCAGAGCCTTTAAAGTCATACTGCGTGGTACCCATCCCATGGGTCCCAAATCTCCAGGTTCAAGGGCATCTTCCCACATCGAAAACATGCCTGGGAAACCCAGAAGATGCTACACCGTGTGATAGGGAAAGGTTTCTGAAACGCACCTCATTTCTCCTCTCCTTGTGCTCGGGTTCGCCATTCCAGCCGCTTTACTAACAATCTCCCTACGTGGAGAATCAGCACCGTTAACCTCCTCTTTCGTACAGGTTGCAATTTGTCCTGAGGATGAACGGGAAGAGGGGGATCCAATGAGAGACTAGCTCTAGGTGTTGGGACAGGCACAGGTCACTCTATTTTTCCATCAGGAAGAAGAATGAACCAAAGGCTCAGCCTGCCCCCCCGGAACCAGAATAGGGCCTGAAGCAATCCTGCGCTTTTGCGGCCAGCTCCCAAAAAAGCGAGTTGACAAATGGAGCTCAGGGGCACTGCAATTCACAAACCTGCAGAGTTATAAATGATAACTCTCGTCCACAAATATATTGAGGGAAGGCAACGAAGAGGATTTGAAAGCAAGGCAGAATTGCAGGAAACAGATTTCAGGAGGTAGGTGCGACTCGCCTTTAAAGCACATGAAAAGCGGCAAAACGTCGACAATGATGCCCTTGGCCAAAAAGGGCGTACGCGTTTTTTCCTGAATATATTCAGGAAAAAACGCGTACGCCCTTTTTGGCCAACCAAGCAAGCCGGAAAGGCAAATCAGCACTACAAACAAGTCTCGCTTGCCATCGGTCAAAAGGGCCATGCTGAAAAAAGTGTAAAACCCAGAAATGCAGGACAGGCCATGGAGACATGGGAGCCTTGCTACGCTGATGGGCGGGATGTAAATTGCCAACAGCCACTCTGGAGAAGTGTACGGTGTGTCCTGAAACATGTAATAAACACAGCTTAGAGAGCATAGGGCACTTCCACTCATGGGCGTATACATTGGGAAAACTGAAAATCCACAAGACACAGGCACCCCAAAGTGTAGGGCTGCTCTGTTTACAAGAACCTCCACTTCGGTACACCTTAAATAGCTCAGGATAGAGAAAAATGGATAAAGAAGTTGTGGTACTTATGCACAATGGAATATCACTCAGCCATGAAATCAATGTCATAAGGCTAGTAGCAGCAAGCATGATGAGTGGATTTAGGTACGATGAGTCTAAGTGAAATAAGTCACACAGAAAAAGACACTTTTCCTAAGATATCACTTATAGACGGAATGTCAAAATCGCTACCCTTGAACTGAATTACAAGACAGAACAGAGTCACACGTTTAGAAAACACACTATGGCTGCTTAACGGGAAAGGTCAGGTGGGGTGATGCATAAAACAAGGGTTTGAAATTAGCTCAGATTCCGTTCCATAAGCCAAATATGTAATGGACAAGACGTACACCCTGCTCAGTGAAATGGACTCAACACCCCCTATTCACCGCACAAGAATATATCTGACTGGTAAGAATCTTAAAACCTATGTATTGATATCTCTCTGGAAGTGAATCAAGAGGGTGTAAAGCGGCATAAACACAGCAGTGAAAAGCAGCTAAATCCCATTATAAAAATAAATTACTTAAAAAAAACCCATAAAACACCGACAGTGAAAGAGAGAGAAATTCTTACAAAATCCATTCAGGGGCTCTGATGCAACCTGGATTGACCATATCTAGACCCACAGCTGGATGAGACATAAGGGTGGACACTCTTGGAGCTGAGAGGATTGGTGAGGTTGGGTGAGCAAACGCAGACCCTTTAAAGTCATACTGCGTGGTACCCATCCCATGGGTCCCAAATCTCCAGGTTCAAGGGCATCTTCCCACATCGAAAACATGCCTGGGAAACCCAGAAGATGGTACACCGTGTGGTCGGGAAAGGTTTCTAAAACGCACCTCATTTCTCCTCTCCTTGTGCTCGGGTTCGCCATTCCAGCCGCTTTACTAACAATCTCCCTACGTGGAGAATCAGCACCGTTAACCTCCTGTTTCGTACCGGTTGCAATTTGTCCTGAGGATGAACGGGAAGAGGGGGAACCAATGAGAGACTAGCTCTAGGTGTTGGGACAGGCACAAGTCACTCTATTTTTCCATCAGGAAGAAGAAAGAACCACAGGCTCAACCTGCCCCCCCGGAACTAGAATAGGGCCTGAAGCAATCCTGCGCTTTTGCGGCCAGCTCCCAAAAAAGCGAGTTGACAAATGGAGCTCAGGGGCACTGCAATTCACAAACCTGCAGAGTTATAAATGATAACTCTCGTCCACAAATATATTGAGGGAAGGCAACGAAGAGGATTTGAAAGCAAGGCAGAATTGCAGGAAACAGATTTCAGGAGGTAGGTGCGACTCGCCTTTAAAGCACATGAAAAGCGGCAAAACGTCGACAATGATGCCCTTGGCCAAAAAGGGCGTATGCGTTTTTTCCTGAATATATTCAGGAAAAAACGCATACGCCCTTTTTGGCCAACCAAGCAAGCCAGAAAGGCAAATCAGCACTACAAACAAGTCTCGCTTGCCATCGGTCAAAAGGGCCATGCTGAAAAAAGTGTAAAACCCAGAAATGCAGGACAGGCCATGGAGACATGGGAGCCTTGCTACGCTGATGGGCGGGATGTAAATTGCCAACAGCCACTCTGGAGAAGTGTACGGTGTGTCCTGAAACATGTAATAAACACAGCTTAGAGAGCATAGGGCACTTCCACTCATGGGCGTATACATTGGGAAAACTGAAAATCCACAAGACACAGGCACCCCAAAGTGTAGGGCTGCTCTGTTTACAAGAACCTCCACTTCGGTACACCTTAAATAGCTCAGGATAGAGAAAAATGGATAAAGAAGTTGTGGTACTTATGCACAATGGAATATCACTCAGCCATGAAATCAATGTCATAAGGCTAGTAGCAGCAAGCATGATGAGTGGATTTAGGTACGATGACTCTAAGTGAAATAAGTCACACAGAAAAAGACACTTATCCTAAGATATCACTTAGAGAGGGAATGTCAAAATCGCTACCCTTGAACTGAATTACAAGACAGAACAGAGTCACACGTTTAGAAAACACACTATGGCTGCTTAACGGGAAAGGTCAGGTGGGGTGATGCATAAAACAAGGGTTTGAAATTAGCTCAGATTCCGTTCTATAAGCCAAATATGTAATGGACAAGACGTACACCCTGCTCAGTGAAATGGACTCAACACCCCCTATTCAGCGCACAAGAATATATTTGACTAGTAAGAATCTTAAAACCTACGTATTGATATCTCTCTGGAAGTGAATCAAGAGGGTGTAAAGCGGCATAAACACAGCAGTGAAAAGCAGCTAAATCCCAGTATAAACATAAATTACTTAAAAAAAAAACCCATAAAACAAAGACAGTGAAAGAGAGAGAAATTCTTACAAAATCCGTTCAGGGGCTCTGATGCCACCTGGATTGACCATATATAGACCCACAGCTGGATGAGACATAAGGCTGGACACTCTTGGGGCTGAGAGGATTGGTGAGGTTGGGTGAGCAAACGCAGAGCCTTTAAAGTCATACTGCGTGGTACCCATCCCATGGGTCCCAAATCTCCAGGTTCAAGGGCATCTTCCCACATCGAAAACATGCCTGGGAAACCCAGAAGATGGTACACCGTGTGATAGGGAAAGGTTTCTGAAACGCACCTCATTTCTCCTCTCCTTGTGCTCGGGTTCGCCATTCCAGCCGCTTTACTAACAATCTCCCTACGTGGAGAATCAGCACCGTTAACCTCCTCTTTCGTACAGGTTGCAATTTGTCCTGAGGATGAACGGGAAGAGGGGGAACCAATGAGAGACTAGCTCTAGGTGTTGGGACAGGCACAGGTCACTCTATTTTTCCATCAGGAAGAAGAATGAACCACAGGCTCAGCCTGCCCCCCCGGAACCAGAATAGGGCCTGAAGCAATCCTGCGCTTTTGCGGCCAGCTCCCAAAAAAGCGAGTTGACAAATGGAGCTCAGGGGCACTGCAATTCACAAACCTGCAGAGTTATAAATGATAACTCTCGTCCACAAATATATTGAGGGAAGGCAACGAAGAGGATTTGAAAGCAAGGCAGAATTGCAGGAAACAGATTTCAGGAGGTAGGTGCGACTCGCCTTTAAAGCACATGAAAAGCGGCAAAACGTCGACAATGATGCCCTTGGCCAAAAAGGGCGTACGCGTTTTTTCCTGAATATATTCAGGAAAAAACGCGTACGCCCTTTTTGGCCAACCAAGCAAGCCGGAAAGGCAAATCAGCACTACAAACAAGTCTCGCTTGCCATCGGTCAAAAGGGCCATGCTGAAAAAAGTGTAAAACCCAGAAATGCAGGACAGGCCATGGAGACATGGGAGCCTTGCTACGCTGATGGGCGGGATGTAAATTGCCAACAGCCACTCTGGAGAAGTGTACGGTGTGTCCTGAAACATGTAATAAACACAGCTTAGAGAGCATAGGGCACTTCCACTCATGGGCGTATACATTGGGAAAACTGAAAATCCACAAGACACAGGCACCCCAAAGTGTAGGGCTGCTCTGTTTACAAGAACCTCCACTTCGGTACACCTTAAATAGCTCAGGATAGAGAAAAATGGATAAAGAAGTTGTGGTACTTATGCACAATGGAATATCACTCAGCCATGAAATCAATGTCATAAGGCTAGTAGCAGCAAGCATGATGAGTGGATTTAGGTACGATGACTCTAAGTGAAATAAGTCACACAGAAAAAGACACTTTTCCTAAGATATCACTTATAGACGGAATGTCAAAATCGCTACCCTTGAACTGAATTACAAGACAGAACAGAGTCACACGTTTAGAAAACACACTATGGCTGCTTAACGGGAAAGGTCAGGTGGGGTGATGCATAAAACAAGGGTTTGAAATTAGCTCAGATTCCGTTCCATAAGCCAAATATGTAATGGACAAGACGTACACCCTGCTCAGTGAAATGGACTCAACACCCCCTATTCACCGCACAAGAATATATCTGACTGGTAAGAATCTTAAAACCTATGTATTGATATCTCTCTGGAAGTGAATCAAGAGGGTGTAAAGCGGCATAAACACAGCAGTGAAAAGCAGCTAAATCCCATTATAAAAATAAATTACTTAAAAAAAACCCATAAAACACCGACAGTGAAAGAGAGAGAAATTCTTACAAAATCCATTCAGGGGCTCTGATGCAACCTGGATTGACCATATCTAGACCCACAGCTGGATGAGACATAAGGGTGGACACTCTTGGAGCTGAGAGGATTGGTGAGGTTGGGTGAGCAAACGCAGACCCTTTAAAGTCATACTGCGTGGTACCCATCCCATGGGTCCCAAATCTCCAGGTTCAAGGGCATCTTCCCACATCGAAAACATGCCTGGGAAACCCAGAAGATGGTACACCGTGTGGTCGGGAAAGGTTTCTAAAACGCACCTCATTTCTCCTCTCCTTGTGCTCGGGTTCGCCATTCCAGCCGCTTTACTAACAATCTCCCTACGTGGAGAATCAGCACCGTTAACCTCCTGTTTCGTACCGGTTGCAATTTGTCCTGAGGATGAACGGGAAGAGGGGGAACCAATGAGAGACTAGCTCTAGGTGTTGGGACAGGCACAAGTCACTCTATTTTTCCATCAGGAAGAAGAAAGAACCACAGGCTCAACCTGCCCCCCCGGAACTAGAATAGGGCCTGAAGCAATCCTGCGCTTTTGCGGCCAGCTCCCAAAAAAGCGAGTTGACAAATGGAGCTCAGGGGCACTGCAATTCACAAACCTGCAGAGTTATAAATGATAACTCTCGTCCACAAATATATTGAGGGAAGGCAACGAAGAGGATTTGAAAGCAAGGCAGAATTGCAGGAAACAGATTTCAGGAGGTAGGTGCGACTCGCCTTTAAAGCACATGAAAAGCGGCAAAACGTCGACAATGATGCCCTTGGCCAAAAAGGGCGTATGCGTTTTTTCCTGAATATATTCAGGAAAAAACGCATACGCCCTTTTTGGCCAACCAAGCAAGCCGGAAAGGCAAATCAGCACTACAAACAAGTCTCGCTTGCCATCGGTCAAAAGGGCCATGCTGAAAAAAGTGTAAAACCCAGAAATGCAGGACAGGCCATGGAGACATGGGAGCCTTGCTACGCTGATGGGCGGGATGTAAATTGCCAACAGCCACTCTGGAGAAGTGTACGGTGTGTCCTGAAACATGTAATAAACACAGCTTAGAGAGCATAGGGCACTTCCACTCATGGGCGTATACATTGGGAAAACTGAAAATCCACAAGACACAGGCACCCCAAAGTGTAGGGCTGCTCTGTTTACAAGAACCTCCACTTCGGTACACCTTAAATAGCTCAGGATAGAGAAAAATGGATAAAGAAGTTGTGGTACTTATGCACAATGGAATATCACTCAGCCATGAAATCAATGTCATAAGGCTAGTAGCAGCAAGCATGATGAGTGGATTTAGGTACGATGACTCTAAGTGAAATAAGTCACACAGAAAAAGACACTTTTCCTAAGATATCACTTATAGAGGGAATGTCAAAATCGCTACCCTTGAACTGAATTACAAGACAGAACAGAGTCACACGTTTAGAAAACACACTATGGCTGCTTAACGGGAAAGGTCAGGTGGGGTGATGCATAAAACAAGGGTTTGAAATTAGCTCAGATTCCGTTCCATAAGCCAAATATGTAATGGACAAGACGTACACCCTGCTCAGTGAAATGGACTCAACACCCCCTATTCACCGCACAAGAATATATCTGACTGGTAAGAATCTTAAAACCTATGTATTGATATCTCTCTGGAAGTGAATCAAGAGGGTGTAAAGCGGCATAAACACAGCAGTGAAAAGCAGCTAAATCCCATTATAAAAATAAATTACTTAAAAAAAACCCATAAAACACCGACAGTGAAAGAGAGAGAAATTCTTACAAAATCCATTCAGGGGCTCTGATGCAACCTGGATTGACCATATCTAGACCCACAGCTGGATGAGACATAAGGGTGGACACTCTTGGAGCTGAGAGGATTGGTGAGGTTGGGTGAGCAAACGCAGAGCCTTTAAAGTCATACTGCGTGGTACCCATCCCATGGGTCCCAAATCTCCAGGTTCAAGGGCATCTTCCCACATCGAAAACATGCCTGGGAAACCCAGAAGATGCTACACCGTGTGATAGGGAAAGGTTTCTAAAACGCACCTCATTTCTCCTCTCCTTGTGCTCGGGTTCGCCATTCCAGCCGCTTTACTAACAATCTCCCTACGTGGAGAATCAGCACCGTTAACCTCCTGTTTCGTACAGGTTGCAATTTGTCCTGAGGATGAACGGGAAGAGGGGGAACCAATGAGAGACTAGCTCTAGGTGTTGGCACAGGCACAGGTCACTCTATTTTTCCATCAGGAAGAAGAATGAACCACAGGCTCAGCCTGCCCCCCCAGAACCAGAATAGGGCCTGAAGCAATCCTGCGCTTTTGCGGCCAGCTCCCAAACAAGCGAGTTGACAAATGGAGCTCAGGGGCACTGCAATTCACAAACCTGCAGAGTTATAAAGGATAACTCTCGTCCACAAATATATTGAGGGAAGGCAACGAAGAGGATTTGAAAGCAAGGCAGAATTGCAGGAAACAGATTTCAGGAGGTAGGTGCGACTCGCCTTTAAAGCACATGAAAAGCGGCAAAACGTCGACAATGATGCCCTTGGCCAAAAAGGGCGTATGCGTTTTTTCCTGAATATATTCAGGAAAAAACGCATACGCCCTTTTTGGCCAACCAAGCAAGCCGGAAAGGCAAATCAGCACTACAAACAAGTCTCGCTTGCCATCGGTCAAAAGGGCCATGCTGAAAAAAGTGTAAAAACCAGAAATGCAGGACAGGCCATGGAGACATGGGAGCCTTGCTACGCTGATGGGCGGGATGTAAATTGCCAACAGCCACTCTGGAGAAGTGTACGGTGTGTCCTGAAACATGTAATAAACACAGCTTAGAGAGCATAGGGCACTTCCACTCATGGGCGTATACATTGGGAAAACTGAAAATCCACAAGACACAGGCACCCCAAAGTGTAGGGCTGCTCTGTTTACAAGAACCTCCACTTCGGTACACCTTAAATAGCTCAGGATAGAGAAAAATGGATAAAGAAGTTGTGGTACTTATGCACAATGGAATATCACTCAGCCATGAAATCAATGTCATAAGGCTAGTAGCAGCAAGCATGATGAGTGGATTTAGGTACGATGACTCTAAGTGAAATAAGTCACACAGAAAAAGACACTTATCCTAAGATATCACTTAGAGAGGGAATGTCAAAATCGCTACCCTTGAACTGAATTACAAGACAGAACAGAGTCACACGTTTAGAAAACACACTATGGCTGCTTAACGGGAAAGGTCAGGTGGGGTGATGCATAAAACAAGGGTTTGAAATTAGCTCAGATTCCGTTCTATAAGCCAAATATGTAATGGACAAGACGTACACCCTGCTCAGTGAAATGGACTCAACACCCCCTATTCAGCGCACAAGAATATATTTGACTAGTAAGAATCTTAAAACCTACGTATTGATATCTCTCTGGAAGTGAATCAAGAGGGTGTAAAGCGGCATAAACACAGCAGTGAAAAGCAGCTAAATCCCAGTATAAACATAAATTACTTAAAAAAAAAACCCGTAAAACAAAGACAGTGAAAGAGAGAGAAATTCTTACAAAATCCGTTCAGGGGCTCTGATGCCACCTGGATTGACCATATATAGACCCACAGCTGGATGAGACATAAGGCTGGACACTCTTGGGGCTGAGAGGATTGGTGAGGTTGGGTGAGCAAACGCAGAGCCTTTAAAGTCATACTGCGTGGTACCCATCCCATGGGTCCCAAATCTCCAGGTTCAAGGGCATCTTCCCACATCGAAAACATGCCTGGGAAACCCAGAAGATGGTACACCGTGTGGTCGGGAAAGGTTTCTAAAACGCACCTCATTTCTCCTCTCCTTGTGCTCGGGTTCGCCATTCCAGCCGCTTTACTAACAATCTCCCTACGTGGAGAATCAGCACCGTTAACCTCCTGTTTCGTACCGGTTGCAATTTGTCCTGAGGATGAACGGGAAGAGGGGGAACCAATGAGAGAATAGCTCTAGGTGTTGGGACAGGCACAAGTCACTCTATTTTTCCATCAGGAAGAAGAAAGAACCACAGGCTCAACCTGCCCCCCCGGAACTAGAATAGGGCCTGAAGCAATCCTGCGCTTTTGCGGCCAGCTCCCAAAAAAGCGAGTTGACAAATGGAGCTCAGGGGCACTGCAATTCACAAACCTGCAGAGTTATAAATGATAACTCTCGTCCACAAATATATTGAGGGAAGGCAACGAAGAGGATTTGAAAGCAAGGCAGAATTGCAGGAAACAGATTTCAGGAGGTAGGTGCGACTCGCCTTTAAAGCACATGAAAAGCGGCAAAACGTCGACAATGATGCCCTTGGCCAAAAAGGGCGTATGCGTTTTTTCCTGAATATATTCAGGAAAAAACGCATACGCCCTTTTTGGCCAACCAAGCAAGCCGGAAAGGCAAATCAGCACTACAAACAAGTCTCGCTTGCCATCGGTCAAAAGGGCCATGCTGAAAAAAGTGTAAAACCCAGAAATGCAGGACAGGCCATGGAGACATGGGAGCCTTGCTACGCTGATGGGCGGGATGTAAATTGCCAACAGCCACTCTGGAGAAGTGTACGGTGTGTCCTGAAACATGTAATAAACACAGCTTAGAGAGCATAGGGCACTTCCACTCATGGGCGTATACATTGGGAAAACTGAAAATCCACAAGACACAGGCACCCCAAAGTGTAGGGCTGCTCTGTTTACAAGAACCTCCACTTCGGTACACCTTAAATAGCTCAGGATAGAGAAAAATGGATAAAGAAGTTGTGGTACTTATGCACAATGGAATATCACTCAGCCATGAAATCAATGTCATAAGGCTAGTAGCAGCAAGCATGATGAGTGGATTTAGGTACGATGACTCTAAGTGAAATAAGTCACACAGAAAAAGACACTTTTCCTAAGATATCACTTATAGAGGGAATGTCAAAATCGCTACCCTTGAACTGAATTACAAGACAGAACAGAGTCACACGTTTAGAAAACACACTATGGCTGCTTAACGGGAAAGGTCAGGTGGGGTGATGCATAAAACAAGGGTTTGAAATTAGCTCAGATTCCGTTCCATAAGCCAAATATGTAATGGACAAGACGTACACCCTGCTCAGTGAAATGGACTCAACACCCCCTATTCACCGCACAAGAATATATCTGACTGGTAAGAATCTTAAAACCTATGTATTGATATCTCTCTGGAAGTGAATCAAGAGGGTGTAAAGCGGCATAAACACAGCAGTGAAAAGCAGCTAAATCCCATTATAAAAATAAATTACTTAAAAAAAACCCATAAAACACCGACAGTGAAAGAGAGAGAAATTCTTACAAAATCCATTCAGGGGCTCTGATGCAACCTGGATTGACCATATCTAGACCCACAGCTGGATGAGACATAAGGGTGGACACTCTTGGAGCTGAGAGGATTGGTGAGGTTGGGTGAGCAAACGCAGACCCTTTAAAGTCATACTGCGTGGTACCCATCCCATGGGTCCCAAATCTCCAGGTTCAAGGGCATCTTCCCACATCGAAAACATGCCTGGGAAACCCAGAAGATGGTACACCGTGTGGTCGGGAAAGGTTTCTAAAACGCACCTCATTTCTCCTCTCCTTGTGCTCGGGTTCGCCATTCCAGCCGCTTTACTAACAATCTCCCTACGTGGAGAATCAGCACCGTTAACCTCCTGTTTCGTACCGGTTGCAATTTGTCCTGAGGATGAACGGGAAGAGGGGGAACCAATGAGAGACTAGCTCTAGGTGTTGGGACAGGCACAAGTCACTCTATTTTTCCATCAGGAAGAAGAAAGAACCACAGGCTCAACCTGCCCCCCCGGAACTAGAATAGGGCCTGAAGCAATCCTGCGCTTTTGCGGCCAGCTCCCAAAAAAGCGAGTTGACAAATGGAGCTCAGGGGCACTGCAATTCACAAACCTGCAGAGTTATAAATGATAACTCTCGTCCACAAATATATTGAGGGAAGGCAACGAAGAGGATTTGAAAGCAAGGCAGAATTGCAGGAAACAGATTTCAGGAGGTAGGTGCGACTCGCCTTTAAAGCACATGAAAAGCGGCAAAACGTCGACAATGATGCCCTTGGCCAAAAAGGGCGTATGCGTTTTTTCCTGAATATATTCAGGAAAAAACGCATACGCCCTTTTTGGCCAACCAAGCAAGCCGGAAAGGCAAATCAGCACTACAAACAAGTCTCGCTTGCCATCGGTCAAAAGGGCCATGCTGAAAAAAGTGTAAAACCCAGAAATGCAGGACAGGCCATGGAGACATGGGAGCCTTGCTACGCTGATGGGCGGGATGTAAATTGCCAACAGCCACTCTGGAGAAGTGTACGGTGTGTCCTGAAACATGTAATAAACACAGCTTAGAGAGCATAGGGCACTTCCACTCATGGGCGTATACATTGGGAAAACTGAAAATCCACAAGACACAGGCACCCCAAAGTGTAGGGCTGCTCTGTTTACAAGAACCTCCACTTCGGTACACCTTAAATAGCTCAGGATAGAGAAAAATGGATAAAGAAGTTGTGGTACTTATGCACAATGGAATATCACTCAGCCATGAAATCAATGTCATAAGGCTAGTAGCAGCAAGCATGATGAGTGGATTTAGGTACGATGACTCTAAGTGAAATAAGTCACACAGAAAAAGACACTTATCCTAAGATATCACTTAGAGAGGGAATGTCAAAATCGCTACCCTTGAACTGAATTACAAGACAGAACAGAGTCACACGTTTAGAAAACACACTATGGCTGCTTAACGGGAAAGGTCAGGTGGGGTGATGCATAAAACAAGGGTTTGAAATTAGCTCAGATTCCGTTCTATAAGCCAAATATGTAATGGACAAGACGTACACCCTGCTCAGTGAAATGGACTCAACACCCCCTATTCAGCGCACAAGAATATATTTGACTAGTAAGAATCTTAAAACCTACGTATTGATATCTCTCTGGAAGTGAATCAAGAGGGTGTAAAGCGGCATAAACACAGCAGTGAAAAGCAGCTAAATCCCAGTATAAACATAAATTACTTAAAAAAAAAACCCGTAAAACAAAGACAGTGAAAGAGAGAGAAATTCTTACAAAATCCGTTCAGGGGCTCTGATGCCACCTGGATTGACCATATATAGACCCACAGCTGGATGAGACATAAGGCTGGACACTCTTGGGGCTGAGAGGATTGGTGAGGTTGGGTGAGCAAACGCAGAGCCTTTAAAGTCATACTGCGTGGTACCCATCCCATGGGTCCCAAATCTCCAGGTTCAAGGGCATCTTCCCACATCGAAAACATGCCTGGGAAACCCAGAAGATGCTACACCGTGTGATAGGGAAAGGTTTCTGAAACGCACCTCATTTCTCCTCTCCTTGTGCTCGGGTTCGCCATTCCAGCCGCTTTACTAACAATCTCCCTACGTGGAGAATCAGCACCGTTAACCTCCTCTTTCGTACAGGTTGCAATTTGTCCTGAGGATGAACGGGAAGAGGG
The DNA here is from genome assembly GCF_028564815.1 of Eubalaena glacialis. Classification (NCBI taxonomy): domain Eukaryota; kingdom Metazoa; phylum Chordata; class Mammalia; order Artiodactyla; family Balaenidae; genus Eubalaena; species Eubalaena glacialis. The sequence goes on from NC_083719.1 coordinate 138,895,976, forward strand.
GGAACCAATGAGAGACTAGCTCTAGGTGTTGGGACAGGCACAGGTCACTCTATTTTTCCATCAGGAAGAAGAATGAACCACAGGCTCAGCCTGCCCCCCCGGAACCAGAATAGGGCCTGAAGCAATCCTGCGCTTTTGCGGCCAGCTCCCAAAAAAGCGAGTTGACAAATGGAGCTCAGGGGCACTGCAATTCACAAACCTGCAGAGTTATAAATGATAACTCTCGTCCACAAATATATTGAGGGAAGGCAACGAAGAGGATTTGAAAGCAAGGCAGAATTGCAGGAAACAGATTTCAGGAGGTAGGTGCGACTCGCCTTTAAAGCACATGAAAAGCGGCAAAACGTCGACAATGATGCCCTTGGCCAAAAAGGGCGTACGCGTTTTTTCCTGAATATATTCAGGAAAAAACGCGTACGCCCTTTTTGGCCAACCAAGCAAGCCAGAAAGGCAAATCAGCACTACAAACAAGTCTCGCTTGCCATCGGTCAAAAGGGCCATGCTGAAAAAAGTGTAAAACCCAGAAATGCAGGACAGGCCATGGAGACATGGGAGCCTTGCTACGCTGATGGGCGGGATGTAAATTGCCAACAGCCACTCTGGAGAAGTGTACGGTGTGTCCTGAAACATGTAATAAACACAGCTTAGAGAGCATAGGGCACTTCCACTCATGGGCGTATACATTGGGAAAACTGAAAATCCACAAGACACAGGCACCCCAAAGTGTAGGGCTGCTCTGTTTACAAGAACCTCCACTTCGGTACACCTTAAATAGCTCAGGATAGAGAAAAATGGATAAAGAAGTTGTGGTACTTATGCACAATGGAATATCACTCAGCCATGAAATCAATGTCATAAGGCTAGTAGCAGCAAGCATGATGAGTGGATTTAGGTACGATGACTCTAAGTGAAATAAGTCACACAGAAAAAGACACTTTTCCTAAGATATCACTTATAGAGGGAATGTCAAAATCGCTACCCTTGAACTGAATTACAAGACAGAACAGAGTCACACGTTTAGAAAACACACTATGGCTGTTTAACGGGAAAGGTCAGGTGGGGTGATGCATAAAACAAGGGTTTGAAATTAGCTCAGATTCCGTTCCATAAGCCAAATATGTAATGGACAAGACGTACACCCTGCTCAGTGAAATGGACTCAACACCCCCTATTCACCGCACAAGAATATATCTGACTGGTAAGAATCTTAAAACCTATGTATTGATATCTCTCTGGAAGTGAAGCAAGAGGGTGTAAAGCGGCATAAACACAGCAGTGAAAAGCAGCTAAATCCCATTATAAAAATAAATTACTTAAAAAAAACCCATAAAACACCGACAGTGAAAGAGAGAGAAATTCTTACAAAATCCATTCAGGGGCTCTGATGCAACCTGGATTGACCATATCTAGACCCACAGCTGGATGAGACATAAGGGTGGACACTCTTGGAGCTGAGAGGATTGGTGAGGTTGGGTGAGCAAACGCAGACCCTTTAAAGTCATACTGCGTGGTACCCATCCCATGGGTCCCAAATCTCCAGGTTCAAGGGCATCTTCCCACATCGAAAACATGCCTGGGAAACCCAGAAGATGGTACACCGTGTGGTCGGGAAAGGTTTCTAAAACGCACCTCATTTCTCCTCTCCTTGTGCTCGGGTTCGCCATTCCAGCCGCTTTACTAACAATCTCCCTACGTGGAGAATCAGCACCGTTAACCTCCTGTTTCGTACCGGTTGCAATTTGTCCTGAGGATGAACGGGAAGAGGGGGAACCAATGAGAGACTAGCTCTAGGTGTTGGGACAGGCACAAGTCACTCTATTTTTCCATCAGGAAGAAGAAAGAACCACAGGCTCAACCTGCCCCCCCGGAACTAGAATAGGGCCTGAAGCAATCCTGCGCTTTTGCGGCCTGCTCCCAAAAAAGCGAGTTGACAAATGGAGCTCAGGGGCACTGCAATTCACAAACCTGCAGAGTTATAATGATAACTCTCGTCCACAAATATATTGAGGGAAGGCAACGAAGAGGATTTGAAAGCAAGGCAGAATTGCAGGAAACAGATTTCAGGAGGTAGGTGCGACTCGCCTTTAAAGCACATGAAAAGCGGCAAAACGTCGACAATGATGCCCTTGGCCAAAAAGGGCGTATGCGTTTTTTCCTGAATATATTCAGGAAAAAACGCATACGCCCTTTTTGGCCAACCAAGCAAGCCGGAAAGGCAAATCAGCACTACAAACAAGTCTCGCTTGCCATCGGTCAAAAGGGCCATGCTGAAAAAAGTGTAAAACCCAGAAATGCAGGACAGGCCATGGAGACATGGGAGCCTTGCTACGCTGATGGGCGGGATGTAAATTGCCAACAGCCACTCTGGAGAAGTGTACGGTGTGTCCTGAAACATGTAATAAACACAGCTTAGAGAGCATAGGGCACTTCCACTCATGGGCGTATACATTGGGAAAACTGAAAATCCACAAGACACAGGCACCCCAAAGTGTAGGGCTGCTCTGTTTACAAGAACCTCCACTTCGGTACACCTTAAATAGCTCAGGATAGAGAAAAATGGATAAAGAAGTTGTGGTACTTATGCACAATGGAATATCACTCAGCCATGAAATCAATGTCATAAGGCTAGTAGCAGCAAGCATGATGAGTGGATTTAGGTACGATGACTCTAAGTGAAATAAGTCACACAGAAAAAGACACTTTTCCTAAGATATCACTTATAGAGGGAATGTCAAAATCGCTACCCTTGAACTGAATTACAAGACAGAACAGAGTCACACGTTTAGAAAACACACTATGGCTGCTTAACGGGAAAGGTCAGGTGGGGTGATGCATAAAACAAGGGTTTGAAATTAGCTCAGATTCCGTTCCATAAGCCAAATATGTAATGGACAAGACGTACACCCTGCTCAGTGAAATGGACTCAACACCCCCTATTCACCGCACAAGAATATATCTGACTGGTAAGAATCTTAAAACCTATGTATTGATATCTCTCTGGAAGTGAATCAAGAGGGTGTAAAGCGGCATAAACACAGCAGTGAAAAGCAGCTAAATCCCATTATAAAAATAAATTACTTAAAAAAAACCCATAAAACACCGACAGTGAAAGAGAGAGAAATTCTTACAAAATCCATTCAGGGGCTCTGATGCAACCTGGATTGACCATATCTAGACCCACAGCTGGATGAGACATAAGGGTGGACACTCTTGGAGCTGAGAGGATTGGTGAGGTTGGGTGAGCAAACGCAGAGCCTTTAAAGTCATACTGCGTGGTACCCATCCCATGGGTCCCAAATCTCCAGGTTCAAGGGCATCTTCCTACATCGAAAACATGCCTGGGAAACCCAGAAGATGGTACACCGTGTGGTCGGGAAAGGTTTCTAAAACGCACCTCATTTCTCCTCTCCTTGTGCTCGGGTTCGCCATTCCAGCCGCTTTACTAACAATCTCCCTACGTGGAGAATCAGCACCGTTAACCTCCTGTTTCGTACAGGTTGCAATTTCTCCTGAGGATGAACGGGAAGAGGGGGAACCAATGAGAGACTAGCTCTAGGTGTTGGGACAGGCACAAGTCACTCTATTTTTCCATCAGGAAGAAGAAAGAACCACAGGCTCAACCTGCCCCCCCGGAACTAGAATAGGGCCTGAAGCAATCCTGCGCTTTTGCGGCCTGCTCCCAAAAAAGCGAGTTGACAAATGGAGCTCAGGGGCACTGCAATTCACAAACCTGCAGAGTTATAAATGATAACTCTCGTCCACAAATATATTGAGGGAAGGCAACGAAGAGGATTTGAAAGCAAGGCAGAATTGCAGGAAACAGATTTCAGGAGGTAGGTGCGACTCGCCTTTAAAGCACATGAAAAGCGGCAAAACGTCGACAATGATGCCCTTGGCCAAAAAGGGCGTATGCGTTTTTTCCTGAATATATTCAGGAAAAAACGCATACGCCCTTTTTGGCCAACCAAGCAAGCCGGAAAGGCAAATCAGCACTACAAACAAGTCTCGCTTGCCATCGGTCAAAAGGGCCATGCTGAAAAAAGTGTAAAACCCAGAAATGCAGGACAGGCCATGGAGACATGGGAGCCTTGCTACGCTGATGGGCGGGATGTAAATTGCCAACAGCCACTCTGGAGAAGTGTACGGTGTGTCCTGAAACATGTAATAAACACAGCTTAGAGAGCATAGGGCACTTCCACTCATGGGCGTATACATTGGGAAAACTGAAAATCCACAAGACACAGGCACCCCAAAGTGTAGGGCTGCTCTGTTTACAAGAACCTCCACTTCGGTACACCTTAAATAGCTCAGGATAGAGAAAAATGGATAAAGAAGTTGTGGTACTTATGCACAATGGAATATCACTCAGCCATGAAATCAATGTCATAAGGCTAGTAGCAGCAAGCATGATGAGTGGATTTAGGTACGATGACTCTAAGTGAAATAAGTCACACAGAAAAAGACACTTTTCCTAAGATATCACTTATAGAGGGAATGTCAAAATCGCTACCCTTGAACTGAATTACAAGACAGAACAGAGTCACACGTTTAGAAAACACACTATGGCTGCTTAACGGGAAAGGTCAGGTGGGGTGATGCATAAAACAAGGGTTTGAAATTAGCTCAGATTCCGTTCCATAAGCCAAATATGTAATGGACAAGACGTACACCCTGCTCAGTGAAATGGACTCAACACCCCCTATTCACCGCACAAGAATATATCTGACTGGTAAGAATCTTAAAACCTATGTATTGATATCTCTCTGGAAGTGAATCAAGAGGGTGTAAAGCGGCATAAACACAGCAGTGAAAAGCAGCTAAATCCCATTATAAAAATAAATTACTTAAAAAAAACCCATAAAACACCGACAGTGAAAGAGAGAGAAATTCTTACAAAATCCATTCAGGGGCTCTGATGCAACCTGGATTGACCATATCTAGACCCACAGCTGGATGAGACATAAGGGTGGACACTCTTGGAGCTGAGAGGATTGGTGAGGTTGGGTGAGCAAACGCAGACCCTTTAAAGTCATACTGCGTGGTACCCATCCCATGGGTCCCAAATCTCCAGGTTCAAGGGCATCTTCCTACATCGAAAACATGCCTGGGAAACCCAGAAGATGGTACACCGTGTGGTCGGGAAAGGTTTCTAAAACGCACCTCATTTCTCCTCTCCTTGTGCTCGGGTTCGCCATTCCAGCCGCTTTACTAACAATCTCCCTACGTGGAGAATCAGCACCGTTAACCTCCTGTTTCGTACAGGTTGCAATTTCTCCTGAGGATGAACGGGAAGAGGGGGAACCAATGAGAGACTAGCTCTAGGTGTTGGGACAGGCACAAGTCACTCTATTTTTCCATCAGGAAGAAGAAAGAACCACAGGCTCAACCTGCCCCCCCGGAACTAGAATAGGGCCTGAAGCAATCCTGCGCTTTTGCGGCCTGCTCCCAAAAAAGCGAGTTGACAAATGGAGCTCAGGGGCACTGCAATTCACAAACCTGCAGAGTTATAAATGATAACTCTCGTCCACAAATATATTGAGGGAAGGCAACGAAGAGGATTTGAAAGCAAGGCAGAATTGCAGGAAACAGATTTCAGGAGGTAGGTGCGACTCGCCTTTAAAGCACATGAAAAGCGGCAAAACGTCGACAATGATGCCCTTGGCCAAAAAGGGCGTATGCGTTTTTTCCTGAATATATTCAGGAAAAAACGCATACGCCCTTTTTGGCCAACCAAGCAAGCCGGAAAGGCAAATCAGCACTACAAACAAGTCTCGCTTGCCATCGGTCAAAAGGGCCATGCTGAAAAAAGTGTAAAACCCAGAAATGCAGGACAGGCCATGGAGACATGGGAGCCTTGCTACGCTGATGGGCGGGATGTAAATTGCCAACAGCCACTCTGGAGAAGTGTACGGTGTGTCCTGAAACATGTAATAAACACAGCTTAGAGAGCATAGGGCACTTCCACTCATGGGCGTATACATTGGGAAAACTGAAAATCCACAAGACACAGGCACCCCAAAGTGTAGGGCTGCTCTGTTTACAAGAACCTCCACTTCGGTACACCTTAAATAGCTCAGGATAGAGAAAAATGGATAAAGAAGTTGTGGTACTTATGCACAATGGAATATCACTCAGCCATGAAATCAATGTCATAAGGCTAGTAGCAGCAAGCATGATGAGTGGATTTAGGTACGATGACTCTAAGTGAAATAAGTCACACAGAAAAAGACACTTATCCTAAGATATCACTTAGAGAGGGAATGTCAAAATCGCTACCCTTGAACTGAATTACAAGACAGAACAGAGTCACACGTTTAGAAAACACACTGTGGCTGCTTAACGGGAAAGGTCAGGTGGGGTGATGCATAAAACAAGGGTTTGAAATTAGCTCAGATTCCGTTCTATAAGCCAAATATGTAATGGACAAGACGTACACCCTGCTCAGTGAAATGGACTCAACACCCCCTATTCAGCGCACAAGAATATATTTGACTAGTAAGAATCTTAAAACCTACGTATTGATATCTCTCTGGAAGTGAATCAAGAGGGTGTAAAGCGGCATAAACACAGCAGTGAAAAGCAGCTAAATCCCAGTATAAACATAAATTACTTAAAAAAAAAACCCGTAAAACAAAGACAGTGAAAGAGAGAGAAATTCTTACAAAATCCGTTCAGGGGCTCTGATGCCACCTGGATTGACCATATATAGACCCACAGCTGGATGAGACATAAGGCTGGACACTCTTGGGGCTGAGAGGATTGGTGAGGTTGGGTGAGCAAACGCAGAGCCTTTAAAGTCATACTGCGTGGTACCCATCCCATGGGTCCCAAATCTCCAGGTTCAAGGGCATCTTCCCACATCGAAAACATGCCTGGGAAACCCAGAAGATGCTACACCGTGTGATAGGGAAAGGTTTCTGAAACGCACCTCATTTCTCCTCTCCTTGTGCTCGGGTTCGCCATTCCAGCCGCTTTACTAACAATCTCCCTACGTGGAGAATCAGCACCGTTAACCTCCTGTTTCGTACAGGTTGCAATTTGTCCTGAGGATGAACGGGAAGAGGGGGAACCAATGAGAGACTAGCTCTAGGTGTTGGGACAGGCACAGGTCACTCTATTTTTCCATCAGGAAGAAGAATGAACCACAGGCTCAGCCTGCCCCCCCGGAACCAGAATAGGGCCTGAAGCAATCCTGCGCTTTTGCGGCCAGCTCCCAAAAAAGCGAGTTGACAAATGGAGCTCAGGGGCACTGCAATTCACAAACCTGCAGAGTTATAAATGATAACTCTCGTCCACAAATATATTGAGGGAAGGCAACGAAGAGGATTTGAAAGCAAGGCAGAATTGCAGGAAACAGATTTCAGGAGGTAGGTGCGACTTGCCTTTAAAGCACATGAAAAGCGGCAAAACGTCGACAATGATGCCCTTGGCCAAAAAGGGCGTACGCGTTTTTTCCTGAATATATTCAGGAAAAAACGCGTACGCCCTTTTTGGCCAACCAAGCAAGCCGGAAAGGCAAATCAGCACTACAAACAAGTCTCGCTTGCCATCGGTCAAAAGGGCCATGCTGAAAAAAGTGTAAAACCCAGAAATGCAGGACAGGCCATGGAGACATGGGAGCCTTGCTACGCTGATGGGCGGGATGTAAATTGCCAACAGCCACTCTGGAGAAGTGTACGGTGTGTCCTGAAACATGTAATAAACACAGCTTAGAGAGCATAGGGCACTTCCACTCATGGGCGTATACATTGGGAAAACTGAAAATCCACAAGACACAGGCACCCCAAAGTGTAGGGCTGCTCTGTTTACAAGAACCTCCACTTCGGTACACCTTAAATAGCTCAGGATAGAGAAAAATGGATAAAGAAGTTGTGGTACTTATGCACAATGGAATATCACTCAGCCATGAAATCAATGTCATAAGGCTAGTAGCAGCAAGCATGATGAGTGGATTTAGGTACGATGACTCTAAGTGAAATAAGTCACACAGAAAAAGACACTTTTCCTAAGATATCACTTATAGAGGGAATGTCAAAATCGCTACCCTTGAACTGAATTACAAGACAGAACAGAGTCACACGTTTAGAAAACACACTATGGCTGCTTAACGGGAAAGGTCAGGTGGGGTGATGCATAAAACAAGGGTTTGAAATTAGCTCAGATTCCGTTCCATAAGCCAAATATGTAATGGACAAGACGTACACCCTGCTCAGTGAAATGGACTCAACACCCCCTATTCACCGCACAAGAATATATCTGACTGGTAAGAATCTTAAAACCTATGTATTGATATCTCTCTGGAAGTGAATCAAGAGGGTGTAAAGCGGCATAAACACAGCAGTGAAAAGCAGCTAAATCCCATTATAAAAATAAATTACTTAAAAAAAACCCATAAAACACCGACAGTGAAAGAGAGAGAAATTCTTACAAAATCCATTCAGGGGCTCTGATGCAACCTGGATTGACCATATCTAGACCCACAGCTGGATGAGACATAAGGGTGGACACTCTTGGAGCTGAGAGGATTGGTGAGGTTGGGTGAGCAAACGCAGACCCTTTAAAGTCATACTGCGTGGTACCCATCCCATGGGTCCCAAATCTCCAGGTTCAAGGGCATCTTCCCACATCGAAAACATGCCTGGGAAACCCAGAAGATGGTACACCGTGTGGTCGGGAAAGGTTTCTAAAACGCACCTCATTTCTCCTCTCCTTGTGCTCGGGTTCGCCATTCCAGCCGCTTTACTAACAATCTCCCTACGTGGAGAATCAGCACCGTTAACCTCCTGTTTCGTACCGGTTGCAATTTGTCCTGAGGATGAACGGGAAGAGGGGGAACCAATGAGAGACTAGCTCTAGGTGTTGGGACAGGCACAAGTCACTCTATTTTTCCATCAGGAAGAAGAAAGAACCACAGGCTCAACCTGCCCCCCCAGAATTAGAATAGGGCCTGAAGCAATCCTGCGCTTTTGCGGCCAGCTCCCAAAAAAGCGAGTTGACAAATGGAGCTCAGGGGCACTGCAATTCACAAACCTGCAGAGTTATAAATGATAACTCTCGTCCACAAATATATTGAGGGAAGGCAACGAAGAGGATTTGAAAGCAAGGCAGAATTGCAGGAAACAGATTTCAGGAGGTAGGTGCGACTCGCCTTTAAAGCACATGAAAAGCGGCAAAACGTCGACAATGATGCCCTTGGCCAAAAAGGGCGTATGCGTTTTTTCCTGAATATATTCAGGAAAAAACGCATACGCCCTTTTTGGCCAACCAAGCAAGCCGGAAAGGCAAATCAGCACTACAAACAAGTCTCGCTTGCCATCGGTCAAAAGGGCCATGCTGAAAAAAGTGTAAAACCCAGAAATGCAGGACAGGCCATGGAGACATGGGAGCCTTGCTACGCTGATGGGCGGGATGTAAATTGCCAACAGCCACTCTGGAGAAGTGTACGGTGTGTCCTGAAACATGTAATAAACACAGCTTAGAGAGCATAGGGCACTTCCACTCATGGGCGTATACATTGGGAAAACTGAAAATCCACAAGACACAGGCACCCCAAAGTGTAGGGCTGCTCTGTTTACAAGAACCTCCACTTCGGTACACCTTAAATAGCTCAGGATAGAGAAAAATGGATAAAGAAGTTGTGGTACTTATGCACAATGGAATATCACTCAGCCATGAAATCAATGTCATAAGGCTAGTAGCAGCAAGCATGATGAGTGGATTTAGGTACGATGACTCTAAGTGAAATAAGTCACACAGAAAAAGACACTTATCCTAAGATATCACTTATAGAGGGAATGTCAAAATCGCTACCCTTGAACTGAATTACAAGACAGAACAGAGTCACACGTTTAGAAAACACACTATGGCTGCTTAACGGGAAAGGTCAGGTGGGGTGATGCATAAAACAAGGGTTTGAAATTAGCTCAGATTCCGTTCCATAAGCCAAATATGTAATGGACAAGACGTACACCCTGCTCAGTGAAATGGACTCAACACCCCCTATTCACCGCACAAGAATATATCTGACTGGTAAGAATCTTAAAACCTATGTATTGATATCTCTCTGGAAGTGAATCAAGAGGGTGTAAAGCGGCATAAACACAGCAGTGAAAAGCAGCTAAATCCCATTATAAAAATAAATTACTTAAAAAAAACCCATAAAACACCGACAGTGAAAGAGAGAGAAATTCTTACAAAATCCATTCAGGGGCTCTGATGCAACCTGGATTGACCATATCTAGACCCACAGCTGGATGAGACATAAGGGTGGACACTCTTGGAGCTGAGAGGATTGGTGAGGTTGGGTGAGCAAACGCAGACCCTTTAAAGTCATACTGCGTGGTACCCATCCCATGGGTCCCAAATCTCCAGGTTCAAGGGCATCTTCCCACATCGAAAACATGCCTGGGAAACCCAGAAGATGGTACACCGTGTGGTCGGGAAAGGTTTCTAAAACGCACCTCATTTCTCCTCTCCTTGTGCTCGGGTTCGCCATTCCAGCCGCTTTACTAACAATCTCCCTACGTGGAGAATCAGCACCGTTAACCTCCTGTTTCGTACAGGTTGCAATTTGTCCTGAGGATGAACGGGAAGAGGGGGAACCAATGAGAGACTAGCTCTAGGTGTTGGGACAGGCACAAGTCACTCTATTTTTCCATCAGGAAGAAGAAAGAACCACAGGCTCAACCTGCCCCCCCGGAACTAGAATAGGGCCTGAAGCAATCCTGCGCTTTTGCGGCCAGCTCCCAAAAAAGCGAGTTGACAAATGGAGCTCAGGGGCACTGCAATTCACAAACCTGCAGAGTTATAAATGATAACTCTCGTCCACAAATATATTGAGGGAAGGCAACGAAGAGGATTTGAAAGCAAGGCAGAATTGCAGGAAACAGATTTCAGGAGGTAGGTGCGACTCGCCTTTAAAGCACATGAAAAGCGGCAAAACGTCGACAATGATGCCCTTGGCCAAAAAGGGCGTATGCGTTTTTTCCTGAATATATTCAGGAAAAAACGCATACGCCCTTTTTGGCCAACCAAGCAAGCCGGAAAGGCAAATCAGCACTACAAACAAGTCTCGCTTGCCATCGGTCAAAAGGGCCATGCTGAAAAAAGTGTAAAACCCAGAAATGCAGGACAGGCCATGGAGACATGGGAGCCTTGCTACGCTGATGGGCGGGATGTAAATTGCCAACAGCCACTCTGGAGAAGTGTACGGTGTGTCCTGAAACATGTAATAAACACAGCTTAGAGAGCATAGGGCACTTCCACTCATGGGCGTATACATTGGGAAAACTGAAAATCCACAAGACACAGGCACCCCAAAGTGTAGGGCTGCTCTGTTTACAAGAACCTCCACTTCGGTACACCTTAAATAGCTCAGGATAGAGAAAAATGGATAAAGAAGTTGTGGTACTTATGCACAATGGAATATCACTCAGCCATGAAATCAATGTCATAAGGCTAGTAGCAGCAAGCATGATGAGTGGATTTAGGTACGATGACTCTAAGTGAAATAAGTCACACAGAAAAAGACACTTTTCCTAAGATATCACTTATAGAGGGAATGTCAAAATCGCTACCCTTGAACTGAATTACAAGACAGAACAGAGTCACACGTTTAGAAAACACACTATGGCTGCTTAACGGGAAAGGTCAGGTGGGGTGATGCATAAAACAAGGGTTTGAAATTAGCTCAGATTCCGTTCCATAAGCCAAATATGTAATGGACAAGACGTACACCCTGCTCAGTGAAATGGACTCAACACCCCCTATTCACCGCACAAGAATATATCTGACTGGTAAGAATCTTAAAACCTATGTATTGATATCTCTCTGGAAGTGAATCAAGAGGGTGTAAAGCGGCATAAACACAGCAGTGAAAAGCAGCTAAATCCCATTATAAAAATAAATTACTTAAAAAAAACCCATAAAACACCGACAGTGAAAGAGAGAGAAATTCTTACAAAATCCATTCAGGGGCTCTGATGCAACCTGGATTGACCATATCTAGACCCACAGCTGGATGAGACATAAGGGTGGACACTCTTGGAGCTGAGAGGATTGGTGAGGTTGGGTGAGCAAACGCAGACCCTTTAAATTCATACTGCGTGGTACCCATCCCATGGGTCCCAAATCTCCAGGTTCAAGGGCATCTTCCCACATCGAAAACATGCCTGGGAAACCCAGAAGATGGTACACCGTGTGGTCGGGAAAGGTTTCTAAAACGCACCTCATTTCTCCTCTCCTTGTGCTCGGGTTCGCCATTCCAGCCGCTTTACTAACAATCTCCCTACGTGGAGAATCAGCACCGTTAACCTCCTGTTTCGTACCGGTTGCAATTTGTCCTGAGGATGAACGGGAAGAGGGGGAACCAATGAGAGACTAGCTCTAGGTGTTGGGACAGGCACAAGTCACTCTATTTTTCCATCAGGAAGAAGAAAGAACCACAGGCTCAACCTGCCCCCCCGGAACTAGAATAGGGCCTGAAGCAATCCTGCGCTTTTGCGGCCATCTCCCAAAAAAGCGAGTTGACAAATGGAGCTCAGGGGCACTGCAATTCACAAACCTGCAGAGTTATAAATGATAACTCTCGTCCACAAATATATTGAGGGAAGGCAACGAAGAGGATTTGAAAGCAAGGCAGAATTGCAGGAAACAGATTTCAGGAGGTAGGTGCGACTCGCCTTTAAAGCACATGAAAAGCGGCAAAACGTCGACAATGATGCCCTTGGCCAAAAAGGGCGTATGCGTTTTTTCCTGAATATATTCAGGAAAAAACGCATACGCCCTTTTTGGCCAACCAAGCAAGCCGGAAAGGCAAATCAGCACTACAAACAAGTCTCGCTTGCCATCGGTCAAAAGGGCCATGCTGAAAAAAGTGTAAAACCCAGAAATGCAGGACAGGCCATGGAGACATGGGAGCCTTGCTACGCTGATGGGCGGGATGTAAATTGCCAACAGCCACTCTGGAGAAGTGTACGGTGTGTCCTGAAACATGTAATAAACACAGCTTAGAGAGCATAGGGCACTTCCACTCATGGGCGTATACATTGGGAAAACTGAAAATCCACAAGACACAGGCACCCCAAAGTGTAGGGCTGCTCTGTTTACAAGAACCTCCACTTCGGTACACCTTAAATAGCTCAGGATAGAGAAAAATGGATAAAGAAGTTGTGGTACTTATGCACAATGGAATATCACTCAGCCATGAAATCAATGTCATAAGGCTAGTAGCAGCAAGCATGATGAGTGGATTTAGGTACGATGACTCTAAGTGAAATAAGTCACACAGAAAAAGACACTTTTCCTAAGATATCACTTATAGAGGGAATGTCAAAATCGCTACCCTTGAACTGAATTACAAGACAGAACAGAGTCACACGTTTAGAAAACACACTATGGCTGCTTAACGGGAAAGGTCAGGTGGGGTGATGCATAAAACAAGGGTTTGAAATTAGCTCAGATTCCGTTCCATAAGCCAAATATGTAATGGACAAGACGTACACCCTGCTCAGTGAAATGGACTCAACACCCCCTATTCACCGCACAAGAATATATCTGACTGGTAAGAATCTTAAAACCTATGTATTGATATCTCTCTGGAAGTGAATCAAGAGGGTGTAAAGCGGCATAAACACAGCAGTGAAAAGCAGCTAAATCCCATTATAAAAATAAATTACTTAAAAAAAACCCATAAAACACCGACAGTGAAAGAGAGAGAAATTCTTACAAAATCCATTCAGGGGCTCTGATGCAACCTGGATTGACCATATCTAGACCCACAGCTGGATGAGACATAAGGGTGGACACTCTTGGAGCTGAGAGGATTGGTGAGGTTGGGTGAGCAAACGCAGACCCTTTAAAGTCATACTGCGTGGTACCCATCCCATGGGTCCCAAATCTCCAGGTTCAAGGGCATCTTCCTACATCGAAAACATGCCTGGGAAACCCAGAAGATGGTACACCGTGTGGTCGGGAAAGGTTTCTAAAACGCACCTCATTTCTCCTCTCCTTGTGCTCGGGTTCGCCATTCCAGCCGCTTTACTAACAATCTCCCTACGTGGAGAATCAGCACCGTTAACCTCCTGTTTCGTACAGGTTGCAATTTCTCCTGAGGATGAACGGGAAGAGGGGGAACCAATGAGAGACTAGCTCTAGGTGTTGGGACAGGCACAAGTCACTCTATTTTTCCATCAGGAAGAAGAAAGAACCACAGGCTCAACCTGCCCCCCCGGAACTAGAATAGGGCCTGAAGCAATCCTGCGCTTTTGCGGCCTGCTCCCAAAAAAGCGAGTTGACAAATGGAGCTCAGGGGCACTGCAATTCACAAACCTGCAGAGTTATAAATGATAACTCTCGTCCACAAATATATTGAGGGAAGGCAACGAAGAGGATTTGAAAGCAAGGCAGAATTGCAGGAAACAGATTTCAGGAGGTAGGTGCGACTCGCCTTTAAAGCACATGAAAAGCGGCAAAACGTCGACAATGATGCCCTTGGCCAAAAAGGGCGTATGCGTTTTTTCCTGAATATATTCAGGAAAAAACGCATACGCCCTTTTTGGCCAACCAAGCAAGCCGGAAAGGCAAATCAGCACTACAAACAAGTCTCGCTTGCCATCGGTCAAAAGGGCCATGCTGAAAAAAGTGTAAAACCCAGAAATGCAGGACAGGCCATGGAGACATGGGAGCCTTGCTACGCTGATGGGCGGGATGTAAATTGCCAACAGCCACTCTGGAGAAGTGTACGGTGTGTCCTGAAACATGTAATAAACACAGCTTAGAGAGCATAGGGCACTTCCACTCATGGGCGTATACATTGGGAAAACTGAAAATCCACAAGACACAGGCACCCCAAAGTGTAGGGCTGCTCTGTTTACAAGAACCTCCACTTCGGTACACCTTAAATAGCTCAGGATAGAGAAAAATGGATAAAGAAGTTGTGGTACTTATGCACAATGGAATATCACTCAGCCATGAAATCAATGTCATAAGGCTAGTAGCAGCAAGCATGATGAGTGGATTTAGGTACGATGACTCTAAGTGAAATAAGTCACACAGAAAAAGACACTTATCCTAAGATATCACTTAGAGAGGGAATGTCAAAATCGCTACCCTTGAACTGAATTACAAGACAGAACAGAGTCACACGTTTAGAAAACACACTGTGGCTGCTTAACGGGAAAGGTCAGGTGGGGTGATGCATAAAACAAGGGTTTGAAATTAGCTCAGATTCCGTTCTATAAGCCAAATATGTAATGGACAAGACGTACACCCTGCTCAGTGAAATGGACTCAACACCCCCTATTCAGCGCACAAGAATATATTTGACTAGTAAGAATCTTAAAACCTACGTATTGATATCTCTCTGGAAGTGAATCAAGAGGTTGTAAAGCGGCATAAACACAGCAGTGAAAAGCAGCTAAATCCCAGTATAAACATAAATTACTTAAAAAAAAACCCCGTAAAACAAAGACAGTGAAAGAGAGAGAAATTCTTACAAAATCCGTTCAGGGGCTCTGATGCCACCTGGATTGACCATATATAGACCCACAGCTGGATGAGACATAAGGCTGGACACTCTTGGGGCTGAGAGGATTGGTGAGGTTGGGTGAGCAAACGCAGAGCCTTTAAAGTCATACTGCGTGGTACCCATCCCATGGGTCCCAAATCTCCAGGTTCAAGGGCATCTTCCCACATCGAAAACATGCCTGGGAAACCCAGAAGATGCTACACCGTGTGATAGGGAAAGGTTTCTGAAACGCACCTCATTTCTCCTCTCCTTGTGCTCGGGTTCGCCATTCCAGCCGCTTTACTAACAATCTCCCTACGTGGAGAATCAGCACCGTTAACCTCCTCTTTCGTACAGGTTGCAATTTGTCCTGAGGATGAACGGGAAGAGGGGGAACCAATGAGAGACTAGCTCTAGGTGTTGGGACAGGCACAGGTCACTCTATTTTTCCATCAGGAAGAAGAATGAACCACAGGCTCAGCCTGCCCCCCCGGAACCAGAATAGGGCCTGAAGCAATCCTGCGCTTTTGCGGCCAGCTCCCAAAAAAGCGAGTTGACAAATGGAGCTCAGGGGCACTGCAATTCACAAACCTGCAGAGTTATAAATGATAACTCTCGTCCACAAATATATTGAGGGAAGGCAACGAAGAGGATTTGAAAGCAAGGCAGAATTGCAGGAAACAGATTTCAGGAGGTAGGTGCGACTCGCCTTTAAAGCACATGAAAAGCGGCAAAACGTCGACAATGATGCCCTTGGCCAAAAAGGGCGTACGCGTTTTTTCCTGAATATATTCAGGAAAAAACGCGTACGCCCTTTTTGGCCAACCAAGCAAGCCGGAAAGGCAAATCAGCACTACAAACAAGTCTCGCTTGCCATCGGTCAAAAGGGCCATGCTGAAAAAAGTGTAAAACCCAGAAATGCAGGACAGGCCATGGAGACATGGGAGCCTTGCTACGCTGATGGGCGGGATGTAAATTGCCAACAGCCACTCTGGAGAAGTGTACGGTGTGTCCTGAAACATGTAATAAACACAGCTTAGAGAGCATAGGGCACTTCCACTCATGGGCGTATACATTGGGAAAAATGAAAATCCACAAGACACAGGCACCCCAAAGTGTAGGGCTGCTCTGTTTACAAGAACCTCCACTTCGGTACACCTTAAATAGCTCAGGATAGAGAAAAATGGCTAAAGAAGTTGTGGTACTTATGCACAATGGAATATCACTCAGCCATGAAATCAATGTCATAAGGCTAGTAGCAGCAAGCATGATGAGTGGATTTAGGTACGATGACTCTAAGTGAAATAAGTCACACAGAAAAAGACACTTATCCTAAGATATCACTTATAGAGGGAATGTCAAAATCGCTACCCTTGAACTGAATTACAAGACAGAACAGAGTCACACGTTTAGAAAACACACTATGGCTGCTTAACGGGAAAGGTCAGGTGGGG
Organism: Eubalaena glacialis; assembly: GCF_028564815.1. Classification (NCBI taxonomy): domain Eukaryota; kingdom Metazoa; phylum Chordata; class Mammalia; order Artiodactyla; family Balaenidae; genus Eubalaena; species Eubalaena glacialis. The sequence continues at coordinate 138,912,935 of NC_083719.1, forward strand.
TGATGCATAAAACAAGGGTTTGAAATTAGCTCAGATTCCGTTCCATAAGCCAAATATGTAATGGACAAGACGTACACCCTGCTCAGTGAAATGGACTCAACACCCCCTATTCACCGCACAAGAATATATCTGACTGGTAAGAATCTTAAAACCTATGTATTGATATCTCTCTGGAAGTGAATCAAGAGGGTGTAAAGCGGCATAAACACAGCAGTGAAAAGCAGCTAAATCCCATTATAAAAATAAATTACTTAAAAAAAACCCATAAAACACCGACAGTGAAAGAGAGAGAAATTCTTACAAAATCCATTCAGGGGCTCTGATGCAACCTGGATTGACCATATCTAGACCCACAGCTGGATGAGACATAAGGGTGGACACTCTTGGAGCTGAGAGGATTGGTGAGGTTGGGTGAGCAAACGCAGACCCTTTAAAGTCATACTGCGTGGTACCCATCCCATGGGTCCCAAATCTCCAGGTTCAAGGGCATCTTCCCACATCGAAAACATGCCTGGGAAACCCAGAAGATGGTACACCGTGTGGTCGGGAAAGGTTTCTAAAACGCACCTCATTTCTCCTCTCCTTGTGCTCGGGTTCGCCATTCCAGCCGCTTTACTAACAATCTCCCTACGTGGAGAATCAGCACCGTTAACCTCCTGTTTCGTACAGGTTGCAATTTGTCCTGAGGATGAACGGGAAGAGGGGGAACCAATGAGAGACTAGCTCTAGGTGTTGGGACAGGCACAAGTCACTCTATTTTTCCATCAGGAAGAAGAAAGAACCACAGGCTCAACCTGCCCCCCCGGAACTAGAATAGGGCCTGAAGCAATCCTGCGCTTTTGCGGCCATCTCCCAAAAAAGCGAGTTGACAAATGGAGCTCAGGGGCACTGCAATTCACAAACCTGCAGAGTTATAAATGATAACTCTCGTCCACAAATATATTGAGGGAAGGCAACGAAGAGGATTTGAAAGCAAGGCAGAATTGCAGGAAACAGATTTCAGGAGGTAGGTGCGACTCGCCTTTAAAGCACATGAAAAGCGGCAAAACGTCGACAATGATGCCCTTGGCCAAAAAGGGCGTATGCGTTTTTTCCTGAATATATTCAGGAAAAAACGCATACGCCCTTTTTGGCCAACCAAGCAAGCCGGAAAGGCAAATCAGCACTACAAACAAGTCTCGCTTGCCATCGGTCAAAAGGGCCATGCTGAAAAAAGTGTAAAACCCAGAAATGCAGGACAGGCCATGGAGACATGGGAGCCTTGCTACGCTGATGGGCGGGATGTAAATTGCCAACAGCCACTCTGGAGAAGTGTACGGTGTGTCCTGAAACATGTAATAAACACAGCTTAGAGAGCATAGGGCACTTCCACTCATGGGCGTATACATTGGGAAAACTGAAAATCCACAAGACACAGGCACCCCAAAGTGTAGGGCTGCTCTGTTTACAAGAACCTCCACTTCGGTACACCTTAAATAGCTCAGGATAGAGAAAAATGGATAAAGAAGTTGTGGTACTTATGCACAATGGAATATCACTCAGCCATGAAATCAATGTCATAAGGCTAGTAGCAGCAAGCATGATGAGTGGATTTAGGTACGATGACTCTAAGTGAAATAAGTCACACAGAAAAAGACACTTTTCCTAAGATATCACTTATAGAGGGAATGTCAAAATCGCTACCCTTGAACTGAATTACAAGACAGAACAGAGTCACACGTTTAGAAAACACACTATGGCTGCTTAACGGGAAAGGTCAGGTGGGGTGATGCATAAAACAAGGGTTTGAAATTAGCTCAGATTCCGTTCCATAAGCCAAATATGTAATGGACAAGACGTACACCCTGCTCAGTGAAATGGACTCAACACCCCCTATTCACCGCACAAGAATATATCTGACTGGTAAGAATCTTAAAACCTATGTATTGATATCTCTCTGGAAGTGAATCAAGAGGGTGTAAAGCGGCATAAACACAGCAGTGAAAAGCAGCTAAATCCCATTATAAAAATAAATTACTTAAAAAAAACCCATAAAACACCGACAGTGAAAGAGAGAGAAATTCTTACAAAATCCATTCAGGGGCTCTGATGCAACCTGGATTGACCATATCTAGACCCACAGCTGGATGAGACATAAGGGTGGACACTCTTGGAGCTGAGAGGATTGGTGAGGTTGGGTGAGCAAACGCAGACCCTTTAAATTCATACTGCGTGGTACCCATCCCATGGGTCCCAAATCTCCAGGTTCAAGGGCATCTTCCCACATCGAAAACATGCCTGGGAAACCCAGAAGATGGTACACCGTGTGGTCGGGAAAGGTTTCTAAAACGCACCTCATTTCTCCTCTCCTTGTGCTCGGGTTCGCCATTCCAGCCGCTTTACTAACAATCTCCCTACGTGGAGAATCAGCACCGTTAACCTCCTGTTTCGTACCGGTTGCAATTTGTCCTGAGGATGAACGGGAAGAGGGGGAACCAATGAGAGACTAGCTCTAGGTGTTGGGACAGGCACAAGTCACTCTATTTTTCCATCAGGAAGAAGAAAGAACCACAGGCTCAACCTGCCCCCCCGGAACTAGAATAGGGCCTGAAGCAATCCTGCGCTTTTGCGGCCATCTCCCAAAAAAGCGAGTTGACAAATGGAGCTCAGGGGCACTGCAATTCACAAACCTGCAGAGTTATAAATGATAACTCTCGTCCACAAATATATTGAGGGAAGGCAACGAAGAGGATTTGAAAGCAAGGCAGAATTGCAGGAAACAGATTTCAGGAGGTAGGTGCGACTCGCCTTTAAAGCACATGAAAAGCGGCAAAACGTCGACAATGATGCCCTTGGCCAAAAAGGGCGTATGCGTTTTTTCCTGAATATATTCAGGAAAAAACGCATACGCCCTTTTTGGCCAACCAAGCAAGCCGGAAAGGCAAATCAGCACTACAAACAAGTCTCGCTTGCCATCGGTCAAAAGGGCCATGCTGAAAAAAGTGTAAAACCCAGAAATGCAGGACAGGCCATGGAGACATGGGAGCCTTGCTACGCTGATGGGCGGGATGTAAATTGCCAACAGCCACTCTGGAGAAGTGTACGGTGTGTCCTGAAACATGTAATAAACACAGCTTAGAGAGCATAGGGCACTTCCACTCATGGGCGTATACATTGGGAAAACTGAAAATCCACAAGACACAGGCACCCCAAAGTGTAGGGCTGCTCTGTTTACAAGAACCTCCACTTCGGTACACCTTAAATAGCTCAGGATAGAGAAAAATGGATAAAGAAGTTGTGGTACTTATGCACAATGGAATATCACTCAGCCATGAAATCAATGTCATAAGGCTAGTAGCAGCAAGCATGATGAGTGGATTTAGGTACGATGACTCTAAGTGAAATAAGTCACACAGAAAAAGACACTTTTCCTAAGATATCACTTATAGAGGGAATGTCAAAATCGCTACCCTTGAACTGAATTACAAGACAGAACAGAGTCACACGTTTAGAAAACACACTATGGCTGCTTAACGGGAAAGGTCAGGTGGGGTGATGCATAAAACAAGGGTTTGAAATTAGCTCAGATTCCGTTCCATAAGCCAAATATGTAATGGACAAGACGTACACCCTGCTCAGTGAAATGGACTCAACACCCCCTATTCACCGCACAAGAATATATCTGACTGGTAAGAATCTTAAAACCTATGTATTGATATCTCTCTGGAAGTGAATCAAGAGGGTGTAAAGCGGCATAAACACAGCAGTGAAAAGCAGCTAAATCCCATTATAAAAATAAATTACTTAAAAAAAACCCATAAAACACCGACAGTGAAAGAGAGAGAAATTCTTACAAAATCCATTCAGGGGCTCTGATGCAACCTGGATTGACCATATCTAGACCCACAGCTGGATGAGACATAAGGGTGGACACTCTTGGAGCTGAGAGGATTGGTGAGGTTGGGTGAGCAAACGCAGACCCTTTAAAGTCATACTGCGTGGTACCCATCCCATGGGTCCCAAATCTCCAGGTTCAAGGGCATCTTCCTACATCGAAAACATGCCTGGGAAACCCAGAAGATGGTACACCGTGTGGTCGGGAAAGGTTTCTAAAACGCACCTCATTTCTCCTCTCCTTGTGCTCGGGTTCGCCATTCCAGCCGCTTTACTAACAATCTCCCTACGTGGAGAATCAGCACCGTTAACCTCCTGTTTCGTACAGGTTGCAATTTCTCCTGAGGATGAACGGGAAGAGGGGGAACCAATGAGAGACTAGCTCTAGGTGTTGGGACAGGCACAAGTCACTCTATTTTTCCATCAGGAAGAAGAAAGAACCACAGGCTCAACCTGCCCCCCCGGAACTAGAATAGGGCCTGAAGCAATCCTGCGCTTTTGCGGCCTGCTCCCAAAAAAGCGAGTTGACAAATGGAGCTCAGGGGCACTGCAATTCACAAACCTGCAGAGTTATAAATGATAACTCTCGTCCACAAATATATTGAGGGAAGGCAACGAAGAGGATTTGAAAGCAAGGCAGAATTGCAGGAAACAGATTTCAGGAGGTAGGTGCGACTCGCCTTTAAAGCACATGAAAAGCGGCAAAACGTCGACAATGATGCCCTTGGCCAAAAAGGGCGTATGCGTTTTTTCCTGAATATATTCAGGAAAAAACGCATACGCCCTTTTTGGCCAACCAAGCAAGCCGGAAAGGCAAATCAGCACTACAAACAAGTCTCGCTTGCCATCGGTCAAAAGGGCCATGCTGAAAAAAGTGTAAAACCCAGAAATGCAGGACAGGCCATGGAGACATGGGAGCCTTGCTACGCTGATGGGCGGGATGTAAATTGCCAACAGCCACTCTGGAGAAGTGTACGGTGTGTCCTGAAACATGTAATAAACACAGCTTAGAGAGCATAGGGCACTTCCACTCATGGGCGTATACATTGGGAAAACTGAAAATCCACAAGACACAGGCACCCCAAAGTGTAGGGCTGCTCTGTTTACAAGAACCTCCACTTCGGTACACCTTAAATAGCTCAGGATAGAGAAAAATGGATAAAGAAGTTGTGGTACTTATGCACAATGGAATATCACTCAGCCATGAAATCAATGTCATAAGGCTAGTAGCAGCAAGCATGATGAGTGGATTTAGGTACGATGACTCTAAGTGAAATAAGTCACACAGAAAAAGACACTTATCCTAAGATATCACTTAGAGAGGGAATGTCAAAATCGCTACCCTTGAACTGAATTACAAGACAGAACAGAGTCACACGTTTAGAAAACACACTGTGGCTGCTTAACGGGAAAGGTCAGGTGGGGTGATGCATAAAACAAGGGTTTGAAATTAGCTCAGATTCCGTTCTATAAGCCAAATATGTAATGGACAAGACGTACACCCTGCTCAGTGAAATGGACTCAACACCCCCTATTCAGCGCACAAGAATATATTTGACTAGTAAGAATCTTAAAACCTACGTATTGATATCTCTCTGGAAGTGAATCAAGAGGTTGTAAGGCGGCATAAACACAGCAGTGAAAAGCAGCTAAATCCCAGTATAAACATAAATTACTTAAAAAAAAACCCCGTAAAACAAAGACAGTGAAAGAGAGAGAAATTCTTACAAAATCCGTTCAGGGGCTCTGATGCCACCTGGATTGACCATATATAGACCCACAGCTGGATGAGACATAAGGCTGGACACTCTTGGGGCTGAGAGGATTGGTGAGGTTGGGTGAGCAAACGCAGAGCCTTTAAAGTCATACTGCGTGGTACCCATCCCATGGGTCCCAAATCTCCAGGTTCAAGGGCATCTTCCCACATCGAAAACATGCCTGGGAAACCCAGAAGATGCTACACCGTGTGATAGGGAAAGGTTTCTGAAACGCACCTCATTTCTCCTCTCCTTGTGCTCGGGTTCGCCATTCCAGCCGCTTTACTAACAATCTCCCTACGTGGAGAATCAGCACCGTTAACCTCCTCTTTCGTACAGGTTGCAATTTGTCCTGAGGATGAACGGGAAGAGGGGGAACCAATGAGAGACTAGCTCTAGGTGTTGGGACAGGCACAGGTCACTCTATTTTTCCATCAGGAAGAAGAATGAACCACAGGCTCAGCCTGCCCCCCCGGAACCAGAATAGGGCCTGAAGCAATCCTGCGCTTTTGCGGCCAGCTCCCAAAAAAGCGAGTTGACAAATGGAGCTCAGGGGCACTGCAATTCACAAACCTGCAGAGTTATAAATGATAACTCTCGTCCACAAATATATTGAGGGAAGGCAACGAAGAGGATTTGAAAGCAAGGCAGAATTGCAGGAAACAGATTTCAGGAGGTAGGTGCGACTCGCCTTTAAAGCACATGAAAAGCGGCAAAACGTCGACAATGATGCCCTTGGCCAAAAAGGGCGTACGCGTTTTTTCCTGAATATATTCAGGAAAAAACGCGTACGCCCTTTTTGGCCAACCAAGCAAGCCGGAAAGGCAAATCAGCACTACAAACAAGTCTCGCTTGCCATCGGTCAAAAGGGCCATGCTGAAAAAAGTGTAAAACCCAGAAATGCAGGACAGGCCATGGAGACATGGGAGCCTTGCTACGCTGATGGGCGGGATGTAAATTGCCAACAGCCACTCTGGAGAAGTGTACGGTGTGTCCTGAAACATGTAATAAACACAGCTTAGAGAGCATAGGGCACTTCCACTCATGGGCGTATACATTGGGAAAAATGAAAATCCACAAGACACAGGCACCCCAAAGTGTAGGGCTGCTCTGTTTACAAGAACCTCCACTTCGGTACACCTTAAATAGCTCAGGATAGAGAAAAATGGATAAAGAAGTTGTGGTACTTATGCACAATGGAATATCACTCAGCCATGAAATCAATGTCATAAGGCTAGTAGCAGCAAGCATGATGAGTGGATTTAGGTACGATGACTCTAAGTGAAATAAGTCACACAGAAAAAGACACTTATCCTAAGATATCACTTATAGAGGGAATGTCAAAATCGCTACCCTTGAACTGAATTACAAGACAGAACAGAGTCACACGTTTAGAAAACACACTATGGCTGCTTAACGGGAAAGGTCAGGTGGGGTGATGCATAAAACAAGGGTTTGAAATTAGCTCAGATTCCGTTCTATAAGCCAAATATGTAATGGACAAGACGTACACCCTGCTCAGTGAAATGGACTCAACACCCCCTATTCACCGCACAAGAATATATCTGACTGGTAAGAATCTTAAAACCTATGTATTGATATCTCTCTGGAAGTGAAGCAAGAGGGTGTAAAGCGGCATAAACACAGCAGTGAAAAGCAGCTAAATCCCATTATAAAAATAAATTACTTAAAAAAAACCCATAAAACACCGACAGTGAAAGAGAGAGAAATTCTTACAAAATCCATTCAGGGGCTCTGATGCAACCTGGATTGACCATATCTAGACCCACAGCTGGATGAGACATAAGGGTGGACACTCTTGGAGCTGAGAGGATTGGTGAGGTTGGGTGAGCAAACGCAGACCCTTTAAAGTCATACTGCGTGGTACCCATCCCATGGGTCCCAAATCTCCAGGTTCAAGGGCATCTTCCCACATCGAAAACATGCCTGGGAAACCCAGAAGATGGTACACCGTGTGGTCGGGAAAGGTTTCTAAAACGCACCTCATTTCTCCTCTCCTTGTGCTCGGGTTCGCCATTCCAGCCGCTTTACTAACAATCTCCCTACGTGGAGAATCAGCACCGTTAACCTCCTGTTTCGTACAGGTTGCAATTTGTCCTGAGGATGAACGGGAAGAGGGGGAACCAATGAGAGACTAGCTCTAGGTGTTGGGACAGGCACAAGTCACTCTATTTTTCCATCAGGAAGAAGAAAGAACCACAGGCTCAACCTGCCCCCCCGGAACTAGAATAGGGCCTGAAGCAATCCTGCGCTTTTGCGGCCAGCTCCCAAAAAAGCGAGTTGACAAATGGAGCTCAGGGGCACTGCAATTCACAAACCTGCAGAGTTATAAATGATAACTCTCGTCCACAAATATATTGAGGGAAGGCAACGAAGAGGATTTGAAAGCAAGGCAGAATTGCAGGAAACAGATTTCAGGAGGTAGGTGCGACTCGCCTTTAAAGCACATGAAAAGCGGCAAAACGTCGACAATGATGCCCTTGGCCAAAAAGGGCGTATGCGTTTTTTCCTGAATATATTCAGGAAAAAACGCATACGCCCTTTTTGGCCAACCAAGCAAGCCGGAAAGGCAAATCAGCACTACAAACAAGTCTCGCTTGCCATCGGTCAAAAGGGCCATGCTGAAAAAAGTGTAAAACCCAGAAATGCAGGACAGGCCATGGAGACATGGGAGCCTTGCTACGCTGATGGGCGGGATGTAAATTGCCAACAGCCACTCTGGAGAAGTGTACGGTGTGTCCTGAAACATGTAATAAACACAGCTTAGAGAGCATAGGGCACTTCCACTCATGGGCGTATACATTGGGAAAAATGAAAATCCACAAGACACAGGCACCCCAAAGTGTAGGGCTGCTCTGTTTACAAGAACCTCCACTTCGGTACACCTTAAATAGCTCAGGATAGAGAAAAATGGATAAAGAAGTTGTGGTACTTATGCACAATGGAATATCACTCAGCCATGAAATCAATGTCATAAGGCTAGTAGCAGCAAGCATGATGAGTGGATTTAGGTACGATGACTCTAAGTGAAATAAGTCACACAGAAAAAGACACTTTTCCTAAGATATCACTTATAGAGGGAATGTCAAAATCGCTACCCTTGAACTGAATTACAAGACAGAACAGAGTCACACGTTTAGAAAACACACTATGGCTGCTTAACGGGAAAGGTCAGGTGGGGTGATGCATAAAACAAGGGTTTGAAATTAGCTCAGATTCCGTTCCATAAGCCAAATATGTAATGGACAAGACGTACACCCTGCTCAGTGAAATGGACTCAACACCCCCTATTCACCGCACAAGAATATATCTGACTGGTAAGAATCTTAAAACCTATGTATTGATATCTCTCTGGAAGTGAATCAAGAGGGTGTAAAGCGGCATAAACACAGCAGTGAAAAGCAGCTAAATCCCATTATAAAAATAAATTACTTAAAAAAAACCCATAAAACACCGACAGTGAAAGAGAGAGAAATTCTTACAAAATCCATTCAGGGGCTCTGATGCAACCTGGATTGACCATATCTAGACCCACAGCTGGATGAGACATAAGGGTGGACACTCTTGGAGCTGAGAGGATTGGTGAGGTTGGGTGAGCAAACGCAGAGCCTTTAAAGTCATACTGCGTGGTACCCATCCCATGGGTCCCAAATCTCCAGGTTCAAGGGCATCTTCCTACATCGAAAACATGCCTGGGAAACCCAGAAGATGGTACACCGTGTGGTCGGGAAAGGTTTCTAAAACGCACCTCATTTCTCCTCTCCTTGTGCTCGGGTTCGCCATTCCAGCCGCTTTACTAACAATCTCCCTACGTGGAGAATCAGCACCGTTAACCTCCTGTTTCGTACAGGTTGCAATTTCTCCTGAGGATGAACGGGAAGAGGGGGAACCAATGAGAGACTAGCTCTAGGTGTTGGGACAGGCACAAGTCACTCTATTTTTCCATCAGGAAGAAGAAAGAACCACAGGCTCAACCTGCCCCCCCGGAACTAGAATAGGGCCTGAAGCAATCCTGCGCTTTTGCGGCCTGCTCCCAAAAAAGCGAGTTGACAAATGGAGCTCAGGGGCACTGCAATTCACAAACCTGCAGAGTTATAAATGATAACTCTCGTCCACAAATATATTGAGGCAAGGCAACGAAGAGGATTTGAAAGCAAGGCAGAATTGCAGGAAACAGATTTCAGGAGGTAGGTGCGACTCGCCTTTAAAGCACATGAAAAGCGGCAAAACGTCGACAATGATGCCCTTGGCCAAAAAGGGCGTACGCGTTTTTTCCTGAATATATTCAGGAAAAAACGCGTACGCCCTTTTTGGCCAACCAAGCAAGCCGGAAAGGCAAATCAGCACTACAAACAAGTCTCGCTTGCCATCGGTCAAAAGGGCCATGCTGAAAAAAGTGTAAAACCCAGAAATGCAGGACAGGCCATGGAGACATGGGAGCCTTGCTACGCTGATGGGCGGGATGTAAATTGCCAACAGCCACTCTGGAGAAGTGTACGGTGTGTCCTGAAACATGTAATAAACACAGCTTAGAGAGCATAGGGCACTTCCACTCATGGGCGTATACATTGGGAAAACTGAAAATCCACAAGACACAGGCACCCCAAAGTGTAGGGCTGCTCTGTTTACAAGAACCTCCACTTCGGTACACCTTAAATAGCTCAGGATAGAGAAAAATGGATAAAGAAGTTGTGGTACTTATGCACAATGGAATATCACTCAGCCATGAAATCAATGTCATAAGGCTAGTAGCAGCAAGCATGATGAGTGGATTTAGGTACGATGACTCTAAGTGAAATAAGTCACACAGAAAAAGACACTTATCCTAAGATATCACTTAGAGAGGGAATGTCAAAATCGCTACCCTTGAACTGAATTACAAGACAGAACAGAGTCACACGTTTAGAAAACACACTATGGCTGCTTAACGGGAAAGGTCAGGTGGGGTGATGCATAAAACAAGGGTTTGAAATTAGCTCAGATTCCGTTCTATAAGCCAAATATGTAATGGACAAGACGTACACCCTGCTCAGTGAAATGGACTCAACACCCCCTATTCAGCGCACAAGAATATATTTGACTAGTAAGAATCTTAAAACCTACGTATTGATATCTCTCTGGAAGTGAATCAAGAGGGTGTAAAGCGGCATAAACACAGCAGTGAAAAGCAGCTAAATCCCAGTATAAACATAAATTACTTAAAAAAAAAACCCGTAAAACAAAGACAGTGAAAGAGAGAGAAATTCTTACAAAATCCGTTCAGGGGCTCTGATGCCACCTGGATTGACCATATATAGACCCACAGCTGGATGAGACATAAGGCTGGACACTCTTGGGGCTGAGAGGATTGGTGAGGTTGGGTGAGCAAACGCAGAGCCTTTAAAGTCATACTGCGTGGTACCCATCCCATGGGTCCCAAATCTCCAGGTTCAAGGGCATCTTCCCACATCGAAAACATGCCTGGGAAACCCAGAAGATGCTACACCGTGTGATAGGGAAAGGTTTCTGAAACGCACCTCATTTCTCCTCTCCTTGTGCTCGGGTTCGCCATTCCAGCCGCTTTACTAACAATCTCCCTACGTGGAGAATCAGCACCGTTAACCTCCTCTTTCGTACAGGTTGCAATTTGTCCTGAGGATGAACGGGAAGAGGGGGAACCAATGAGAGACTAGCTCTAGGTGTTGGGACAGGCACAGGTCACTCTATTTTTCCATCAGGAAGAAGAATGAACCACAGGCTCAGCCTGCCCCCCCGGAACCAGAATAGGGCCTGAAGCAATCCTGCGCTTTTGCGGCCAGCTCCCAAAAAAGCGAGTTGACAAATGGAGCTCAGGGGCACTGCAATTCACAAACCTGCAGAGTTATAAATGATAACTCTCGTCCACAAATATATTGAGGGAAGGCAACGAAGAGGATTTGAAAGCAAGGCAGAATTGCAGGAAACAGATTTCAGGAGGTAGGTGCGACTTGCCTTTAAAGCACATGAAAAGCGGCAAAACGTCGACAATGATGCCCTTGGCCAAAAAGGGCGTACGCGTTTTTTCCTGAATATATTCAGGAAAAAACGCGTACGCCCTTTTTGGCCAACCAAGCAAGCCGGAAAGGCAAATCAGCACTACAAACAAGTCTCGCTTGCCATCGGTCAAAAGGGCCATGCTGAAAAAAGTGTAAAACCCAGAAATGCAGGACAGGCCATGGAGACATGGGAGCCTTGCTACGCTGATGGGCGGGATGTAAATTGCCAACAGCCACTCTGGAGAAGTGTACGGTGTGTCCTGAAACATGTAATAAACACAGCTTAGAGAGCATAGGGCACTTCCACTCATGGGCGTATACATTGGGAAAAATGAAAATCCACAAGACACAGGCACCCCAAAGTGTAGGGCTGCTCTGTTTACAAGAACCTCCACTTCGGTACACCTTAAATAGCTCAGGATAGAGAAAAATGGATAAAGAAGTTGTGGTACTTATGCACAATGGAATATCACTCAGCCATGAAATCAATGTCATAAGGCTAGTAGCAGCAAGCATGATGAGTGGATTTAGGTACGATGACTCTAAGTGAAATAAGTCACACAGAAAAAGACACTTATCCTAAGATATCACTTATAGAGGGAATGTCAAAATCGCTACCCTTGAACTGAATTACAAGACAGAACAGAGTCACACGTTTAGAAAACACACTATGGCTGCTTAACGGGAAAGGTCAGGTGGGGTGATGCATAAAACAAGGGTTTGAAATTAGCTCAGATTCCGTTCCATAAGCCAAATATGTAATGGACAAGACGTACACCCTGCTCAGTGAAATGGACTCAACACCCCCTATTCACCGCACAAGAATATATCTGACTGGTAAGAATCTTAAAACCTATGTATTGATATCTCTCTGGAAGTGAATCAAGAGGGTGTAAAGCGGCATAAACACAGCAGTGAAAAGCAGCTAAATCCCATTATAAAAATAAATTACTTAAAAAAAACCCATAAAACACCGACAGTGAAAGAGAGAGAAATTCTTACAAAATCCATTCAGGGGCTCTGATGCAACCTGGATTGACCATATCTAGACCCACAGCTGGATGAGACATAAGGGTGGACACTCTTGGAGCTGAGAGGATTGGTGAGGTTGGGTGAGCAAACGCAGACCCTTTAAAGTCATACTGCGTGGTACCCATCCCATGGGTCCCAAATCTCCAGGTTCAAGGGCATCTTCCCACATCGAAAACATGCCTGGGAAACCCAGAAGATGGTACACCGTGTGGTCGGGAAAGGTTTCTAAAACGCACCTCATTTCTCCTCTCCTTGTGCTCGGGTTCGCCATTCCAGCCGCTTTACTAACAATCTCCCTACGTGGAGAATCAGCACCGTTAACCTCCTGTTTCGTACAGGTTGCAATTTGTCCTGAGGATGAACGGGAAGAGGGGGAACCAATGAGAGACTAGCTCTAGGTGTTGGGACAGGCACAAGTCACTCTATTTTTCCATCAGGAAGAAGAAAGAACCACAGGCTCAACCTGCCCCCCCGGAACTAGAATAGGGCCTGAAGCAATCCTGCGCTTTTGCGGCCAGCTCCCAAAAAAGCGAGTTGACAAATGGAGCTCAGGGGCACTGCAATTCACAAACCTGCAGAGTTATAAATGATAACTCTCGTCCACAAATATATTGAGGGAAGGCAACGAAGAGGATTTGAAAGCAAGGCAGAATTGCAGGAAACAGATTTCAGGAGGTAGGTGCGACTCGCCTTTAAAGCACATGAAAAGCGGCAAAACGTCGACAATGATGCCCTTGGCCAAAAAGGGCGTATGCGTTTTTTCCTGAATATATTCAGGAAAAAACGCATACGCCCTTTTTGGCCAACCAAGCAAGCCGGAAAGGCAAATCAGCACTACAAACAAGTCTCGCTTGCCATCGGTCAAAAGGGCCATGCTGAAAAAAGTGTAAAACCCAGAAATGCAGGACAGGCCATGGAGACATGGGAGCCTTGCTACGCTGATGGGCGGGATGTAAATTGCCAACAGCCACTCTGGAGAAGTGTACGGTGTGTCCTGAAACATGTAATAAACACAGCTTAGAGAGCATAGGGCACTTCCACTCATGGGCGTATACATTGGGAAAACTGAAAATCCACAAGACACAGGCACCCCAAAGTGTAGGGCTGCTCTGTTTACAAGAACCTCCACTTCGGTACACCTTAAATAGCTCAGGATAGAGAAAAATGGATAAAGAAGTTGTGGTACTTATGCACAATGGAATATCACTCAGCCATGAAATCAATGTCATAAGGCTAGTAGCAGCAAGCATGATGAGTGGATTTAGGTACGATGACTCTAAGTGAAATAAGTCACACAGAAAAAGACACTTTTCCTAAGATATCACTTATAGAGGGAATGTCAAAATCGCTACCCTTGAACTGAATTACAAGACAGAACAGAGTCACACGTTTAGAAAACACACTATGGCTGCTTAACGGGAAAGGTCAGGTGGGGTGATGCATAAAACAAGGGTTTGAAATTAGCTCAGATTCCGTTCCATAAGCCAAATATGTAATGGACAAGACGTACACCCTGCTCAGTGAAATGGACTCAACACCCCCTATTCACCGCACAAGAATATATCTGACTGGTAAGAATCTTAAAACCTATGTATTGATATCTCTCTGGAAGTGAATCAAGAGGGTGTAAAGCGGCATAAACACAGCAGTGAAAAGCAGCTAAATCCCATTATAAAAATAAATTACTTAAAAAAAACCCATAAAACACCGACAGTGAAAGAGAGAGAAATTCTTACAAAATCCATTCAGGGGCTCTGATGCAACCTGGATTGACCATATCTAGACCCACAGCTGGATGAGACATAAGGGTGGACACTCTTGGAGCTGAGAGGATTGGTGAGGTTGGGTGAGCAAACGCAGAGCCTTTAAAGTCATACTGCGTGGTACCCATCCCATGGGTCCCAAATCTCCAGGTTCAAGGGCATCTTCCTACATCGAAAACATGCCTGGGAAACCCAGAAGATGGTACACCGTGTGGTCGGGAAAGGTTTCTAAAACGCACCTCATTTCTCCTCTCCTTGTGCTCGGGTTCGCCATTCCAGCCGCTTTACTAACAATCTCCCTACGTGGAGAATCAGCACCGTTAACCTCCTGTTTCGTACAGGTTGCAATTTCTCCTGAGGATGAACGGGAAGAGGGGGAACCAATGAGAGACTAGCTCTAGGTGTTGGGACAGGCACAAGTCACTCTATTTTTCCATCAGGAAGAAGAAAGAACCACAGGCTCAACCTGCCCCCCCGGAACTAGAATAGGGCCTGAAGCAATCCTGCGCTTTTGCGGCCTGCTCCCAAAAAAGCGAGTTGACAAATGGAGCTCAGGGGCACTGCAATTCACAAACCTGCAGAGTTATAAATGATAACTCTCGTCCACAAATATATTGAGGCAAGGCAACGAAGAGGATTTGAAAGCAAGGCAGAATTGCAGGAAACAGATTTCAGGAGGTAGGTGCGACTCGCCTTTAAAGCACATGAAAAGCGGCAAAACGTCGACAATGATGCCCTTGGCCAAAAAGGGCGTACGCGTTTTTTCCTGAATATATTCAGGAAAAAACGCGTACGCCCTTTTTGGCCAACCAAGCAAGCCGGAAAGGCAAATCAGCACTACAAACAAGTCTCGCTTGCCATCGGTCAAAAGGGCCATGCTGAAAAAAGTGTAAAACCCAGAAATGCAGGACAGGCCATGGAGACATGGGAGCCTTGCTACGCTGATGGGCGGGATGTAAATTGCCAACAGCCACTCTGGAGAAGTGTACGGTGTGTCCTGAAACATGTAATAAACACAGCTTAGAGAGCATAGGGCACTTCCACTCATGGGCGTATACATTGGGAAAACTGAAAATCCACAAGACACAGGCACCCCAAAGTGTAGGGCTGCTCTGTTTACAAGAACCTCCACTTCGGTACACCTTAAATAGCTCAGGATAGAGAAAAATGGATAAAGAAGTTGTGGTACTTATGCACAATGGAATATCACTCAGCCATGAAATCAATGTCATAAGGCTAGTAGCAGCAAGCATGATGAGTGGATTTAGGTACGATGACTCTAAGTGAAATAAGTCACACAGAAAAAGACACTTATCCTAAGATATCACTTAGAGAGGGAATGTCAAAATCGCTACCCTTGAACTGAATTACAAGACAGAACAGAGTCACACGTTTAGAAAACACACTATGGCTGCTTAACGGGAAAGGTCAGGTGGGGTGATGCATAAAACAAGGGTTTGAAATTAGCTCAGATTCCGTTCTATAAGCCAAATATGTAATGGACAAGACGTACACCCTGCTCAGTGAAATGGACTCAACACCCCCTATTCAGCGCACAAGAATATATTTGACTAGTAAGAATCTTAAAACCTACGTATTGATATCTCTCTGGAAGTGAATCAAGAGGGTGTAAAGCGGCATAAACACAGCAGTGAAAAGCAGCTAAATCCCAGTATAAACATAAATTACTTAAAAAAAAAACCCGTAAAACAAAGACAGTGAAAGAGAGAGAAATTCTTACAAAATCCGTTCAGGGGCTCTGATGCCACCTGGATTGACCATATATAGACCCACAGCTGGATGAGACATAAGGCTGGACACTCTTGGGGCTGAGAGGATTGGTGAGGTTGGGTGAGCAAACGCAGAGCCTTTAAAGTCATACTGCGTGGTACCCATCCCATGGGTCCCAAATCTCCAGGTTCAAGGGCATCTTCCCACATCGAAAACATGCCTGGGAAACCCAGAAGATGCTACACCGTGTGATAGGGAAAGGTTTCTGAAACGCACCTCATTTCTCCTCTCCTTGTGCTCGGGTTCGCCATTCCAGCCGCTTTACTAACAATCTCCCTACGTGGAGAATCAGCACCGTTAACCTCCTCTTTCGTACAGGTTGCAATTTGTCCTGAGGATGAACGGGAAGAGGGGGAACCAATGAGAGACTAGCTCTAGGTGTTGGGACAGGCACAGGTCACTCTATTTTTCCATCAGGAAGAAGAATGAACCACAGGCTCAGCCTGCCCCCCCGGAACCAGAATAGGGCCTGAAGCAATCCTGCGCTTTTGCGGCCAGCTCCCAAAAAAGCGAGTTGACAAATGGAGCTCAGGGGCACTGCAATTCACAAACCTGCAGAGTTATAAATGATAACTCTCGTCCACAAATATATTGAGGGAAGGCAACGAAGAGGATTTGAAAGCAAGGCAGAATTGCAGGAAACAGATTTCAGGAGGTAGGTGCGACTCGCCTTTAAAGCACATGAAAAGCGGCAAAACGTCGACAATGATGCCCTTGGCCAAAAAGGGCGTACGCGTTTTTTCCTGAATATATTCAGGAAAAAACGCGTACGCCCTTTTTGGCCAACCAAGCAAGCCGGAAAGGCAAATCAGCACTACAAACAAGTCTCGCTTGCCATCGGTCAAAAGGGCCATGCTGAAAAAAGTGTAAAACCCAGAAATGCAGGACAGGCCATGGAGACATGGGAGCCTTGCTACGCTGATGGGCGGGATGTAAATTGCCAACAGCCACTCTGGAGAAGTGTACGGTGTGTCCTGAAACATGTAATAAACACAGCTTAGAGAGCATAGGGCACTTCCACTCATGGGCGTATACATTGGGAAAAATGAAAATCCACAAGACACAGGCACCCCAAAGTGTAGGGCTGCTCTGTTTACAAGAACCTCCACTTCGGTACACCTTAAATAGCTCAGGATAGAGAAAAATGGATAAAGAAGTTGTGGTACTTATGCACAATGGAATATCACTCAGCCATGAAATCAATGTCATAAGGCTAGTAGCAGCAAGCATGATGAGTGGATTTAGGTACGATGACTCTAAGTGAAATAAGTCACACAGAAAAAGACACTTATCCTAAGATATCACTTATAGAGGGAATGTCAAAATCGCTACCCTTGAACTGAATTACAAGACAGAACAGAGTCACACGTTTAGAAAACACACTATGGCTGCTTAACGGGAAAGGTCAGGTGGGGTGATGCATAAAACAAGGGTTTGAAATTAGCTCAGATTCCGTTCCATAAGCCAAATATGTAATGGACAAGACGTACACCCTGCTCAGTGAAATGGACTCAACACCCCCTATTCACCGCACAAGAATATATCTGACTGGTAAGAATCTTAAAACCTATGTATTGATATCTCTCTGGAAGTGAATCAAGAGGGTGTAAAGCGGCATAAACACAGCAGTGAAAAGCAGCTAAATCCCATTATAAAAATAAATTACTTAAAAAAAACCCATAAAACACCGACAGTGAAAGAGAGAGAAATTCTTACAAAATCCATTCAGGGGCTCTGATGCAACCTGGATTGACCATATCTAGACCCACAGCTGGATGAGACATAAGGGTGGACACTCTTGGAGCTGAGAGGATTGGTGAGGTTGGGTGAGCAAACGCAGACCCTTTAAAGTCATACTGCGTGGTACCCATCCCATGGGTCCCAAATCTCCAGGTTCAAGGGCATCTTCCCACATCGAAAACATGCCTGGGAAACCCAGAAGATGGTACACCGTGTGGTCGGGAAAGGTTTCTAAAACGCACCTCATTTCTCCTCTCCTTGTGCTCGGGTTCGCCATTCCAGCCGCTTTACTAACAATCTCCCTACGTGGAGAATCAGCACCGTTAACCTCCTGTTTCGTACAGGTTGCAATTTGTCCTGAGGATGAACGGGAAGAGGGGGAACCAATGAGAGACTAGCTCTAGGTGTTGGGACAGGCACAAGTCACTCTATTTTTCCATCAGGAAGAAGAAAGAACCACAGGCTCAACCTGCCCCCCCGGAACTAGAATAGGGCCTGAAGCAATCCTGCGCTTTTGCGGCCAGCTCCCAAAAAAGCGAGTTGACAAATGGAGCTCAGGGGCACTGCAATTCACAAACCTGCAGAGTTATAAATGATAACTCTCGTCCACAAATATATTGAGGGAAGGCAACGAAGAGGATTTGAAAGCAAGGCAGAATTGCAGGAAACAGATTTCAGGAGGTAGGTGCGACTCGCCTTTAAAGCACATGAAAAGCGGCAAAACGTCGACAATGATGCCCTTGGCCAAAAAGGGCGTATGCGTTTTTTCCTGAATATATTCAGGAAAAAACGCATACGCCCTTTTTGGCCAACCAAGCAAGCCGGAAAGGCAAATCAGCACTACAAACAAGTCTCGCTTGCCATCGGTCAAAAGGGCCATGCTGAAAAAAGTGTAAAACCCAGAAATGCAGGACAGGCCATGGAGACATGGGAGCCTTGCTACGCTGATGGGCGGGATGTAAATTGCCAACAGCCACTCTGGAGAAGTGTACGGTGTGTCCTGAAACATGTAATAAACACAGCTTAGAGAGCATAGGGCACTTCCACTCATGGGCGTATACATTGGGAAAAATGAAAATCCACAAGACACAGGCACCCCAAAGTGTAGGGCTGCTCTGTTTACAAGAACCTCCACTTCGGTACACCTTAAATAGCTCAGGATAGAGAAAAATGGATAAAGAAGTTGTGGTACTTATGCACAATGGAATATCACTCAGCCATGAAATCAATGTCATAAGGCTAGTAGCAGCAAGCATGATGAGTGGATTTAGGTACGATGACTCTAAGTGAAATAAGTCACACAGAAAAAGACACTTTTCCTAAGATATCACTTATAGAGGGAATGTCAAAATCGCTACCCTTGAACTGAATTACAAGACAGAACAGAGTCACACGTTTAGAAAACACACTATGGCTGCTTAACGGGAAAGGTCAGGTGGGGTGATGCATAAAACAAGGGTTTGAAATTAGCTCAGATTCCGTTCCATAAGCCAAATATGTAATGGACAAGACGTACACCCTGCTCAGTGAAATGGACTCAACACCCCCTATTCACCGCACAAGAATATATCTGACTGGTAAGAATCTTAAAACCTATGTATTGATATCTCTCTGGAAGTGAATCAAGAGGGTGTAAAGCGGCATAAACACAGCAGTGAAAAGCAGCTAAATCCCATTATAAAAATAAATTACTTAAAAAAAACCCATAAAACACCGACAGTGAAAGAGAGAGAAATTCTTACAAAATCCATTCAGGGGCTCTGATGCAACCTGGATTGACCATATCTAGACCCACAGCTGGATGAGACATAAGGGTGGACACTCTTGGAGCTGAGAGGATTGGTGAGGTTGGGTGAGCAAACGCAGAGCCTTTAAAGTCATACTGCGTGGTACCCATCCCATGGGTCCCAAATCTCCAGGTTCAAGGGCATCTTCCTACATCGAAAACATGCCTGGGAAACCCAGAAGATGGTACACCGTGTGGTCGGGAAAGGTTTCTAAAACGCACCTCATTTCTCCTCTCCTTGTGCTCGGGTTCGCCATTCCAGCCGCTTTACTAACAATCTCCCTACGTGGAGAATCAGCACCGTTAACCTCCTGTTTCGTACAGGTTGCAATTTCTCCTGAGGATGAACGGGAAGAGGGGGAACCAATGAGAGACTAGCTCTAGGTGTTGGGACAGGCACAAGTCACTCTATTTTTCCATCAGGAAGAAGAAAGAACCACAGGCTCAACCTGCCCCCCCGGAACTAGAATAGGGCCTGAAGCAATCCTGCGCTTTTGCGGCCTGCTCCCAAAAAAGCGAGTTGACAAATGGAGCTCAGGGGCACTGCAATTCACAAACCTGCAGAGTTATAAATGATAACTCTCGTCCACAAATATATTGAGGCAAGGCAACGAAGAGGATTTGAAAGCAAGGCAGAATTGCAGGAAACAGATTTCAGGAGGTAGGTGCGACTCGCCTTTAAAGCACATGAAAAGCG
The DNA here is from genome assembly GCF_028564815.1 of Eubalaena glacialis. NCBI lineage: Eukaryota > Metazoa > Chordata > Mammalia > Artiodactyla > Balaenidae > Eubalaena > Eubalaena glacialis. Next base: position 138,933,409 of record NC_083719.1, read on the forward strand.
GCAAAACGTCGACAATGATGCCCTTGGCCAAAAAGGGCGTACGCGTTTTTTCCTGAATATATTCAGGAAAAAACGCGTACGCCCTTTTTGGCCAACCAAGCAAGCCGGAAAGGCAAATCAGCACTACAAACAAGTCTCGCTTGCCATCGGTCAAAAGGGCCATGCTGAAAAAAGTGTAAAACCCAGAAATGCAGGACAGGCCATGGAGACATGGGAGCCTTGCTACGCTGATGGGCGGGATGTAAATTGCCAACAGCCACTCTGGAGAAGTGTACGGTGTGTCCTGAAACATGTAATAAACACAGCTTAGAGAGCATAGGGCACTTCCACTCATGGGCGTATACATTGGGAAAACTGAAAATCCACAAGACACAGGCACCCCAAAGTGTAGGGCTGCTCTGTTTACAAGAACCTCCACTTCGGTACACCTTAAATAGCTCAGGATAGAGAAAAATGGATAAAGAAGTTGTGGTACTTATGCACAATGGAATATCACTCAGCCATGAAATCAATGTCATAAGGCTAGTAGCAGCAAGCATGATGAGTGGATTTAGGTACGATGACTCTAAGTGAAATAAGTCACACAGAAAAAGACACTTATCCTAAGATATCACTTAGAGAGGGAATGTCAAAATCGCTACCCTTGAACTGAATTACAAGACAGAACAGAGTCACACGTTTAGAAAACACACTATGGCTGCTTAACGGGAAAGGTCAGGTGGGGTGATGCATAAAACAAGGGTTTGAAATTAGCTCAGATTCCGTTCTATAAGCCAAATATGTAATGGACAAGACGTACACCCTGCTCAGTGAAATGGACTCAACACCCCCTATTCAGCGCACAAGAATATATTTGACTAGTAAGAATCTTAAAACCTACGTATTGATATCTCTCTGGAAGTGAATCAAGAGGGTGTAAAGCGGCATAAACACAGCAGTGAAAAGCAGCTAAATCCCAGTATAAACATAAATTACTTAAAAAAAAAACCCGTAAAACAAAGACAGTGAAAGAGAGAGAAATTCTTACAAAATCCGTTCAGGGGCTCTGATGCCACCTGGATTGACCATATATAGACCCACAGCTGGATGAGACATAAGGCTGGACACTCTTGGGGCTGAGAGGATTGGTGAGGTTGGGTGAGCAAACGCAGAGCCTTTAAAGTCATACTGCGTGGTACCCATCCCATGGGTCCCAAATCTCCAGGTTCAAGGGCATCTTCCCACATCGAAAACATGCCTGGGAAACCCAGAAGATGCTACACCGTGTGATAGGGAAAGGTTTCTGAAACGCACCTCATTTCTCCTCTCCTTGTGCTCGGGTTCGCCATTCCAGCCGCTTTACTAACAATCTCCCTACGTGGAGAATCAGCACCGTTAACCTCCTCTTTCGTACAGGTTGCAATTTGTCCTGAGGATGAACGGGAAGAGGGGGAACCAATGAGAGACTAGCTCTAGGTGTTGGGACAGGCACAGGTCACTCTATTTTTCCATCAGGAAGAAGAATGAACCACAGGCTCAGCCTGCCCCCCCGGAACCAGAATAGGGCCTGAAGCAATCCTGCGCTTTTGCGGCCAGCTCCCAAAAAAGCGAGTTGACAAATGGAGCTCAGGGGCACTGCAATTCACAAACCTGCAGAGTTATAAATGATAACTCTCGTCCACAAATATATTGAGGGAAGGCAACGAAGAGGATTTGAAAGCAAGGCAGAATTGCAGGAAACAGATTTCAGGAGGTAGGTGCGACTCGCCTTTAAAGCACATGAAAAGCGGCAAAACGTCGACAATGATGCCCTTGGCCAAAAAGGGCGTACGCGTTTTTTCCTGAATATATTCAGGAAAAAACGCGTACGCCCTTTTTGGCCAACCAAGCAAGCCGGAAAGGCAAATCAGCACTACAAACAAGTCTCGCTTGCCATCGGTCAAAAGGGCCATGCTGAAAAAAGTGTAAAACCCAGAAATGCAGGACAGGCCATGGAGACATGGGAGCCTTGCTACGCTGATGGGCGGGATGTAAATTGCCAACAGCCACTCTGGAGAAGTGTACGGTGTGTCCTGAAACATGTAATAAACACAGCTTAGAGAGCATAGGGCACTTCCACTCATGGGCGTATACATTGGGAAAAATGAAAATCCACAAGACACAGGCACCCCAAAGTGTAGGGCTGCTCTGTTTACAAGAACCTCCACTTCGGTACACCTTAAATAGCTCAGGATAGAGAAAAATGGATAAAGAAGTTGTGGTACTTATGCACAATGGAATATCACTCAGCCATGAAATCAATGTCATAAGGCTAGTAGCAGCAAGCATGATGAGTGGATTTAGGTACGATGACTCTAAGTGAAATAAGTCACACAGAAAAAGACACTTATCCTAAGATATCACTTATAGAGGGAATGTCAAAATCGCTACCCTTGAACTGAATTACAAGACAGAACAGAGTCACACGTTTAGAAAACACACTATGGCTGCTTAACGGGAAAGGTCAGGTGGGGTGATGCATAAAACAAGGGTTTGAAATTAGCTCAGATTCCGTTCCATAAGCCAAATATGTAATGGACAAGACGTACACCCTGCTCAGTGAAATGGACTCAACACCCCCTATTCACCGCACAAGAATATATCTGACTGGTAAGAATCTTAAAACCTATGTATTGATATCTCTCTGGAAGTGAATCAAGAGGGTGTAAAGCGGCATAAACACAGCAGTGAAAAGCAGCTAAATCCCATTATAAAAATAAATTACTTAAAAAAAACCCATAAAACACCGACAGTGAAAGAGAGAGAAATTCTTACAAAATCCATTCAGGGGCTCTGATGCAACCTGGATTGACCATATCTAGACCCACAGCTGGATGAGACATAAGGGTGGACACTCTTGGAGCTGAGAGGATTGGTGAGGTTGGGTGAGCAAACGCAGACCCTTTAAAGTCATACTGCGTGGTACCCATCCCATGGGTCCCAAATCTCCAGGTTCAAGGGCATCTTCCCACATCGAAAACATGCCTGGGAAACCCAGAAGATGGTACACCGTGTGGTCGGGAAAGGTTTCTAAAACGCACCTCATTTCTCCTCTCCTTGTGCTCGGGTTCGCCATTCCAGCCGCTTTACTAACAATCTCCCTACGTGGAGAATCAGCACCGTTAACCTCCTGTTTCGTACAGGTTGCAATTTGTCCTGAGGATGAACGGGAAGAGGGGGAACCAATGAGAGACTAGCTCTAGGTGTTGGGACAGGCACAAGTCACTCTATTTTTCCATCAGGAAGAAGAAAGAACCACAGGCTCAACCTGCCCCCCCGGAACTAGAATAGGGCCTGAAGCAATCCTGCGCTTTTGCGGCCAGCTCCCAAAAAAGCGAGTTGACAAATGGAGCTCAGGGGCACTGCAATTCACAAACCTGCAGAGTTATAAATGATAACTCTCGTCCACAAATATATTGAGGGAAGGCAACGAAGAGGATTTGAAAGCAAGGCAGAATTGCAGGAAACAGATTTCAGGAGGTAGGTGCGACTCGCCTTTAAAGCACATGAAAAGCGGCAAAACGTCGACAATGATGCCCTTGGCCAAAAAGGGCGTATGCGTTTTTTCCTGAATATATTCAGGAAAAAACGCATACGCCCTTTTTGGCCAACCAAGCAAGCCGGAAAGGCAAATCAGCACTACAAACAAGTCTCGCTTGCCATCGGTCAAAAGGGCCATGCTGAAAAAAGTGTAAAACCCAGAAATGCAGGACAGGCCATGGAGACATGGGAGCCTTGCTACGCTGATGGGCGGGATGTAAATTGCCAACAGCCACTCTGGAGAAGTGTACGGTGTGTCCTGAAACATGTAATAAACACAGCTTAGAGAGCATAGGGCACTTCCACTCATGGGCGTATACATTGGGAAAAATGAAAATCCACAAGACACAGGCACCCCAAAGTGTAGGGCTGCTCTGTTTACAAGAACCTCCACTTCGGTACACCTTAAATAGCTCAGGATAGAGAAAAATGGATAAAGAAGTTGTGGTACTTATGCACAATGGAATATCACTCAGCCATGAAATCAATGTCATAAGGCTAGTAGCAGCAAGCATGATGAGTGGATTTAGGTACGATGACTCTAAGTGAAATAAGTCACACAGAAAAAGACACTTTTCCTAAGATATCACTTATAGAGGGAATGTCAAAATCGCTACCCTTGAACTGAATTACAAGACAGAACAGAGTCACACGTTTAGAAAACACACTATGGCTGCTTAACGGGAAAGGTCAGGTGGGGTGATGCATAAAACAAGGGTTTGAAATTAGCTCAGATTCCGTTCCATAAGCCAAATATGTAATGGACAAGACGTACACCCTGCTCAGTGAAATGGACTCAACACCCCCTATTCACCGCACAAGAATATATCTGACTGGTAAGAATCTTAAAACCTATGTATTGATATCTCTCTGGAAGTGAATCAAGAGGGTGTAAAGCGGCATAAACACAGCAGTGAAAAGCAGCTAAATCCCATTATAAAAATAAATTACTTAAAAAAAACCCATAAAACACCGACAGTGAAAGAGAGAGAAATTCTTACAAAATCCATTCAGGGGCTCTGATGCAACCTGGATTGACCATATCTAGACCCACAGCTGGATGAGACATAAGGGTGGACACTCTTGGAGCTGAGAGGATTGGTGAGGTTGGGTGAGCAAACGCAGAGCCTTTAAAGTCATACTGCGTGGTACCCATCCCATGGGTCCCAAATCTCCAGGTTCAAGGGCATCTTCCTACATCGAAAACATGCCTGGGAAACCCAGAAGATGGTACACCGTGTGGTCGGGAAAGGTTTCTAAAACGCACCTCATTTCTCCTCTCCTTGTGCTCGGGTTCGCCATTCCAGCCGCTTTACTAACAATCTCCCTACGTGGAGAATCAGCACCGTTAACCTCCTGTTTCGTACAGGTTGCAATTTCTCCTGAGGATGAACGGGAAGAGGGGGAACCAATGAGAGACTAGCTCTAGGTGTTGGGACAGGCACAAGTCACTCTATTTTTCCATCAGGAAGAAGAAAGAACCACAGGCTCAACCTGCCCCCCCGGAACTAGAATAGGGCCTGAAGCAATCCTGCGCTTTTGCGGCCTGCTCCCAAAAAAGCGAGTTGACAAATGGAGCTCAGGGGCACTGCAATTCACAAACCTGCAGAGTTATAAATGATAACTCTCGTCCACAAATATATTGAGGGAAGGCAACGAAGAGGATTTGAAAGCAAGGCAGAATTGCAGGAAACAGATTTCAGGAGGTAGGTGCGACTCGCCTTTAAAGCACATGAAAAGCGGCAAAACGTCGACAATGATGCCCTTGGCCAAAAAGGGCGTACGCGTTTTTTCCTGAATATATTCAGGAAAAAACGCGTACGCCCTTTTTGGCCAACCAAGCAAGCCGGAAAGGCAAATCAGCACTACAAACAAGTCTCGCTTGCCATCGGTCAAAAGGGCCATGCTGAAAAAAGTGTAAAACCCAGAAATGCAGGACAGGCCATGGAGACATGGGAGCCTTGCTACGCTGATGGGCGGGATGTAAATTGCCAACAGCCACTCTGGAGAAGTGTACGGTGTGTCCTGAAACATGTAATAAACACAGCTTAGAGAGCATAGGGCACTTCCACTCATGGGCGTATACATTGGGAAAACTGAAAATCCACAAGACACAGGCACCCCAAAGTGTAGGGCTGCTCTGTTTACAAGAACCTCCACTTCGGTACACCTTAAATAGCTCAGGATAGAGAAAAATGGATAAAGAAGTTGTGGTACTTATGCACAATGGAATATCACTCAGCCATGAAATCAATGTCATAAGGCTAGTAGCAGCAAGCATGATGAGTGGATTTAGGTACGATGACTCTAAGTGAAATAAGTCACACAGAAAAAGACACTTATCCTAAGATATCACTTAGAGAGGGAATGTCAAAATCGCTACCCTTGAACTGAATTACAAGACAGAACAGAGTCACACGTTTAGAAAACACACTATGGCTGCTTAACGGGAAAGGTCAGGTGGGGTGATGCATAAAACAAGGGTTTGAAATTAGCTCAGATTCCGTTCTATAAGCCAAATATGTAATGGACAAGACGTACACCCTGCTCAGTGAAATGGACTCAACACCCCCTATTCAGCGCACAAGAATATATTTGACTAGTAAGAATCTTAAAACCTACGTATTGATATCTCTCTGGAAGTGAATCAAGAGGGTGTAAAGCGGCATAAACACAGCAGTGAAAAGCAGCTAAATCCCAGTATAAACATAAATTACTTAAAAAAAAAACCCGTAAAACAAAGACAGTGAAAGAGAGAGAAATTCTTACAAAATCCGTTCAGGGGCTCTGATGCCACCTGGATTGACCATATATAGACCCACAGCTGGATGAGACATAAGGCTGGACACTCTTGGGGCTGAGAGGATTGGTGAGGTTGGGTGAGCAAACGCAGAGCCTTTAAAGTCATACTGCGTGGTACCCATCCCATGGGTCCCAAATCTCCAGGTTCAAGGGCATCTTCCCACATCGAAAACATGCCTGGGAAACCCAGAAGATGCTACACCGTGTGATAGGGAAAGGTTTCTGAAACGCACCTCATTTCTCCTCTCCTTGTGCTCGGGTTCGCCATTCCAGCCGCTTTACTAACAATCTCCCTACGTGGAGAATCAGCACCGTTAACCTCCTCTTTCGTACAGGTTGCAATTTGTCCTGAGGATGAACGGGAAGAGGGGGAACCAATGAGAGACTAGCTCTAGGTGTTGGGACAGGCACAGGTCACTCTATTTTTCCATCAGGAAGAAGAATGAACCACAGGCTCAGCCTGCCCCCCCGGAACCAGAATAGGGCCTGAAGCAATCCTGCGCTTTTGCGGCCAGCTCCCAAAAAAGCGAGTTGACAAATGGAGCTCAGGGGCACTGCAATTCACAAACCTGCAGAGTTATAAATGATAACTCTCGTCCACAAATATATTGAGGGAAGGCAACGAAGAGGATTTGAAAGCAAGGCAGAATTGCAGGAAACAGATTTCAGGAGGTAGGTGCGACTCGCCTTTAAAGCACATGAAAAGCGGCAAAACGTCGACAATGATGCCCTTGGCCAAAAAGGGCGTACGCGTTTTTTCCTGAATATATTCAGGAAAAAACGCGTACGCCCTTTTTGGCCAACCAAGCAAGCCAGAAAGGCAAATCAGCACTACAAACAAGTCTCGCTTGCCATCGGTCAAAAGGGCCATGCTGAAAAAAGTGTAAAACCCAGAAATGCAGGACAGGCCATGGAGACATGGGAGCCTTGCTACGCTGATGGGCGGGATGTAAATTGCCAACAGCCACTCTGGAGAAGTGTACGGTGTGTCCTGAAACATGTAATAAACACAGCTTAGAGAGCATAGGGCACTTCCACTCATGGGCGTATACATTGGGAAAACTGAAAATCCACAAGACACAGGCACCCCAAAGTGTAGGGCTGCTCTGTTTACAAGAACCTCCACTTCGGTACACCTTAAATAGCTCAGGATAGAGAAAAATGGATAAAGAAGTTGTGGTACTTATGCACAATGGAATATCACTCAGCCATGAAATCAATGTCATAAGGCTAGTAGCAGCAAGCATGATGAGTGGATTTAGGTACGATGACTCTAAGTGAAATAAGTCACACAGAAAAAGACACTTTTCCTAAGATATCACTTATAGAGGGAATGTCAAAATCGCTACCCTTGAACTGAATTACAAGACAGAACAGAGTCACACGTTTAGAAAACACACTATGGCTGTTTAACGGGAAAGGTCAGGTGGGGTGATGCATAAAACAAGGGTTTGAAATTAGCTCAGATTCCGTTCCATAAGCCAAATATGTAATGGACAAGACGTACACCCTGCTCAGTGAAATGGACTCAACACCCCCTATTCACCGCACAAGAATATATCTGACTGGTAAGAATCTTAAAACCTATGTATTGATATCTCTCTGGAAGTGAAGCAAGAGGGTGTAAAGCGGCATAAACACAGCAGTGAAAAGCAGCTAAATCCCATTATAAAAATAAATTACTTAAAAAAAACCCATAAAACACCGACAGTGAAAGAGAGAGAAATTCTTACAAAATCCATTCAGGGGCTCTGATGCAACCTGGATTGACCATATCTAGACCCACAGCTGGATGAGACATAAGGGTGGACACTCTTGGAGCTGAGAGGATTGGTGAGGTTGGGTGAGCAAACGCAGACCCTTTAAAGTCATACTGCGTGGTACCCATCCCATGGGTCCCAAATCTCCAGGTTCAAGGGCATCTTCCCACATCGAAAACATGCCTGGGAAACCCAGAAGATGGTACACCGTGTGGTCGGGAAAGGTTTCTAAAACGCACCTCATTTCTCCTCTCCTTGTGCTCGGGTTCGCCATTCCAGCCGCTTTACTAACAATCTCCCTACGTGGAGAATCAGCACCGTTAACCTCCTGTTTCGTACCGGTTGCAATTTGTCCTGAGGATGAACGGGAAGAGGGGGAACCAATGAGAGACTAGCTCTAGGTGTTGGGACAGGCACAAGTCACTCTATTTTTCCATCAGGAAGAAGAAAGAACCACAGGCTCAACCTGCCCCCCCGGAACTAGAATAGGGCCTGAAGCAATCCTGCGCTTTTGCGGCCTGCTCCCAAAAAAGCGAGTTGACAAATGGAGCTCAGGGGCACTGCAATTCACAAACCTGCAGAGTTATAATGATAACTCTCGTCCACAAATATATTGAGGGAAGGCAACGAAGAGGATTTGAAAGCAAGGCAGAATTGCAGGAAACAGATTTCAGGAGGTAGGTGCGACTCGCCTTTAAAGCACATGAAAAGCGGCAAAACGTCGACAATGATGCCCTTGGCCAAAAAGGGCGTATGCGTTTTTTCCTGAATATATTCAGGAAAAAACGCATACGCCCTTTTTGGCCAACCAAGCAAGCCGGAAAGGCAAATCAGCACTACAAACAAGTCTCGCTTGCCATCGGTCAAAAGGGCCATGCTGAAAAAAGTGTAAAACCCAGAAATGCAGGACAGGCCATGGAGACATGGGAGCCTTGCTACGCTGATGGGCGGGATGTAAATTGCCAACAGCCACTCTGGAGAAGTGTACGGTGTGTCCTGAAACATGTAATAAACACAGCTTAGAGAGCATAGGGCACTTCCACTCATGGGCGTATACATTGGGAAAACTGAAAATCCACAAGACACAGGCACCCCAAAGTGTAGGGCTGCTCTGTTTACAAGAACCTCCACTTCGGTACACCTTAAATAGCTCAGGATAGAGAAAAATGGATAAAGAAGTTGTGGTACTTATGCACAATGGAATATCACTCAGCCATGAAATCAATGTCATAAGGCTAGTAGCAGCAAGCATGATGAGTGGATTTAGGTACGATGACTCTAAGTGAAATAAGTCACACAGAAAAAGACACTTTTCCTAAGATATCACTTATAGAGGGAATGTCAAAATCGCTACCCTTGAACTGAATTACAAGACAGAACAGAGTCACACGTTTAGAAAACACACTATGGCTGCTTAACGGGAAAGGTCAGGTGGGGTGATGCATAAAACAAGGGTTTGAAATTAGCTCAGATTCCGTTCCATAAGCCAAATATGTAATGGACAAGACGTACACCCTGCTCAGTGAAATGGACTCAACACCCCCTATTCACCGCACAAGAATATATCTGACTGGTAAGAATCTTAAAACCTATGTATTGATATCTCTCTGGAAGTGAATCAAGAGGGTGTAAAGCGGCATAAACACAGCAGTGAAAAGCAGCTAAATCCCATTATAAAAATAAATTACTTAAAAAAAACCCATAAAACACCGACAGTGAAAGAGAGAGAAATTCTTACAAAATCCATTCAGGGGCTCTGATGCAACCTGGATTGACCATATCTAGACCCACAGCTGGATGAGACATAAGGGTGGACACTCTTGGAGCTGAGAGGATTGGTGAGGTTGGGTGAGCAAACGCAGAGCCTTTAAAGTCATACTGCGTGGTACCCATCCCATGGGTCCCAAATCTCCAGGTTCAAGGGCATCTTCCTACATCGAAAACATGCCTGGGAAACCCAGAAGATGGTACACCGTGTGGTCGGGAAAGGTTTCTAAAACGCACCTCATTTCTCCTCTCCTTGTGCTCGGGTTCGCCATTCCAGCCGCTTTACTAACAATCTCCCTACGTGGAGAATCAGCACCGTTAACCTCCTGTTTCGTACAGGTTGCAATTTCTCCTGAGGATGAACGGGAAGAGGGGGAACCAATGAGAGACTAGCTCTAGGTGTTGGGACAGGCACAAGTCACTCTATTTTTCCATCAGGAAGAAGAAAGAACCACAGGCTCAACCTGCCCCCCCGGAACTAGAATAGGGCCTGAAGCAATCCTGCGCTTTTGCGGCCTGCTCCCAAAAAAGCGAGTTGACAAATGGAGCTCAGGGGCACTGCAATTCACAAACCTGCAGAGTTATAAATGATAACTCTCGTCCACAAATATATTGAGGGAAGGCAACGAAGAGGATTTGAAAGCAAGGCAGAATTGCAGGAAACAGATTTCAGGAGGTAGGTGCGACTCGCCTTTAAAGCACATGAAAAGCGGCAAAACGTCGACAATGATGCCCTTGGCCAAAAAGGGCGTATGCGTTTTTTCCTGAATATATTCAGGAAAAAACGCATACGCCCTTTTTGGCCAACCAAGCAAGCCGGAAAGGCAAATCAGCACTACAAACAAGTCTCGCTTGCCATCGGTCAAAAGGGCCATGCTGAAAAAAGTGTAAAACCCAGAAATGCAGGACAGGCCATGGAGACATGGGAGCCTTGCTACGCTGATGGGCGGGATGTAAATTGCCAACAGCCACTCTGGAGAAGTGTACGGTGTGTCCTGAAACATGTAATAAACACAGCTTAGAGAGCATAGGGCACTTCCACTCATGGGCGTATACATTGGGAAAACTGAAAATCCACAAGACACAGGCACCCCAAAGTGTAGGGCTGCTCTGTTTACAAGAACCTCCACTTCGGTACACCTTAAATAGCTCAGGATAGAGAAAAATGGATAAAGAAGTTGTGGTACTTATGCACAATGGAATATCACTCAGCCATGAAATCAATGTCATAAGGCTAGTAGCAGCAAGCATGATGAGTGGATTTAGGTACGATGACTCTAAGTGAAATAAGTCACACAGAAAAAGACACTTTTCCTAAGATATCACTTATAGAGGGAATGTCAAAATCGCTACCCTTGAACTGAATTACAAGACAGAACAGAGTCACACGTTTAGAAAACACACTATGGCTGCTTAACGGGAAAGGTCAGGTGGGGTGATGCATAAAACAAGGGTTTGAAATTAGCTCAGATTCCGTTCCATAAGCCAAATATGTAATGGACAAGACGTACACCCTGCTCAGTGAAATGGACTCAACACCCCCTATTCACCGCACAAGAATATATCTGACTGGTAAGAATCTTAAAACCTATGTATTGATATCTCTCTGGAAGTGAATCAAGAGGGTGTAAAGCGGCATAAACACAGCAGTGAAAAGCAGCTAAATCCCATTATAAAAATAAATTACTTAAAAAAAACCCATAAAACACCGACAGTGAAAGAGAGAGAAATTCTTACAAAATCCATTCAGGGGCTCTGATGCAACCTGGATTGACCATATCTAGACCCACAGCTGGATGAGACATAAGGGTGGACACTCTTGGAGCTGAGAGGATTGGTGAGGTTGGGTGAGCAAACGCAGACCCTTTAAAGTCATACTGCGTGGTACCCATCCCATGGGTCCCAAATCTCCAGGTTCAAGGGCATCTTCCTACATCGAAAACATGCCTGGGAAACCCAGAAGATGGTACACCGTGTGGTCGGGAAAGGTTTCTAAAACGCACCTCATTTCTCCTCTCCTTGTGCTCGGGTTCGCCATTCCAGCCGCTTTACTAACAATCTCCCTACGTGGAGAATCAGCACCGTTAACCTCCTCTTTCGTACAGGTTGCAATTTCTCCTGAGGATGAACGGGAAGAGGGGGAACCAATGAGAGACTAGCTCTAGGTGTTGGGACAGGCACAAGTCACTCTATTTTTCCATCAGGAAGAAGAAAGAACCACAGGCTCAACCTGCCCCCCCGGAACTAGAATAGGGCCTGAAGCAATCCTGCGCTTTTGCGGCCTGCTCCCAAAAAAGCGAGTTGACAAATGGAGCTCAGGGGCACTGCAATTCACAAACCTGCAGAGTTATAAATGATAACTCTCGTCCACAAATATATTGAGGGAAGGCAACGAAGAGGATTTGAAAGCAAGGCAGAATTGCAGGAAACAGATTTCAGGAGGTAGGTGCGACTCGCCTTTAAAGCACATGAAAAGCGGCAAAACGTCGACAATGATGCCCTTGGCCAAAAAGGGCGTATGCGTTTTTTCCTGAATATATTCAGGAAAAAACGCATACGCCCTTTTTGGCCAACCAAGCAAGCCGGAAAGGCAAATCAGCACTACAAACAAGTCTCGCTTGCCATCGGTCAAAAGGGCCATGCTGAAAAAAGTGTAAAACCCAGAAATGCAGGACAGGCCATGGAGACATGGGAGCCTTGCTACGCTGATGGGCGGGATGTAAATTGCCAACAGCCACTCTGGAGAAGTGTACGGTGTGTCCTGAAACATGTAATAAACACAGCTTAGAGATCATAGGGCACTTCCACTCATGGGCGTATACATTGGGAAAACTGAAAATCCACAAGACACAGGCACCCCAAAGTGTAGGGCTGCTCTGTTTACAAGAACCTCCACTTCGGTACACCTTAAATAGCTCAGGATAGAGAAAAATGGATAAAGAAGTTGTGGTACTTATGCACAATGGAATATCACTCAGCCATGAAATCAATGTCATAAGGCTAGTAGCAGCAAGCATGATGAGTGGATTTAGGTACGATGACTCTAAGTGAAATAAGTCACACAGAAAAAGACACTTATCCTAAGATATCACTTAGAGAGGGAATGTCAAAATCGCTACCCTTGAACTGAATTACAAGACAGAACAGAGTCACACGTTTAGAAAACACACTGTGGCTGCTTAACGGGAAAGGTCAGGTGGGGTGATGCATAAAACAAGGGTTTGAAATTAGCTCAGATTCCGTTCTATAAGCCAAATATGTAATGGACAAGACGTACACCCTGCTCAGTGAAATGGACTCAACACCCCCTATTCAGCGCACAAGAATATATTTGACTAGTAAGAATCTTAAAACCTACGTATTGATATCTCTCTGGAAGTGAATCAAGAGGGTGTAAAGCGGCATAAACACAGCAGTGAAAAGCAGCTAAATCCCAGTATAAACATAAATTACTTAAAAAAAAAACCCGTAAAACAAAGACAGTGAAAGAGAGAGAAATTCTTACAAAATCCGTTCAGGGGCTCTGATGCCACCTGGATTGACCATATATAGACCCACAGCTGGATGAGACATAAGGCTGGACACTCTTGGGGCTGAGAGGATTGGTGAGGTTGGGTGAGCAAACGCAGAGCCTTTAAAGTCATACTGCGTGGTACCCATCCCATGGGTCCCAAATCTCCAGGTTCAAGGGCATCTTCCCACATCGAAAACATGCCTGGGAAACCCAGAAGATGCTACACCGTGTGATAGGGAAAGGTTTCTGAAACGCACCTCATTTCTCCTCTCCTTGTGCTCGGGTTCGCCATTCCAGCCGCTTTACTAACAATCTCCCTACGTGGAGAATCAGCACCGTTAACCTCCTCTTTCGTACAGGTTGCAATTTGTCCTGAGGATGAACGGGAAGAGGGGGAACCAATGAGAGACTAGCTCTAGGTGTTGGGACAGGCACAGGTCACTCTATTTTTCCATCAGGAAGAAGAATGAACCACAGGCTCAGCCTGCCCCCCCGGAACCAGAATAGGGCCTGAAGCAATCCTGCGCTTTTGCGGCCAGCTCCCAAAAAAGCGAGTTGACAAATGGAGCTCAGGGGCACTGCAATTCACAAACCTGCAGAGTTATAAATGATAACTCTCGTCCACAAATATATTGAGGGAAGGCAACGAAGAGGATTTGAAAGCAAGGCAGAATTGCAGGAAACAGATTTCAGGAGGTAGGTGCGACTCGCCTTTAAAGCACATGAAAAGCGGCAAAACGTCGACAATGATGCCCTTGGCCAAAAAGGGCGTACGCGTTTTTTCCTGAATATATTCAGGAAAAAACGCGTACGCCCTTTTTGGCCAACCAAGCAAGCCGGAAAGGCAAATCAGCACTACAAACAAGTCTCGCTTGCCATCGGTCAAAAGGGCCATGCTGAAAAAAGTGTAAAACCCAGAAATGCAGGACAGGCCATGGAGACATGGGAGCCTTGCTACGCTGATGGGCGGGATGTAAATTGCCAACAGCCACTGTGGAGAAGTGTACGGTGTGTCCTGAAACATGTAATAAACACAGCTTAGAGAGCATAGGGCACTTCCACTCATGGGCGTATACATTGGGAAAACTGAAAATCCACAAGACACAGGCACCCCAAAGTGTAGGGCTGCTCTGTTTACAAGAACCTCCACTTCGGTACACCTTAAATAGCTCAGGATAGAGAAAAATGGCTAAAGAAGTTGTGGTACTTATGCACAATGGAATATCACTCAGCCATGAAATCAATGTCATAAGGCTAGTAGCAGCAAGCATGATGAGTGGATTTAGGTACGATGACTCTAAGTGAAATAAGTCACACAGAAAAAGACACTTTTCCTAAGATATCACTTATAGAGGGAATGTCAAAATCGCTACCCTTGAACTGAATTACAAGACAGAACAGAGTCACACGTTTAGAAAACACACTATGGCTGTTTAACGGGAAAGGTCAGGTGGGGTGATGCATAAAACAAGGGTTTGAAATTAGCTCAGATTCCGTTCCATAAGCCAAATATGTAATGGACAAGACGTACACCCTGCTCAGTGAAATGGACTCAACACCCCCTATTCACCGCACAAGAATATATCTGACTGGTAAGAATCTTAAAACCTATGTATTGATATCTCTCTGGAAGTGAAGCAAGAGGGTGTAAAGCGGCATAAACACAGCAGTGAAAAGCAGCTAAATCCCATTATAAAAATAAATTACTTAAAAAAAACCCATAAAACACCGACAGTGAAAGAGAGAGAAATTCTTACAAAATCCATTCAGGGGCTCTGATGCAACCTGGATTGACCATATCTAGACCCACAGCTGGATGAGACATAAGGGTGGACACTCTTGGAGCTGAGAGGATTGGTGAGGTTGGGTGAGCAAACGCAGACCCTTTAAAGTCATACTGCGTGGTACCCATCCCATGGGTCCCAAATCTCCAGGTTCAAGGGCATCTTCCCACATCGAAAACATGCCTGGGAAACCCAGAAGATGGTACACCGTGTGGTCGGGAAAGGTTTCTAAAACGCACCTCATTTCTCCTCTCCTTGTGCTCGGGTTCGCCATTCCAGCCGCTTTACTAACAATCTCCCTACGTGGAGAATCAGCACCGTTAACCTCCTGTTTCGTACCGGTTGCAATTTGTCCTGAGGATGAACGGGAAGAGGGGGAACCAATGAGAGACTAGCTCTAGGTGTTGGGACAGGCACAAGTCACTCTATTTTTCCATCAGGAAGAAGAAAGAACCACAGGCTCAACCTGCCCCCCCGGAACTAGAATAGGGCCTGAAGCAATCCTGCGCTTTTGCGGCCTGCTCCCAAAAAAGCGAGTTGACAAATGGAGCTCAGGGGCACTGCAATTCACAAACCTGCAGAGTTATAATGATAACTCTCGTCCACAAATATATTGAGGGAAGGCAACGAAGAGGATTTGAAAGCAAGGCAGAATTGCAGGAAACAGATTTCAGGAGGTAGGTGCGACTCGCCTTTAAAGCACATGAAAAGCGGCAAAACGTCGACAATGATGCCCTTGGCCAAAAAGGGCGTATGCGTTTTTTCCTGAATATATTCAGGAAAAAACGCATACGCCCTTTTTGGCCAACCAAGCAAGCCGGAAAGGCAAATCAGCACTACAAACAAGTCTCGCTTGCCATCGGTCAAAAGGGCCATGCTGAAAAAAGTGTAAAACCCAGAAATGCAGGACAGGCCATGGAGACATGGGAGCCTTGCTACGCTGATGGGCGGGATGTAAATTGCCAACAGCCACTCTGGAGAAGTGTACGGTGTGTCCTGAAACATGTAATAAACACAGCTTAGAGAGCATAGGGCACTTCCACTCATGGGCGTATACATTGGGAAAACTGAAAATCCACAAGACACAGGCACCCCAAAGTGTAGGGCTGCTCTGTTTACAAGAACCTCCACTTCGGTACACCTTAAATAGCTCAGGATAGAGAAAAATGGATAAAGAAGTTGTGGTACTTATGCACAATGGAATATCACTCAGCCATGAAATCAATGTCATAAGGCTAGTAGCAGCAAGCATGATGAGTGGATTTAGGTACGATGACTCTAAGTGAAATAAGTCACACAGAAAAAGACACTTTTCCTAAGATATCACTTATAGAGGGAATGTCAAAATCGCTACCCTTGAACTGAATTACAAGACAGAACAGAGTCACACGTTTAGAAAACACACTATGGCTGCTTAACGGGAAAGGTCAGGTGGGGTGATGCATAAAACAAGGGTTTGAAATTAGCTCAGATTCCGTTCCATAAGCCAAATATGTAATGGACAAGACGTACACCCTGCTCAGTGAAATGGACTCAACACCCCCTATTCACCGCACAAGAATATATCTGACTGGTAAGAATCTTAAAACCTATGTATTGATATCTCTCTGGAAGTGAAGCAAGAGGGTGTAAAGCGGCATAAACACAGCAGTGAAAAGCAGCTAAATCCCATTATAAAAATAAATTACTTAAAAAAAACCCATAAAACACCGACAGTGAAAGAGAGAGAAATTCTTACAAAATCCATTCAGGGGCTCTGATGCAACCTGGATTGACCATATCTAGACCCACAGCTGGATGAGACATAAGGGTGGACACTCTTGGAGCTGAGAGGATTGGTGAGGTTGGGTGAGCAAACGCAGACCCTTTAAAGTCATACTGCGTGGTACCCATCCCATGGGTCCCAAATCTCCAGGTTCAAGGGCATCTTCCTACATCGAAAACATGCCTGGGAAACCCAGAAGATGGTACACCGTGTGGTCGGGAAAGGTTTCTAAAACGCACCTCATTTCTCCTCTCCTTGTGCTCGGGTTCGCCATTCCAGCCGCTTTACTAACAATCTCCCTACGTGGAGAATCAGCACCGTTAACCTCCTGTTTCGTACAGGTTGCAATTTCTCCTGAGGATGAACGGGAAGAGGGGGAACCAATGAGAGACTAGCTCTAGGTGTTGGGACAGGCACAAGTCACTCTATTTTTCCATCAGGAAGAAGAAAGAACCACAGGCTCAACCTGCCCCCCCGGAACTAGAATAGGGCCTGAAGCAATCCTGCGCTTTTGCGGCCTGCTCCCAAAAAAGCGAGTTGACAAATGGAGCTCAGGGGCACTGCAATTCACAAACCTGCAGAGTTATAAATGATAACTCTCGTCCACAAATATATTGAGGCAAGGCAACGAAGAGGATTTGAAAGCAAGGCAGAATTGCAGGAAACAGATTTCAGGAGGTAGGTGCGACTCGCCTTTAAAGCACATGAAAAGCGGCAAAACGTCGACAATGATGCCCTTGGCCAAAAAGGGCGTATGCGTTTTTTCCTGAATATATTCAGGAAAAAACGCATACGCCCTTTTTGGCCAACCAAGCAAGCCGGAAAGGCAAATCAGCACTACAAACAAGTCTCGCTTGCCATCGGTCAAAAGGGCCATGCTGAAAAAAGTGTAAAACCCAGAAATGCAGGACAGGCCATGGAGACATGGGAGCCTTGCTACGCTGATGGGCGGGATGTAAATTGCCAACAGCCACTCTGGAGAAGTGTACGGTGTGTCCTGAAACATGTAATAAACACAGCTTAGAGAGCATAGGGCACTTCCACTCATGGGCGTATACATTGGGAAAACTGAAAATCCACAAGACACAGGCACCCCAAAGTGTAGGGCTGCTCTGTTTACAAGAACCTCCACTTCGGTACACCTTAAATAGCTCAGGATAGAGAAAAATGGATAAAGAAGTTGTGGTACTTATGCACAATGGAATATCACTCAGCCATGAAATCAATGTCATAAGGCTAGTAGCAGCAAGCATGATGAGTGGATTTAGGTACGATGACTCTAAGTGAAATAAGTCACACAGAAAAAGACACTTATCCTAAGATATCACTTAGAGAGGGAATGTCAAAATCGCTACCCTTGAACTGAATTACAAGACAGAACAGAGTCACACGTTTAGAAAACACACTATGGCTGCTTAACGGGAAAGGTCAGGTGGGGTGATGCATAAAACAAGGGTTTGAAATTAGCTCAGATTCCGTTCTATAAGCCAAATATGTAATGGACAAGACGTACACCCTGCTCAGTGAAACGGACTCAACACCCCCTATTCAGCGCACAAGAATATATTTGACTAGTAAGAATCTTAAAACCTACGTATTGATATCTCTCTGGAAGTGAATCAAGAGGGTGTAAAGCGGCATAAACACAGCAGTGAAAAGCAGCTAAATCCCAGTATAAACATAAATTACTTAAAAAAAAAACCCGTAAAACAAAGACAGTGAAAGAGAGAGAAATTCTTACAAAATCCGTTCAGGGGCTCTGATGCCACCTGGATTGACCATATATAGACCCACAGCTGGATGAGACATAAGGCTGGACACTCTTGGGGCTGAGAGGATTGGTGAGGTTGGGTGAGCAAACGCAGAGCCTTTAAAGTGATACTGCGTGGTACCCATCCCATGGGTCCCAAATCTCCAGGTTCAAGGGCATCTTCCCACATCGAAAACATGCCTGGGAAACCCAGAAGATGCTACACCGTGTGATAGGGAAAGGTTTCTGAAACGCACCTCATTTCTCCTCTCCTTGTGCTCGGGTTCGCCATTCCAGCCGCTTTACTAACAATCTCCCTACGTGGAGAATCAGCACCGTTAACCTCCTCTTTCGTACCGGTTGCAATTTGTCCTGAGGATGAACGGGAAGAGGGGGAACCAATGAGAGACTAGCTCTAGGTGTTGGGACAGGCACAAGTCACTCTATTTTTCCATCAGGAAGAAGAAAGAACCACAGGCTCAACCTGCCCCCCCGGAACTAGAATAGGGCCTGAAGCAATCCTGCGCTTTTGCGGCCAGCTCCCAAAAAAGCGAGTTGACAAATGGAGCTCAGGGGCACTGCAATTCACAAACCTGCAGAGTTATAAATGATAACTCTCGTCCACAAATATATTGAGGGAAGGCAACGAAGAGGATTTGAAAGCAAGGCAGAATTGCAGGAAACAGATTTCAGGAGGTAGGTGCGACTCGCCTTTAAAGCACATGAAAAGCGGCAAAACGTCGACAATGATGCCCTTGGCCAAAAAGGGCGTATGCGTTTTTTCCTGAATATATTCAGGAAAAAACGCATACGCCCTTTTTGGCCAACCAAGCAAGCCGGAAAGGCAAATCAGCACTACAAACAAGTCTCGCTTGCCATCGGTCAAAAGGGCCATGCTGAAAAAAGTGTAAAACCCAGAAATGCAGGACAGGCCATGGAGACATGGGAGCCTTGCTACGCTGATGGGCGGGATGTAAATTGCCAACAGCCACTCTGGAGAAGTGTACGGTGTGTCCTGAAACATGTAATAAACACAGCTTAGAGAGCATAGGGCACTTCCACTCATGGGCGTATACATTGGGAAAACTGAAAATCCACAAGACACAGGCACCCCAAAGTGTAGGGCTGCTCTGTTTACAAGAACCTCCACTTCGGTACACCTTAAATAGCTCAGGATAGAGAAAAATGGATAAAGAAGTTGTGGTACTTATGCACAATGGAATATCACTCAGCCATGAAATCAATGTCATAAGGCTAGTAGCAGCAAGCATGATGAGTGGATTTAGGTACGATGACTCTAAGTGAAATAAGTCACACAGAAAAAGACACTTTTCCTAAGATATCACTTATAGAGGGAATGTCAAAATCGCTACCCTTGAACTGAATTACAAGACAGAACAGAGTCACACGTTTAGAAAACACACTATGGCTGCTTAACGGGAAAGGTCAGGTGGGGTGATGCATAAAACAAGGGTTTGAAATTAGCTCAGATTCCGTTCCATAAGCCAAATATGTAATGGACAAGACGTACACCCTGCTCAGTGAAATGGACTCAACACCCCCTATTCACCGCACAAGAATATATCTGACTGGTAAGAATCTTAAAACCTATGTATTGATATCTCTCTGGAAGTGAATCAAGAGGGTGTAAAGCGGCATAAACACAGCAGTGAAAAGCAGCTAAATCCCATTATAAAAATAAATTACTTAAAAAAAACCCATAAAACACCGACAGTGAAAGAGAGAGAAATTCTTACAAAATCCATTCAGGGGCTCTGATGCAACCTGGATTGACCATATCTAGACCCACAGCTGGATGAGACATAAGGGTGGACACTCTTGGAGCTGAGAGGATTGGTGAGGTTGGGTGAGCAAACGCAGACCCTTTAAAGTCATACTGCGTGGTACCCATCCCATGGGTCCCAAATCTCCAGGTTCAAGGGCATCTTCCTACATCGAAAACATGCCTGGGAAACCCAGAAGATGGTACACCGTGTGGTCGGGAAAGGTTTCTAAAACGCACCTCATTTCTCCTCTCCTTGTGCTCGGGTTCGCCATTCCAGCCGCTTTACTAACAATCTCCCTACGTGGAGAATCAGCACCGTTAACCTCCTGTTTCGTACAGGTTGCAATTTCTCCTGAGGATGAACGGGAAGAGGGGGAACCAATGAGAGACTAGCTCTAGGTGTTGGGACAGGCACAAGTCACTCTATTTTTCCATCAGGAAGAAGAAAGAACCACAGGCTCAACCTGCCCCCCCGGAACTAGAATAGGGCCTGAAGCAATCCTGCGCTTTTGCGGCCTGCTCCCAAAAAAGCGAGTTGACAAATGGAGCTCAGGGGCACTGCAATTCACAAACCTGCAGAGTTATAAATGATAACTCTCGTCCACAAATATATTGAGGGAAGGCAACGAAGAGGATTTGAAAGCAAGGCAGAATTGCAGGAAACAGATTTCAGGAGGTAGGTGCGACTCGCCTTTAAAGCACATGAAAAGCGGCAAAACGTCGACAATGATGCCCTTGGCCAAAAAGGGCGTATGCGTTTTTTCCTGAATATATTCAGGAAAAAACGCATACGCCCTTTTTGGCCAACCAAGCAAGCCGGAAAGGCAAATCAGCACTACAAACAAGTCTCGCTTGCCATCGGTCAAAAGGGCCATGCTGAAAAAAGTGTAAAACCCAGAAATGCAGGACAGGCCATGGAGACATGGGAGCCTTGCTACGCTGATGGGCGGGATGTAAATTGCCAACAGCCACTCTGGAGAAGTGTACGGTGTGTCCTGAAACATGTAATAAACACAGCTTAGAGAGCATAGGGCACTTCCACTCATGGGCGTATACATTGGGAAAACTGAAAATCCACAAGACACAGGCACCCCAAAGTGTAGGGCTGCTCTGTTTACAAGAACCTCCACTTCGGTACACCTTAAATAGCTCAGGATAGAGAAAAATGGATAAAGAAGTTGTGGTACTTATGCACAATGGAATATCACTCAGCCATGAAATCAATGTCATAAGGCTAGTAGCAGCAAGCATGATGAGTGGATTTAGGTACGATGACTCTAAGTGAAATAAGTCACACAGAAAAAGACACTTATCCTAAGATATCACTTAGAGAGGGAATGTCAAAATCGCTACCCTTGAACTGAATTACAAGACAGAACAGAGTCACACGTTTAGAAAACACACTATGGCTGCTTAACGGGAAAGGTCAGGTGGGGTGATGCATAAAACAAGGGTTTGAAATTAGCTCAGATTCCGTTCTATAAGCCAAATATGTAATGGACAAGACGTACACCCTGCTCAGTGAAATGGACTCAACACCCCCTATTCAGCGCACAAGAATATATTTGACTAGTAAGAATCTTAAAACCTACGTATTGATATCTCTCTGGAAGTGAATCAAGAGGGTGTAAAGCGGCATAAACACAGCAGTGAAAAGCAGCTAAATCCCAGTATAAACATAAATTACTTAAAAAAAAACCCGTAAAACAAAGACAGTGAAAGAGAGAGAAATTCTTACAAAATCCGTTCAGGGGCTCTGATGCCACCTGGATTGACCATATATAGACCCACAGCTGGATGAGACATAAGGCTGGACACTCTTGGGGCTGAGAGGATTGGTGAGGTTGGGTGAGCAAACGCAGAGCCTTTAAAGTCATACTGCGTGGTACCCATCCCATGGGTCCCAAATCTCCAGGTTCAAGGGCATCTTCCCACATCGAAAACATGCCTGGGAAACCCAGAAGATGCTACACCGTGTGATAGGGAAAGGTTTCTGAAACGCACCTCATTTCTCCTCTCCTTGTGCTCGGGTTCGCCATTCCAGCCGCTTTACTAACAATCTCCCTACGTGGAGAATCAGCACCGTTAACCTCCTCTTTCGTACAGGTTGCAATTTGTCCTGAGGATGAACGGGAAGAGGGGGAACCAATGAGAGACTAGCTCTAGGTGTTGGGACAGGCACAGGTCACTCTATTTTTCCATCAGGAAGAAGAATGAACCACAGGCTCAGCCTGCCCCCCCGGAACCAGAATAGGGCCTGAAGCAATCCTGCGCTTTTGCGGCCAGCTCCCAAAAAAGCGAGTTGACAAATGGAGCTCAGGGGCACTGCAATTCACAAACCTGCAGAGTTATAAATGATAACTCTCGTCCACAAATATATTGAGGGAAGGCAACGAAGAGGATTTGAAAGCAAGGCAGAATTGCAGGAAACAGATTTCAGGAGGTAGGTGCGACTCGCCTTTAAAGCACATGAAAAGCGGCAAAACGTCGACAATGATGCCCTTGGCCAAAAAGGGCGTACGCGTTTTTTCCTGAATATATTCAGGAAAAAACGCGTACGCCCTTTTTGGCCAACCAAGCAAGCCGGAAAGGCAAATCAGCACTACAAACAAGTCTCGCTTGCCATCGGTCAAAAGGGCCATGCTGAAAAAAGTGTAAAACCCAGAAATGCAGGACAGGCCATGGAGACATGGGAGCCTTGCTACGCTGATGGGCGGGATGTAAATTGCCAACAGCCACTCTGGAGAAGTGTACGGTGTGTCCTGAAACATGTAATAAACACAGCTTAGAGAGCATAGGGCACTTCCACTCATGGGCGTATACATTGGGAAAACTGAAAATCCACAAGACACAGGCACCCCAAAGTGTAGGGCTGCTCTGTTTACAAGAACCTCCACTTCGGTACACCTTAAATAGCTCAGGATAGAGAAAAATGGATAAAGAAGTTGTGGTACTTATGCACAATGGAATATCACTCAGCCATGAAATCAATGTCATAAGGCTAGTAGCAGCAAGCATGATGAGTGGATTTAGGTACGATGACTCTAAGTGAAATAAGTCACACAGAAAAAGACACTTTTCCTAAGATATCACTTATAGAGGGAATGTCAAAATCGCTACCCTTGAACTGAATTACAAGACAGAACAGAGTCACACGTTTAGAAAACACACTATGGCTGCTTAACGGGAAAGGTCAGGTGGGGTGATGCATAAAACAAGGGTTTGAAATTAGCTCAGATTCCGTTCCATAAGCCAAATATGTAATGGACAAGACGTACACCCTGCTCAGTGAAATGGACTCAACACCCCCTATTCACCGCACAAGAATATATCTGACTGGTAAGAATCTTAAAACCTATGTATTGATATCTCTCTGGAAGTGAATCAAGAGGGTGTAAAGCGGCATAAACACAGCAGTGAAAAGCAGCTAAATCCCATTATAAAAATAAATTACTTAAAAAAAACCCATAAAACACCGACAGTGAAAGAGAGAGAAATTCTTACAAAATCCATTCAGGGGCTCTGATGCAACCTGGATTGACCATATCTAGACCCACAGCTGGATGAGACATAAGGGTGGACACTCTTGGAGCTGAGAGGATTGGTGAGGTTGGGTGAGCAAACGCAGACCCTTTAAAGTCATACTGCGTGGTACCCATCCCATGGGTCCCAAATCTCCAGGTTCAAGGGCATCTTCCTACATCGAAAACATGCCTGGGAAACCCAGAAGATGGTACACCGTGTGGTCGGGAAAGGTTTCTAAAACGCACCTCATTTCTCCTCTCCTTGTGCTCGGGTTCGCCATTCCAGCCGCTTTACTAACAATCTCCCTACGTGGAGAATCAGCACCGTTAACCTCCTGTTTCGTACAGGTTGCAATTTCTCCTGAGGATGAACGGGAAGAGGGGGAACCAATGAGAGACTAGCTCTAGGTGTTGGGACAGGCACAAGTCACTCTATTTTTCCATCAGGAAGAAGAAAGAACCACAGGCTCAACCTGCCCCCCCGGAACTAGAATAGGGCCTGAAGCAATCCTGCGCTTTTGCGGCCTGCTCCCAAAAAAGCGAGTTGACAAATGGAGCTCAGGGGCACTGCAATTCACAAACCTGCAGAGTTATAAATGATAACTCTCGTCCACAAATATATTGAGGGAAGGCAACGAAGAGGATTTGAAAGCAAGGCAGAATTGCAGGAAACAGATTTCAGGAGGTAGGTGCGACTCGCCTTTAAAGCACATGAAAAGCGGCAAAACGTCGACAATGATGCCCTTGGCCAAAAAGGGCGTATGCGTTTTTTCCTGAATATATTCAGGAAAAAACGCATACGCCCTTTTTGGCCAACCAAGCAAGCCGGAAAGGCAAATCAGCACTACAAACAAGTCTCGCTTGCCATCGGTCAAAAGGGCCATGCTGAAAAAAGTGTAAAACCCAGAAATGCAGGACAGGCCATGGAGACATGGGAGCCTTGCTACGCTGATGGGCGGGATGTAAATTGCCAACAGCCACTCTGGAGAAGTGTACGGTGTGTCCTGAAACATGTAATAAACACAGCTTAGAGAGCATAGGGCACTTCCACTCATGGGCGTATACATTGGGAAAACTGAAAATCCACAAGACACAGGCACCCCAAAGTGTAGGGCTGCTCTGTTTACAAGAACCTCCACTTCGGTACACCTTAAATAGCTCAGGATAGAGAAAAATGGATAAAGAAGTTGTGGTACTTATGCACAATGGAATATCACTCAGCCATGAAATCAATGTCATAAGGCTAGTAGCAGCAAGCATGATGAGTGGATTTAGGTACGATGACTCTAAGTGAAATAAGTCACACAGAAAAAGACACTTATCCTAAGATATCACTTAGAGAGGGAATGTCAAAATCGCTACCCTTGAACTGAATTACAAGACAGAACAGAGTCACACGTTTAGAAAACACACTATGGCTGCTTAACGGGAAAGGTCAGGTGGGGTGATGCATAAAACAAGGGTTTGAAATTAGCTCAGATTCCGTTCTATAAGCCAAATATGTAATGGACAAGACGTACACCCTGCTCAGTGAAATGGACTCAACACCCCCTATTCAGCGCACAAGAATATATTTGACTAGTAAGAATCTTAAAACCTACGTATTGATATCTCTCTGGAAGTGAATCAAGAGGGTGTAAAGCGGCATAAACACAGCAGTGAAAAGCAGCTAAATCCCAGTATAAACATAAATTACTTAAAAAAAAACCCGTAAAACAAAGACAGTGAAAGAGAGAGAAATTCTTACAAAATCCGTTCAGGGGCTCTGATGCCACCTGGATTGACCATATATAGACCCACAGCTGGATGAGACATAAGGCTGGACACTCTTGGGGCTGAGAGGATTGGTGAGGTTGGGTGAGCAAACGCAGAGCCTTTAAAGTCATACTGCGTGGTACCCATCCCATGGGTCCCAAATCTCCAGGTTCAAGGGCATCTTCCCACATCGAAAACATGCCTGGGAAACCCAGAAGATGCTACACCGTGTGATAGGGAAAGGTTTCTGAAACGCACCTCATTTCTCCTCTCCTTGTGCTCGGGTTCGCCATTCCAGCCGCTTTACTAACAATCTCCCTACGTGGAGAATCAGCACCGTTAACCTCCTCTTTCGTACAGGTTGCAATTTGTCCTGAGGATGAACGGGAAGAGGGGGAACCAATGAGAGACTAGCTCTAGGTGTTGGGACAGGCACAGGTCACTCTATTTTTCCATCAGGAAGAAGAATGAACCACAGGCTCAGCCTGCCCCCCCGGAACCAGAATAGGGCCTGAAGCAATCCTGCGCTTTTGCGGCCAGCTCCCAAAAAAGCGAGTTGACAAATGGAGCTCAGGGGCACTGCAATTCACAAACCTGCAGAGTTATAAATGATAACTCTCGTCCACAAATATATTGAGGGAAGGCAACGAAGAGGATTTGAAAGCAAGGCAGAATTGCAGGAAACAGATTTCAGGAGGTAGGTGCGACTCGCCTTTAAAGCACATGAAAAGCGGCAAAACGTCGACAATGATGCCCTTGGCCAAAAAGGGCGTACGCGTTTTTTCCTGAATATATTCAGGAAAAAACGCGTACGCCCTTTTTGGCCAACCAAGCAAGCCGGAAAGGCAAATCAGCACTACAAACAAGTCTCGCTTGCCATCGGTCAAAAGGGCCATGCTGAAAAAAGTGTAAAACCCAGAAATGCAGGACAGGCCATGGAGACATGGGAGCCTTGCTACGCTGATGGGCGGGATGTAAATTGCCAACAGCCACTCTGGAGAAGTGTACGGTGTGTCCTGAAACATGTAATAAACACAGCTTAGAGAGCATAGGGCACTTCCACTCATGGGCGTATACATTGGGAAAACTGAAAATCCACAAGACACAGGCACCCCAAAGTGTAGGGCTGCTCTGTTTACAAGAACCTCCACTTCGGTACACCTTAAATAGCTCAGGATAGAGAAAAATGGATAAAGAAGTTGTGGTACTTATGCACAATGGAATATCACTCAGCCATGAAATCAATGTCATAAGGCTAGTAGCAGCAAGCATGATGAGTGGATTTAGGTACGATGACTCTAAGTGAAATAAGTCACACAGAAAAAGACACTTTTCCTAAGATATCACTTATAGAGGGAATGTCAAAATCGCTACCCTTGAACTGAATTACAAGACAGAACAGAGTCACACGTTTAGAAAACACACTATGGCTGCTTAACGGGAAAGGTCAGGTGGGGTGATGCATAAAACAAGGGTTTGAAATTAGCTCAGATTCCGTTCCATAAGCCAAATATGTAATGGACAAGACGTACACCCTGCTCAGTGAAATGGACTCAACACCCCCTATTCACCGCACAAGAATATATCTGACTGGTAAGAATCTTAAAACCTATGTATTGATATCTCTCTGGAAGTGAATCAAGAGGGTGTAAAGCGGCATAAACACAGCAGTGAAAAGCAGCTAAATCCCATTATAAAAATAAATTACTTAAAAAAAACCCATAAAACACCGACAGTGAAAGAGAGAGAAATTCTTACAAAATCCATTCAGGGGCTCTGATGCAACCTGGATTGACCATATCTAGACCCACAGCTGGATGAGACATAAGGGTGGACACTCTTGGAGCTGAGAGGATTGGTGAGGTTGGGTGAGCAAACGCAGACCCTTTAAAGTCATACTGCGTGGTACCCATCCCATGGGTCCCAAATCTCCAGGTTCAAGGGCATCTTCCCACATCGAAAACATGCCTGGGAAACCCAGAAGATGGTACACCGTGTGGTCGGGAAAGGTTTCTAAAACGCACCTCATTTCTCCTCTCCTTGTGCTCGGGTTCGCCATTCCAGCCGCTTTACTAACAATCTCCCTACGTGGAGAATCAGCACCGTTAACCTCCTGTTTCGTACCGGTTGCAATTTGTCCTGAGGACGAACGGGAAGAGGGGGAACCAATGAGAGACTAGCTCTAGGTGTTGGGACAGGCACAAGTCACTCTATTTTTCCATCAGGAAGAAGAAAGAACCACAGGCTCAACCTGCCCCCCCGGAACTAGAATAGGGCCTGAAGCAATCCTGCGCTTTTGCGGCCTGCTCCCAAAAAAGCGAGTTGACAAATGGAGCTCAGGGGCACTGCAATTCACAAACCTGCAGAGTTATAAATGATAACTCTCGTCCACAAATATATTGAGGGAAGGCAACGAAGAGGATTTGAAAGCAAGGCAGAATTGCAGGAAACAGATTTCAGGAGGTAGGTGCGACTCGCCTTTAAAGCACATGAAAAGCGGCAAAACGTCGACAATGATGCCCTTGGCCAAAAAGGGCGTATGCGTTTTTTCCTGAATATATTCAGGAAAAAACGCATACGCCCTTTTTGGCCAACCAAGCAAGCCGGAAAGGCAAATCAGCACTACAAACAAGTCTCGCTTGCCATCGGTCAAAAGGGCCATGCTGAAAAAAGTGTAAAACCCAGAAATGCAGGACAGGCCATGGAGACATGGGAGCCTTGCTACGCTGATGGGCGGGATGTAAATTGCCAACAGCCACTCTGGAGAAGTGTACGGTGTGTCCTGAAACATGTAATAAACACAGCTTAGAGAGCATAGGGCACTTCCACTCATGGGCGTATACATTGGGAAAACTGAAAATCCACAAGACACAGGCACCCCAAAGTGTAGGGCTGCTCTGTTTACAAGAACCTCCACTTCGGTACACCTTAAATAGCTCAGGATAGAGAAAAATGGCTAAAGAAGTTGTGGTACTTATGCACAATGGAATATCACTCAGCCATGAAATCAATGTCATAAGGCTAGTAGCAGCAAGCATGATGAGTGGATTTAGGTACGATGACTCTAAGTGAAATAAGTCACACAGAAAAAGACACTTTTCCTAAGATATCACTTATAGAGGGAATGTCAAAATCGCTACCCTTGAACTGAATTACAAGACAGAACAGAGTCACACGTTTAGAAAACACACTATGGCTGCTTAACGGGAAAGGTCAGGTGGGGTGATGCATAAAACAAGGGTTTGAAATTAGCTCAGATTCCGTTCCATAAGCCAAATATGTAATGGACAAGACGTACACCCTGCTCAGTGAAATGGACTCAACACCCCCTATTCACCGCACAAGAATATATCTGACTGGTAAGAATCTTAAAACCTATGTATTGATATCTCTCTGGAAGTGAATCAAGAGGGTGTAAAGCGGCATAAACACAGCAGTGAAAAGCAGCTAAATCCCATTATAAAAATAAATTACTTAAAAAAAACCCATAAAACACCGACAGTGAAAGAGAGAGAAATTCTTACAAAATCCATTCAGGGGCTCTGATGCAACCTGGATTGACCATATCTAGACCCACAGCTGGATGAGACATAAGGGTGGACACTCTTGGAGCTGAGAGGATTGGTGAGGTTGGGTGAGCAAACGCAGACCCTTTAAAGTCATACTGCGTGGTACCCATCCCATGGGTCCCAAATCTCCAGGTTCAAGGGCATCTTCCTACATCGAAAACATGCCTGGGAAACCCAGAAGATGGTACACCGTGTGGTCGGGAAAGGTTTCTAAAACGCACCTCATTTCTCCTCTCCTTGTGCTCGGGTTCGCCATTCCAGCCGCTTTACTAACAATCTCCCTACGTGGAGAATCAGCACCGTTAACCTCCTCTTTCGTACAGGTTGCAATTTGTCCTGAGGATGAACGGGAAGAGGGGGAACCAATGAGAGACTAGCTCTAGGTGTTGGGACAGGCACAGGTCACTCTATTTTTCCATCAGGAAGAAGAATGAACCACAGGCTCAGCCTGCCCCCCCGGAACCAGAATAGGGCCTGAAGCAATCCTGCGCTTTTGCGGCCAGCTCCCAAAAAAGCGAGTTGACAAATGGAGCTCAGGGGCACTGCAATTCACAAACCTGCAGAGTTATAAATGATAACTCTCGTCCACAAATATATTGAGGGAAGGCAACGAAGAGGATTTGAAAGCAAGGCAGAATTGCAGGAAACAGATTTCAGGAGGTAGGTGCGACTCGCCTTTAAAGCACATGAAAAGCGGCAAAACGTCGACAATGATGCCCTTGGCCAAAAAGGGCGTACGCGTTTTTTCCTGAATATATTCAGGAAAAAACGCGTACGCCCTTTTTGGCCAACCAAGCAAGCCGGAAAGGCAAATCAGCACTACAAACAAGTCTCGCTTGCCATCGGTCAAAAGGGCCATGCTGAAAAAAGTGTAAAACCCAGAAATGCAGGACAGGCCATGGAGACATGGGAGCCTTGCTACGCTGATGGGCGGGATGTAAATTGCCAACAGCCACTCTGGAGAAGTGTACGGTGTGTCCTGAAACATGTAATAAACACAGCTTAGAGAGCATAGGGCACTTCCACTCATGGGCGTATACATTGGGAAAACTGAAAATCCACAAGACACAGGCACCCCAAAGTGTAGGGCTGCTCTGTTTACAAGAACCTCCACTTCGGTACACCTTAAATAGCTCAGGATAGAGAAAAATGGATAAAGAAGTTGTGGTACTTATGCACAATGGAATATCACTCAGCCATGAAATCAATGTCATAAGGCTAGTAGCAGCAAGCATGATGAGTGGATTTAGGTACGATGACTCTAAGTGAAATAAGTCACACAGAAAAAGACACTTTTCCTAAGATATCACTTATAGAGGGAATGTCAAAATCGCTACCCTTGAACTGAATTACAAGACAGAACAGAGTCACACGTTTAGAAAACACACTATGGCTGCTTAACGGGAAAGGTCAGGTGGGGTGATGCATAAAACAAGGGTTTGAAATTAGCTCAGATTCCGTTCCATAAGCCAAATATGTAATGGACAAGACGTACACCCTGCTCAGTGAAATGGACTCAACACCCCCTATTCACCGCACAAGAATATATCTGACTGGTAAGAATCTTAAAACCTATGTATTGATATCTCTCTGGAAGTGAATCAAGAGGGTGTAAAGCGGCATAAACACAGCAGTGAAAAGCAGCTAAATCCCATTATAAAAATAAATTACTTAAAAAAAACCCATAAAACACCGACAGTGAAAGAGAGAGAAATTCTTACAAAATCCATTCAGGGGCTCTGATGCAACCTGGATTGACCATATCTAGACCCACAGCTGGATGAGACATAAGGGTGGACACTCTTGGAGCTGAGAGGATTGGTGAGGTTGGGTGAGCAAACGCAGACCCTTTAAAGTCATACTGCGTGGTACCCATCCCATGGGTCCCAAATCTCCAGGTTCAAGGGCATCTTCCCACATCGAAAACATGCCTGGGAAACCCAGAAGATGGTACACCGTGTGGTCGGGAAAGGTTTCTAAAACGCACCTCATTTCTCCTCTCCTTGTGCTCGGGTTCGCCATTCCAGCCGCTTTACTAACAATCTCCCTACGTGGAGAATCAGCACCGTTAACCTCCTGTTTCGTACCGGTTGCAATTTGTCCTGAGGATGAACGGGAAGAGGGGGAACCAATGAGAGACTAGCTCTAGGTGTTGGGACAGGCACAAGTCACTCTATTTTTCCATCAGGAAGAAGAAAGAACCACAGGCTCAACCTGCCCCCCCGGAACTAGAATAGGGCCTGAAGCAATCCTGCGCTTTTGCGGCCAGCTCCCAAAAAAGCGAGTTGACAAATGGAGCTCAGGGGCACTGCAATTCACAAACCTGCAGAGTTATAAATGATAACTCTCGTCCACAAATATATTGAGGGAAGGCAACGAAGAGGATTTGAAAGCAAGGCAGAATTGCAGGAAACAGATTTCAGGAGGTAGGTGCGACTCGCCTTTAAAGCACATGAAAAGCGGCAAAACGTCGACAATGATGCCCTTGGCCAAAAAGGGCGTATGCGTTTTTTCCTGAATATATTCAGGAAAAAACGCATACGCCCTTTTTGGCCAACCAAGCAAGCCGGAAAGGCAAATCAGCACTACAAACAAGTCTCGCTTGCCATCGGTCAAAAGGGCCATGCTGAAAAAAGTGTAAAACCCAGAAATGCAGGACAGGCCATGGAGACATGGGAGCCTTGCTACGCTGATGGGCGGGATGTAAATTGCCAACAGCCACTCTGGAGAAGTGTACGGTGTGTCCTGAAACATGTAATAAACACAGCTTAGAGAGCATAGGGCACTTCCACTCATGGGCGTATACATTGGGAAAACTGAAAATCCACAAGACACAGGCACCCCAAAGTGTAGGGCTGCTCTGTTTACAAGAACCTCCACTTCGGTACACCTTAAATAGCTCAGGATAGAGAAAAATGGATAAAGAAGTTGTGGTACTTATGCACAATGGAATATCACTCAGCCATGAAATCAATGTCATAAGGCTAGTAGCAGCAAGCATGATGAGTGGATTTAGGTACGATGACTCTAAGTGAAATAAGTCACACAGAAAAAGACACTTATCCTAAGATATCACTTAGAGAGGGAATGTCAAAATCGCTACCCTTGAACTGAATTACAAGACAGAACAGAGTCACACGTTTAGAAAACACACTATGGCTGCTTAACGGGAAAGGTCAGGTGGGGTGATGCATAAAACAAGGGTTTGAAATTAGCTCAGATTCCGTTCTATAAGCCAAATATGTAATGGACAAGACGTACACCCTGCTCAGTGAAACGGACTCAACACCCCCTATTCAGCGCACAAGAATATATTTGACTAGTAAGAATCTTAAAACCTACGTATTGATATCTCTCTGGAAGTGAATCAAGAGGGTGTAAAGCGGCATAAACACAGCAGTGAAAAGCAGCTAAATCCCAGTATAAACATAAATTACTTAAAAAAAAAACCCGTAAAACAAAGACAGTGAAAGAGAGAGAAATTCTTACAAAATCCGTTCAGGGGCTCTGATGCCACCTGGATTGACCATATATAGACCCACAGCTGGATGAGACATAAGGCTGGACACTCTTGGGGCTGAGAGGATTGGTGAGGTTGGGTGAGCAAACGCAGAGCCTTTAAAGTGATACTGCGTGGTACCCATCCCATGGGTCCCAAATCTCCAGGTTCAAGGGCATCTTCCCACATCGAAAACATGCCTGGGAAACCCAGAAGATGCTACACCGTGTGATAGGGAAAGGTTTCTGAAACGCACCTCATTTCTCCTCTCCTTGTGCTCGGGTTCGCCATTCCAGCCGCTTTACTAACAATCTCCCTACGTGGAGAATCAGCACCGTTAACCTCCTCTTTCGTACCGGTTGCAATTTGTCCTGAGGATGAACGGGAAGAGGGGGAACCAATGAGAGACTAGCTCTAGGTGTTGGGACAGGCACAAGTCACTCTATTTTTCCATCAGGAAGAAGAAAGAACCACAGGCTCAACCTGCCCCCCCGGAACTAGAATAGGGCCTGAAGCAATCCTGCGCTTTTGCGGCCAGCTCCCAAAAAAGCGAGTTGACAAATGGAGCTCAGGGGCACTGCAATTCACAAACCTGCAGAGTTATAAATGATAACTCTCGTCCACAAATATATTGAGGGAAGGCAACGAAGAGGATTTGAAAGCAAGGCAGAATTGCAGGAAACAGATTTCAGGAGGTAGGTGCGACTCGCCTTTAAAGCACATGAAAAGCGGCAAAACGTCGACAATGATGCCCTTGGCCAAAAAGGGCGTATGCGTTTTTTCCTGAATATATTCAGGAAAAAACGCATACGCCCTTTTTGGCCAACCAAGCAAGCCGGAAAGGCAAATCAGCACTACAAACAAGTCTCGCTTGCCATCGGTCAAAAGGGCCATGCTGAAAAAAGTGTAAAACCCAGAAATGCAGGACAGGCCATGGAGACATGGGAGCCTTGCTACGCTGATGGGCGGGATGTAAATTGCCAACAGCCACTCTGGAGAAGTGTACGGTGTGTCCTGAAACATGTAATAAACACAGCTTAGAGAGCATAGGGCACTTCCACTCATGGGCGTATACATTGGGAAAACTGAAAATCCACAAGACACAGGCACCCCAAAGTGTAGGGCTGCTCTGTTTACAAGAACCTCCACTTCGGTACACCTTAAATAGCTCAGGATAGAGAAAAATGGATAAAGAAGTTGTGGTACTTATGCACAATGGAATATCACTCAGCCATGAAATCAATGTCATAAGGCTAGTAGCAGCAAGCATGATGAGTGGATTTAGGTACGATGACTCTAAGTGAAATAAGTCACACAGAAAAAGACCACTTTTCCTAAGATATCACTTATAGAGGGAATGTCAAAATCGCTACCCTTGAACTGAATTACAAGACAGAACAGAGTCACACGTTTAGAAAACACACTATGGCTGCTTAACGGGAAAGGTCAGGTGGGGTGATGCATAAAGACAAGGGTTTGAAATTAGCTCAGATTCCGTTCCATAAGCCAAATATGTAATGGACAAGACGTACACCCTGCTCAGTGAAATGGACTCAACACCCCCTATTCACCGCACAAGAATATATCTGACTGGTAAGAATCTTAAAACCTATGTATTGATATCTCTCTGGAAGTGAATCAAGAGGGTGTAAAGCGGCATAAACACAGCAGTGAAAAGCAGCTAAATCCCATTATAAAAATAAATTACTTAAAAAAAACCCATAAAACACCGACAGTGAAAGAGAGAGAAATTCTTACAAAATCCATTCAGGGGCTCTGATGCAACCTGGATTGACCATATCTAGACCCACAGCTGGATGAGACATAAGGGTGGACACTCTTGGAGCTGAGAGGATTGGTGAGGTTGGGTGAGCAAACGCAGACCCTTTAAAGTCATACTGCGTGGTACCCATCCCATGGGTCCCAAATCTCCAGGTTCAAGGGCATCTTCCTACATCGAAAACATGCCTGGGAAACCAGAAGATGGTACACCGTGTGGTCGGGAAAGGTTTCTAAAACGCACCTCATTTCTCCTCTCCTTGTGCTCGGGTTCGCCATTCCAGCCGCTTACTAACAATCTCCTACGTGGAGAATCAGCACCGTTAACCTCCTGTTTCGTACAGGTTGCAATTTCTCCTGAGGATGAACGGGAAGAGGGGGAACCAATGAGAGACTAGCTCTAGGTGTTGGGACAGGCACAAGTCACTCTATTTTTCCATCAGGAAGAAGAAAGAACCACAGGCTCAACCTGCCCCCCCGGAACTAGAATAGGGCCTGAAGCAATCCTGCGCTTTTGCGGCCTGCTCCCAAAAAAGCGAGTTGACAAATGGAGCTCAGGGCACTGCAATTCACAAACCTGCAGAGTTATAAATGATAACTCTCGTCACAAATATATTGAGGGAAGGCAACGAAGAGGATTTGAAAGCAAGGCAGAATTGCAGGAAACAGCTTTCAGGAGGTAGGTGCGACTCGCCTTTAAAGCACATGAAAAGCGGCAAAACGTCGACAATGATGCCCTTGGCCAAAAAGGGCGTATGCGTTTTTTCCTGAATATATTCAGGAAAAAACGCATACGCCCTTTTTGGCCAACCAAGCAAGCCGGAAAGGCAAATCAGCACTACAAACAAGTCTCGCTTGCCATCGGTCAAAAGGGCCATGCTGAAAAAGTGTAAAACCCAGAAATGCAGGACAGGCCATGGAGACATGGGAGCCTTGCTACGCTGATGGGCGGGATGTAAATTGCCAACAGCCACTCTGGAGAAGTGTACGGTGTGTCCTGAAACATGTAATAAACACAGCTTAGAGAGCATAGGGCACTTCCACTCATGGGCGTATACATTGGGAAAACTGAAAATCCACAAGACACAGGCACCCCAAAGTGTAGGGCTGCTCTGTTTACAAGAACCTCCACTTCGGTACACCTTAAATAGCTCAGGATAGAGAAAAATGGATAAAGAAGTTGTGGTACTTATGCACAATGGAATATCACTCAGCCATGAAATCAATGTCATAAGGCTAGTAGCAGCAAGCATGATGAGTGGATTTAGGTACGATGACTCTAAGTGAAATAAGTCACACAGAAAAAGACACTTATCCTAAGATATCACTTAGAGAGGGAATGTCAAAATCGCTACCCTTGAACTGAATTACAAGACAGAACAGAGTCACACGTTTAGAAAACACACTATGGCTGCTTAACGGGAAAGGTCAGGTGGGGTGATGCATAAAACAAGGGTTTGAAATTAGCTCAGATTCCGTTCTATAAGCCAAATATGTAATGGACAAGACGTACACCCTGCTCAGTGAAATGGACTCAACACCCCCTATTCAGCGCACAAGAATATATTTGACTAGTAAGAATCTTAAAACCTACGTATTGATATCTCTCTGGAAGTGAATCAAGAGGGTGTAAAGCGGCATAAACACAGCAGTGAAAAGCAGCTAAATCCCAGTATAAACATAAATTACTTAAAAAAAAAACCCGTAAAACAAAGACAGTGAAAGAGAGAGAAATTCTTACAAAATCCGTTCAGGGGCTCTGATGCCACCTGGATTGACCATATATAGACCCACAGCTGGATGAGACATAAGGCTGGACACTCTTGGGGCTGAGAGGATTGGTGAGGTTGGGTGAGCAAACGCAGAGCCTTTAAAGTCATACTGCGTGGTACCCATCCCATGGGTCCCAAATCTCCAGGTTCAAGGGCATCTTCCCACATCGAAAACATGCCTGGGAAACCCAGAAGATGCTACACCGTGTGATAGGGAAAGGTTTCTGAAACGCACCTCATTTCTCCTCTCCTTGTGCTCGGGTTCGCCATTCCAGCCGCTTTACTAACAATCTCCCTACGTGGAGAATCAGCACCGTTAACCTCCTCTTTCGTACAGGTTGCAATTTGTCCTGAGGATGAACGGGAAGAGGGGGAACCAATGAGAGACTAGCTCTAGGTGTTGGGACAGGCACAGGTCACTCTATTTTTCCATCAGGAAGAAGAATGAACCACAGGCTCAGCCTGCCCCCCCGGAACCAGAATAGGGCCTGAAGCAATCCTGCGCTTTTGCGGCCAGCTCCCAAAAAAGCGAGTTGACAAATGGAGCTCAGGGGCACTGCAATTCACAAACCTGCAGAGTTATAAATGATAACTCTCGTCCACAAATATATTGAGGGAAGGCAACGAAGAGGATTTGAAAGCAAGGCAGAATTGCAGGAAACAGATTTCAGGAGGTAGGTGCGACTCGCCTTTAAAGCACATGAAAAGCGGCAAAACGTCGACAATGATGCCCTTGGCCAAAAAGGGCGTACGCGTTTTTTCCTGAATATATTCAGGAAAAAACGCGTACGCCCTTTTTGGCCAACCAAGCAAGCCGGAAAGGCAAATCAGCACTACAAACAAGTCTCGCTTGCCATCGGTCAAAAGGGCCATGCTGAAAAAAGTGTAAAACCCAGAAATGCAGGACAGGCCATGGAGACATGGGAGCCTTGCTACGCTGATGGGCGGGATGTAAATTGCCAACAGCCACTCTGGAGAAGTGTACGGTGTGTCCTGAAACATGTAATAAACACAGCTTAGAGAGCATAGGGCACTTCCACTCATGGGCGTATACATTGGGAAAACTGAAAATCCACAAGACACAGGCACCCCAAAGTGTAGGGCTGCTCTGTTTACAAGAACCTCCACTTC
Source organism: Eubalaena glacialis (assembly GCF_028564815.1). Lineage (NCBI taxonomy): Eukaryota > Metazoa > Chordata > Mammalia > Artiodactyla > Balaenidae > Eubalaena > Eubalaena glacialis. The sequence continues at coordinate 138,970,924 of NC_083719.1, forward strand.
GGTACACCTTAAATAGCTCAGGATAGAGAAAAATGGATAAAGAAGTTGTGGTACTTATGCACAATGGAATATCACTCAGCCATGAAATCAATGTCATAAGGCTAGTAGCAGCAAGCATGATGAGTGGATTTAGGTACGATGACTCTAAGTGAAATAAGTCACACAGAAAAAGACACTTTTCCTAAGATATCACTTATAGAGGGAATGTCAAAATCGCTACCCTTGAACTGAATTACAAGACAGAACAGAGTCACACGTTTAGAAAACACACTATGGCTGCTTAACGGGAAAGGTCAGGTGGGGTGATGCATAAAACAAGGGTTTGAAATTAGCTCAGATTCCGTTCCATAAGCCAAATATGTAATGGACAAGACGTACACCCTGCTCAGTGAAATGGACTCAACACCCCCTATTCACCGCACAAGAATATATCTGACTGGTAAGAATCTTAAAACCTATGTATTGATATCTCTCTGGAAGTGAATCAAGAGGGTGTAAAGCGGCATAAACACAGCAGTGAAAAGCAGCTAAATCCCATTATAAAAATAAATTACTTAAAAAAAACCCATAAAACACCGACAGTGAAAGAGAGAGAAATTCTTACAAAATCCATTCAGGGGCTCTGATGCAACCTGGATTGACCATATCTAGACCCACAGCTGGATGAGACATAAGGGTGGACACTCTTGGAGCTGAGAGGATTGGTGAGGTTGGGTGAGCAAACGCAGACCCTTTAAAGTCATACTGCGTGGTACCCATCCCATGGGTCCCAAATCTCCAGGTTCAAGGGCATCTTCCCACATCGAAAACATGCCTGGGAAACCCAGAAGATGGTACACCGTGTGGTCGGGAAAGGTTTCTAAAACGCACCTCATTTCTCCTCTCCTTGTGCTCGGGTTCGCCATTCCAGCCGCTTTACTAACAATCTCCCTACGTGGAGAATCAGCACCGTTAACCTCCTGTTTCGTACCGGTTGCAATTTGTCCTGAGGATGAACGGGAAGAGGGGGAACCAATGAGAGACTAGCTCTAGGTGTTGGGACAGGCACAAGTCACTCTATTTTTCCATCAGGAAGAAGAAAGAACCACAGGCTCAACCTGCCCCCCCGGAACTAGAATAGGGCCTGAAGCAATCCTGCGCTTTTGCGGCCTGCTCCCAAAAAAGCGAGTTGACAAATGGAGCTCAGGGGCACTGCAATTCACAAACCTGCAGAGTTATAAATGATAACTCTCGTCCACAAATATATTGAGGGAAGGCAACGAAGAGGATTTGAAAGCAAGGCAGAATTGCAGGAAACAGATTTCAGGAGGTAGGTGCGACTCGCCTTTAAAGCACATGAAAAGCGGCAAAACGTCGACAATGATGCCCTTGGCCAAAAAGGGCGTATGCGTTTTTTCCTGAATATATTCAGGAAAAAACGCATACGCCCTTTTTGGCCAACCAAGCAAGCCGGAAAGGCAAATCAGCACTACAAACAAGTCTCGCTTGCCATCGGTCAAAAGGGCCATGCTGAAAAAAGTGTAAAACCCAGAAATGCAGGACAGGCCATGGAGACATGGGAGCCTTGCTACGCTGATGGGCGGGATGTAAATTGCCAACAGCCACTCTGGAGAAGTGTACGGTGTGTCCTGAAACATGTAATAAACACAGCTTAGAGAGCATAGGGCACTTCCACTCATGGGCGTATACATTGGGAAAACTGAAAATCCACAAGACACAGGCACCCCAAAGTGTAGGGCTGCTCTGTTTACAAGAACCTCCACTTCGGTACACCTTAAATAGCTCAGGATAGAGAAAAATGGCTAAAGAAGTTGTGGTACTTATGCACAATGGAATATCACTCAGCCATGAAATCAATGTCATAAGGCTAGTAGCAGCAAGCATGATGAGTGGATTTAGGTACGATGACTCTAAGTGAAATAAGTCACACAGAAAAAGACACTTTTCCTAAGATATCACTTATAGAGGGAATGTCAAAATCGCTACCCTTGAACTGAATTACAAGACAGAACAGAGTCACACGTTTAGAAAACACACTATGGCTGCTTAACGGGAAAGGTCAGGTGGGGTGATGCATAAAACAAGGGTTTGAAATTAGCTCAGATTCCGTTCCATAAGCCAAATATGTAATGGACAAGACGTACACCCTGCTCAGTGAAATGGACTCAACACCCCCTATTCACCGCACAAGAATATATCTGACTGGTAAGAATCTTAAAACCTATGTATTGATATCTCTCTGGAAGTGAATCAAGAGGGTGTAAAGCGGCATAAACACAGCAGTGAAAAGCAGCTAAATCCCATTATAAAAATAAATTACTTAAAAAAAACCCATAAAACACCGACAGTGAAAGAGAGAGAAATTCTTACAAAATCCATTCAGGGGCTCTGATGCAACCTGGATTGACCATATCTAGACCCACAGCTGGATGAGACATAAGGGTGGACACTCTTGGAGCTGAGAGGATTGGTGAGGTTGGGTGAGCAAACGCAGACCCTTTAAAGTCATACTGCGTGGTACCCATCCCATGGGTCCCAAATCTCCAGGTTCAAGGGCATCTTCCTACATCGAAAACATGCCTGGGAAACCCAGAAGATGGTACACCGTGTGGTCGGGAAAGGTTTCTAAAACGCACCTCATTTCTCCTCTCCTTGTGCTCGGGTTCGCCATTCCAGCCGCTTTACTAACAATCTCCCTACGTGGAGAATCAGCACCGTTAACCTCCTCTTTCGTACAGGTTGCAATTTGTCCTGAGGATGAACGGGAAGAGGGGGAACCAATGAGAGACTAGCTCTAGGTGTTGGGACAGGCACAGGTCACTCTATTTTTCCATCAGGAAGAAGAATGAACCACAGGCTCAGCCTGCCCCCCCGGAACCAGAATAGGGCCTGAAGCAATCCTGCGCTTTTGCGGCCAGCTCCCAAAAAAGCGAGTTGACAAATGGAGCTCAGGGGCACTGCAATTCACAAACCTGCAGAGTTATAAATGATAACTCTCGTCCACAAATATATTGAGGGAAGGCAACGAAGAGGATTTGAAAGCAAGGCAGAATTGCAGGAAACAGATTTCAGGAGGTAGGTGCGACTCGCCTTTAAAGCACATGAAAAGCGGCAAAACGTCGACAATGATGCCCTTGGCCAAAAAGGGCGTACGCGTTTTTTCCTGAATATATTCAGGAAAAAACGCGTACGCCCTTTTTGGCCAACCAAGCAAGCCGGAAAGGCAAATCAGCACTACAAACAAGTCTCGCTTGCCATCGGTCAAAAGGGCCATGCTGAAAAAAGTGTAAAACCCAGAAATGCAGGACAGGCCATGGAGACATGGGAGCCTTGCTACGCTGATGGGCGGGATGTAAATTGCCAACAGCCACTCTGGAGAAGTGTACGGTGTGTCCTGAAACATGTAATAAACACAGCTTAGAGAGCATAGGGCACTTCCACTCATGGGCGTATACATTGGGAAAACTGAAAATCCACAAGACACAGGCACCCCAAAGTGTAGGGCTGCTCTGTTTACAAGAACCTCCACTTCGGTACACCTTAAATAGCTCAGGATAGAGAAAAATGGATAAAGAAGTTGTGGTACTTATGCACAATGGAATATCACTCAGCCATGAAATCAATGTCATAAGGCTAGTAGCAGCAAGCATGATGAGTGGATTTAGGTACGATGACTCTAAGTGAAATAAGTCACACAGAAAAAGACACTTTTCCTAAGATATCACTTATAGAGGGAATGTCAAAATCGCTACCCTTGAACTGAATTACAAGACAGAACAGAGTCACACGTTTAGAAAACACACTATGGCTGCTTAACGGGAAAGGTCAGGTGGGGTGATGCATAAAACAAGGGTTTGAAATTAGCTCAGATTCCGTTCCATAAGCCAAATATGTAATGGACAAGACGTACACCCTGCTCAGTGAAATGGACTCAACACCCCCTATTCACCGCACAAGAATATATCTGACTGGTAAGAATCTTAAAACCTATGTATTGATATCTCTCTGGAAGTGAATCAAGAGGGTGTAAAGCGGCATAAACACAGCAGTGAAAAGCAGCTAAATCCCATTATAAAAATAAATTACTTAAAAAAAACCCATAAAACACCGACAGTGAAAGAGAGAGAAATTCTTACAAAATCCATTCAGGGGCTCTGATGCAACCTGGATTGACCATATCTAGACCCACAGCTGGATGAGACATAAGGGTGGACACTCTTGGAGCTGAGAGGATTGGTGAGGTTGGGTGAGCAAACGCAGACCCTTTAAAGTCATACTGCGTGGTACCCATCCCATGGGTCCCAAATCTCCAGGTTCAAGGGCATCTTCCCACATCGAAAACATGCCTGGGAAACCCAGAAGATGGTACACCGTGTGGTCGGGAAAGGTTTCTAAAACGCACCTCATTTCTCCTCTCCTTGTGCTCGGGTTCGCCATTCCAGCCGCTTTACTAACAATCTCCCTACGTGGAGAATCAGCACCGTTAACCTCCTGTTTCGTACCGGTTGCAATTTGTCCTGAGGATGAACGGGAAGAGGGGGAACCAATGAGAGACTAGCTCTAGGTGTTGGGACAGGCACAAGTCACTCTATTTTTCCATCAGGAAGAAGAAAGAACCACAGGCTCAACCTGCCCCCCCGGAACTAGAATAGGGCCTGAAGCAATCCTGCGCTTTTGCGGCCAGCTCCCAAAAAAGCGAGTTGACAAATGGAGCTCAGGGGCACTGCAATTCACAAACCTGCAGAGTTATAAATGATAACTCTCGTCCACAAATATATTGAGGGAAGGCAACGAAGAGGATTTGAAAGCAAGGTAGAATTGCAGGAAACAGATTTCAGGAGGTAGGTGCGACTCGCCTTTAAAGCACATGAAAAGCGGCAAAACGTCGACAATGATGCCCTTGGCCAAAAAGGGCGTATGCGTTTTTTCCTGAATATATTCAGGAAAAAACGCATACGCCCTTTTTGGCCAACCAAGCAAGCCGGAAAGGCAAATCAGCACTACAAACAAGTCTCGCTTGCCATCGGTCAAAAGGGCCATGCTGAAAAAAGTGTAAAACCCAGAAATGCAGGACAGGCCATGGAGACATGGGAGCCTTGCTACGCTGATGGGCGGGATGTAAATTGCCAACAGCCACTCTGGAGAAGTGTACGGTGTGTCCTGAAACATGTAATAAACACAGCTTAGAGAGCATAGGGCACTTCCACTCATGGGCGTATACATTGGGAAAACTGAAAATCCACAAGACACAGGCACCCCAAAGTGTAGGGCTGCTCTGTTTACAAGAACCTCCACTTCGGTACACCTTAAATAGCTCAGGATAGAGAAAAATGGATAAAGAAGTTGTGGTACTTATGCACAATGGAATATCACTCAGCCATGAAATCAATGTCATAAGGCTAGTAGCAGCAAGCATGATGAGTGGATTTAGGTACGATGACTCTAAGTGAAATAAGTCACACAGAAAAAGACACTTTTCCTAAGATATCACTTATAGAGGGAATGTCAAAATCGCTACCCTTGAACTGAATTACAAGACAGAACAGAGTCACACGTTTAGAAAACACACTATGGCTGCTTAACGGGAAAGGTCAGGTGGGGTGATGCATAAAACAAGGGTTTGAAATTAGCTCAGATTCCGTTCCATAAGCCAAATATGTAATGGACAAGACGTACACCCTGCTCAGTGAAATGGACTCAACACCCCCTATTCACCGCACAAGAATATATCTGACTGGTAAGAATCTTAAAACCTATGTATTGATATCTCTCTGGAAGTGAATCAAGAGGGTGTAAAGCGGCATAAACACAGCAGTGAAAAGCAGCTAAATCCCATTATAAAAATAAATTACTTAAAAAAAACCCATAAAACACCGACAGTGAAAGAGAGAGAAATTCTTACAAAATCCATTCAGGGGCTCTGATGCAACCTGGATTGACCATATCTAGACCCACAGCTGGATGAGACATAAGGGTGGACACTCTTGGAGCTGAGAGGATTGGTGAGGTTGGGTGAGCAAACGCAGACCCTTTAAAGTCATACTGCGTGGTACCCATCCCATGGGTCCCAAATCTCCAGGTTCAAGGGCATCTTCCTACATCGAAAACATGCCTGGGAAACCCAGAAGATGGTACACCGTGTGGTCGGGAAAGGTTTCTAAAACGCACCTCATTTCTCCTCTCCTTGTGCTCGGGTTCGCCATTCCAGCCGCTTTACTAACAATCTCCCTACGTGGAGAATCAGCACCGTTAACCTCCTGTTTCGTACAGGTTGCAATTTGTCCTGAGGATGAACGGGAAGAGGGGGAACCAATGAGAGACTAGCTCTAGGTGTTGGGACAGGCACAAGTCACTCTATTTTTCCATCAGGAAGAAGAAAGAACCACAGGCTCAACCTGCCCCCCCGGAACTAGAATAGGGCCTGAAGCAATCCTGCGCTTTTGCGGCCTGCTCCCAAAAAAGCGAGTTGACAAATGGAGCTCAGGGGCACTGCAATTCACAAACCTGCAGAGTTATAAATGATAACTCTCGTCCACAAATATATTGAGGCAAGGCAACGAAGAGGATTTGAAAGCAAGGCAGAATTGCAGGAAACAGATTTCAGGAGGTAGGTGCGACTCGCCTTTAAAGCACATGAAAAGCGGCAAAACGTCGACAATGATGCCCTTGGCCAAAAAGGGCGTATGCGTTTTTTCCTGAATATATTCAGGAAAAAACGCATACGCCCTTTTTGGCCAACCAAGCAAGCCGGAAAGGCAAATCAGCACTACAAACAAGTCTCGCTTGCCATCGGTCAAAAGGGCCATGCTGAAAAAAGTGTAAAACCCAGAAATGCAGGACAGGCCATGGAGACATGGGAGCCTTGCTACGCTGATGGGCGGGATGTAAATTGCCAACAGCCACTCTGGAGAAGTGTACGGTGTGTCCTGAAACATGTAATAAACACAGCTTAGAGAGCATAGGGCACTTCCACTCATGGGCGTATACATTGGGAAAACTGAAAATCCACAAGACACAGGCACCCCAAAGTGTAGGGCTGCTCTGTTTACAAGAACCTCCACTTCGGTACACCTTAAATAGCTCAGGATAGAGAAAAATGGATAAAGAAGTTGTGGTACTTATGCACAATGGAATATCACTCAGCCATGAAATCAATGTCATAAGGCTAGTAGCAGCAAGCATGATGAGTGGATTTAGGTACGATGACTCTAAGTGAAATAAGTCACACAGAAAAAGACACTTATCCTAAGATATCACTTAGAGAGGGAATGTCAAAATCGCTACCCTTGAACTGAATTACAAGACAGAACAGAGTCACACGTTTAGAAAACACACTATGGCTGCTTAACGGGAAAGGTCAGGTGGGGTGATGCATAAAACAAGGGTTTGAAATTAGCTCAGATTCCGTTCTATAAGCCAAATATGTAATGGACAAGACGTACACCCTGCTCAGTGAAACGGACTCAACACCCCCTATTCAGCGCACAAGAATATATTTGACTAGTAAGAATCTTAAAACCTACGTATTGATATCTCTCTGGAAGTGAATCAAGAGGGTGTAAAGCGGCATAAACACAGCAGTGAAAAGCAGCTAAATCCCAGTATAAACATAAATTACTTAAAAAAAAAACCCGTAAAACAAAGACAGTGAAAGAGAGAGAAATTCTTACAAAATCCGTTCAGGGGCTCTGATGCCACCTGGATTGACCATATATAGACCCACAGCTGGATGAGACATAAGGCTGGACACTCTTGGGGCTGAGAGGATTGGTGAGGTTGGGTGAGCAAACGCAGAGCCTTTAAAGTCATACTGCGTGGTACCCATCCCATGGGTCCCAAATCTCCAGGTTCAAGGGCATCTTCCCACATCGAAAACATGCCTGGGAAACCCAGAAGATGCTACACCGTGTGATAGGGAAAGGTTTCTGAAACGCACCTCATTTCTCCTCTCCTTGTGCTCGGGTTCGCCATTCCAGCCGCTTTACTAACAATCTCCCTACGTGGAGAATCAGCACCGTTAACCTCCTCTTTCGTACCGGTTGCAATTTGTCCTGAGGATGAACGGGAAGAGGGGGAACCAATGAGAGACTAGCTCTAGGTGTTGGGACAGGCACAAGTCACTCTATTTTTCCATCAGGAAGAAGAAAGAACCACAGGCTCAACCTGCCCCCCCGGAACTAGAATAGGGCCTGAAGCAATCCTGCGCTTTTGCGGCCAGCTCCCAAAAAAGCGAGTTGACAAATGGAGCTCAGGGGCACTGCAATTCACAAACCTGCAGAGTTATAAATGATAACTCTCGTCCACAAATATATTGAGGGAAGGCAACGAAGAGGATTTGAAAGCAAGGCAGAATTGCAGGAAACAGATTTCAGGAGGTAGGTGCGACTCGCCTTTAAAGCACATGAAAAGCGGCAAAACGTCGACAATGATGCCCTTGGCCAAAAAGGGCGTATGCGTTTTTTCCTGAATATATTCAGGAAAAAACGCATACGCCCTTTTTGGCCAACCAAGCAAGCCGGAAAGGCAAATCAGCACTACAAACAAGTCTCGCTTGCCATCGGTCAAAAGGGCCATGCTGAAAAAAGTGTAAAACCCAGAAATGCAGGACAGGCCATGGAGACATGGGAGCCTTGCTACGCTGATGGGCGGGATGTAAATTGCCAACAGCCACTCTGGAGAAGTGTACGGTGTGTCCTGAAACATGTAATAAACACAGCTTAGAGAGCATAGGGCACTTCCACTCATGGGCGTATACATTGGGAAAACTGAAAATCCACAAGACACAGGCACCCCAAAGTGTAGGGCTGCTCTGTTTACAAGAACCTCCACTTCGGTACACCTTAAATAGCTCAGGATAGAGAAAAATGGATAAAGAAGTTGTGGTACTTATGCACAATGGAATATCACTCAGCCATGAAATCAATGTCATAAGGCTAGTAGCAGCAAGCATGATGAGTGGATTTAGGTACGATGACTCTAAGTGAAATAAGTCACACAGAAAAAGACACTTTTCCTAAGATATCACTTATAGAGGGAATGTCAAAATCGCTACCCTTGAACTGAATTACAAGACAGAACAGAGTCACACGTTTAGAAAACACACTATGGCTGCTTAACGGGAAAGGTCAGGTGGGGTGATGCATAAAACAAGGGTTTGAAATTAGCTCAGATTCCGTTCCATAAGCCAAATATGTAATGGACAAGACGTACACCCTGCTCAGTGAAATGGACTCAACACCCCCTATTCACCACACAAGAATATATCTGACTGGTAAGAATCTTAAAACCTATGTATTGATATCTCTCTGGAAGTGAATCAAGAGGGTGTAAAGCGGCATAAACACAGCAGTGAAAAGCAGCTAAATCCCATTATAAAAATAAATTACTTAAAAAAAACCCATAAAACACCGACAGTGAAAGAGAGAGAAATTCTTACAAAATCCATTCAGGGGCTCTGATGCAACCTGGATTGACCATATCTAGACCCACAGCTGGATGAGACATAAGGCTGGACACTCTTGGAGCTGAGAGGATTGGTGAGGTTGGGTGAGCAAACGCAGACCCTTTAAAGTCATACTGCGTGGTACCCATCCCATGGGTCCCAAATCTCCAGGTTCAAGGGCATCTTCCTACATCGAAAACATGCCTGGGAAACCCAGAAGATGGTACACCGTGTGGTCGGGAAAGGTTTCTAAAACGCACCTCATTTCTCCTCTCCTTGTGCTCGGGTTCGCCATTCCAGCCGCTTTACTAACAATCTCCCTACGTGGAGAATCAGCACCGTTAACCTCCTGTTTCGTACAGGTTGCAATTTCTCCTGAGGATGAACGGGAAGAGGGGGAACCAATGAGAGACTAGCTCTAGGTGTTGGGACAGGCACAAGTCACTCTATTTTTCCATCAGGAAGAAGAAAGAACCACAGGCTCAACCTGCCCCCCCGGAACTAGAATAGGGCCTGAAGCAATCCTGCGCTTTTGCGGCCTGCTCCCAAAAAAGCGAGTTGACAAATGGAGCTCAGGGGCACTGCAATTCACAGACCTGCAGAGTTATAAATGATAACTCTCATCCACAAATATATTGAGGGAAGGCAACGAAGAGGATTTGAAAGCAAGGCAGAATTGCAGGAAACAGATTTCAGGAGGTAGGTGCGACTCGCCTTTAAAGCACATGAAAAGCGGCAAAACGTCGACAATGATGCCCTTGGCCAAAAAGGGCGTATGCGTTTTTTCCTGAATATATTCAGGAAAAAACGCATACGCCCTTTTTGGCCAACCAAGCAAGCCGGAAAGGCAAATCAGCACTACAAACAAGTCTCGCTTGCCATCGGTCAAAAGGGCCATGCTGAAAAAAGTGTAAAACCCAGAAATGCAGGACAGGCCATGGAGACATGGGAGCCTTGCTACGCTGATGGGCGGGATGTAAATTGCCAACAGCCACTCTGGAGAAGTGTACGGTGTGTCCTGAAACATGTAATAAACACAGCTTAGAGAGCATAGGGCACTTCCACTCATGGGCGTATACATTGGGAAAACTGAAAATCCACAAGACACAGGCACCCCAAAGTGTAGGGCTGCTCTGTTTACAAGAACCTCCACTTCGGTACACCTTAAATAGCTCAGGATAGAGAAAAATGGATAAAGAAGTTGTGGTACTTATGCACAATGGAATATCACTCAGCCATGAAATCAATGTCATAAGGCTAGTAGCAGCAAGCATGATGAGTGGATTTAGGTACGATGACTCTAAGTGAAATAAGTCACACAGAAAAAGACACTTATCCTAAGATATCACTTAGAGAGGGAATGTCAAAATCGCTACCCTTGAACTGAATTACAAGACAGAACAGAGTCACACGTTTAGAAAACACACTATGGCTGCTTAACGGGAAAGGTCAGGTGGGGTGATGCATAAAACAAGGGTTTGAAATTAGCTCAGATTCCGTTCTATAAGCCAAATATGTAATGGACAAGACGTACACCCTGCTCAGTGAAATGGACTCAACACCCCCTATTCAGCGCACAAGAATATATTTGACTAGTAAGAATCTTAAAACCTACGTATTGATATCTCTCTGGAAGTGAATCAAGAGGGTGTAAAGCGGCATAAACACAGCAGTGAAAAGCAGCTAAATCCCAGTATAAACATAAATTACTTAAAAAAAAAACCCGTAAAACAAAGACAGTGAAAGAGAGAGAAATTCTTACAAAATCCGTTCAGGGGCTCTGATGCCACCTGGATTGACCATATATAGACCCACAGCTGGATGAGACATAAGGCTGGACACTCTTGGGGCTGAGAGGATTGGTGAGGTTGGGTGAGCAAACGCAGAGCCTTTAAAGTCATACTGCGTGGTACCCATCCCATGGGTCCCAAATCTCCAGGTTCAAGGGCATCTTCCCACATCGAAAACATGCCTGGGAAACCCAGAAGATGCTACACCGTGTGATAGGGAAAGGTTTCTGAAACGCACCTCATTTCTCCTCTCCTTGTGCTCGGGTTCGCCATTCCAGCCGCTTTACTAACAATCTCCCTACGTGGAGAATCAGCACCGTTAACCTCCTCTTTCGTACAGGTTGCAATTTGTCCTGAGGATGAACGGGAAGAGGGGGAACCAATGAGAGACTAGCTCTAGGTGTTGGGACAGGCACAGGTCACTCTATTTTTCCATCAGGAAGAAGAATGAACCACAGGCTCAGCCTGCCCCCCCGGAACCAGAATAGGGCCTGAAGCAATCCTGCGCTTTTGCGGCCAGCTCCCAAAAAAGCGAGTTGACAAATGGAGCTCAGGGGCACTGCAATTCACAAACCTGCAGAGTTATAAATGATAACTCTCGTCCACAAATATATTGAGGGAAGGCAACGAAGAGGATTTGAAAGCAAGGCAGAATTGCAGGAAACAGATTTCAGGAGGTAGGTGCGACTCGCCTTTAAAGCACATGAAAAGCGGCAAAACGTCGACAATGATGCCCTTGGCCAAAAAGGGCGTACGCGTTTTTTCCTGAATATATTCAGGAAAAAACGCGTACGCCCTTTTTGGCCAACCAAGCAAGCCGGAAAGGCAAATCAGCACTACAAACAAGTCTCGCTTGCCATCGGTCAAAAGGGCCATGCTGAAAAAAGTGTAAAACCCAGAAATGCAGGACAGGCCATGGAGACATGGGAGCCTTGCTACGCTGATGGGCGGGATGTAAATTGCCAACAGCCACTCTGGAGAAGTGTACGGTGTGTCCTGAAACATGTAATAAACACAGCTTAGAGAGCATAGGGCACTTCCACTCATGGGCGTATACATTGGGAAAACTGAAAATCCACAAGACACAGGCACCCCAAAGTGTAGGGCTGCTCTGTTTACAAGAACCTCCACTTCGGTACACCTTAAATAGCTCAGGATAGAGAAAAATGGATAAAGAAGTTGTGGTACTTATGCACAATGGAATATCACTCAGCCATGAAATCAATGTCATAAGGCTAGTAGCAGCAAGCATGATGAGTGGATTTAGGTACGATGACTCTAAGTGAAATAAGTCACACAGAAAAAGACACTTTTCCTAAGATATCACTTATAGAGGGAATGTCAAAATCGCTACCCTTGAACTGAATTACAAGACAGAACAGAGTCACACGTTTAGAAAACACACTATGGCTGCTTAACGGGAAAGGTCAGGTGGGGTGATGCATAAAACAAGGGTTTGAAATTAGCTCAGATTCCGTTCCATAAGCCAAATATGTAATGGACAAGACGTACACCCTGCTCAGTGAAATGGACTCAACACCCCCTATTCACCGCACAAGAATATATCTGACTGGTAAGAATCTTAAAACCTATGTATTGATATCTCTCTGGAAGTGAATCAAGAGGGTGTAAAGCGGCATAAACACAGCAGTGAAAAGCAGCTAAATCCCATTATAAAAATAAATTACTTAAAAAAAACCCATAAAACACCGACAGTGAAAGAGAGAGAAATTCTTACAAAATCCATTCAGGGGCTCTGATGCAACCTGGATTGACCATATCTAGACCCACAGCTGGATGAGACATAAGGGTGGACACTCTTGGAGCTGAGAGGATTGGTGAGGTTGGGTGAGCAAACGCAGACCCTTTAAAGTCATACTGCGTGGTACCCATCCCATGGGTCCCAAATCTCCAGGTTCAAGGGCATCTTCCCACATCGAAAACATGCCTGGGAAACCCAGAAGATGGTACACCGTGTGGTCGGGAAAGGTTTCTAAAACGCACCTCATTTCTCCTCTCCTTGTGCTCGGGTTCGCCATTCCAGCCGCTTTACTAACAATCTCCCTACGTGGAGAATCAGCACCGTTAACCTCCTGTTTCGTACCGGTTGCAATTTGTCCTGAGGATGAACGGGAAGAGGGGGAACCAATGAGAGACTAGCTCTAGGTGTTGGGACAGGCACAAGTCACTCTATTTTTCCATCAGGAAGAAGAAAGAACCACAGGCTCAACCTGCCCCCCCGGAACTAGAATAGGGCCTGAAGCAATCCTACGCTTTTGCGGCCAGCTCCCAAAAAAGCGAGTTGACAAATGGAGCTCAGGGGCACTGCAATTCACAAACCTGCAGAGTTATAAATGATAACTCTCGTCCACAAATATATTGAGGCAAGGCAACGAAGAGGATTTGAAAGCAAGGCAGAATTGCAGGAAACAGATTTCAGGAGGTAGGTGCGACTCGCCTTTAAAGCACATGAAAAGCGGCAAAACGTCGACAATGATGCCCTTGGCCAAAAAGGGCGTATGCGTTTTTTCCTGAATATATTCAGGAAAAAACGCATACGCCCTTTTTGGCCAACCAAGCAAGCCGGAAAGGCAAATCAGCACTACAAACAAGTCTCGCTTGCCATCGGTCAAAAGGGCCATGCTGAAAAAAGTGTAAAACCCAGAAATGCAGGACAGGCCATGGAGACATGGGAGCCTTGCTACGCTGATGGGCGGGATGTAAATTGCCAACAGCCACTCTGGAGAAGTGTACGGTGTGTCCTGAAACATGTAATAAACACAGCTTAGAGAGCATAGGGCACTTCCACTCATGGGCGTATACATTGGGAAAACTGAAAATCCACAAGACACAGGCACCCCAAAGTGTAGGGCTGCTCTGTTTACAAGAACCTCCACTTCGGTACACCTTAAATAGCTCAGGATAGAGAAAAATGGCTAAAGAAGTTGTGGTACTTATGCACAATGGAATATCACTCAGCCATGAAATCAATGTCATAAGGCTAGTAGCAGCAAGCATGATGAGTGGATTTAGGTACGATGACTCTAAGTGAAATAAGTCACACAGAAAAAGACACTTTTCCTAAGATATCACTTATAGAGGGAATGTCAAAATCGCTACCCTTGAACTGAATTACAAGACAGAACAGAGTCACACGTTTAGAAAACACACTATGGCTGCTTAACGGGAAAGGTCAGGTGGGGTGATGCATAAAACAAGGGTTTGAAATTAGCTCAGATTCCGTTCCATAAGCCAAATATGTAATGGACAAGACGTACACCCTGCTCAGTGAAATGGACTCAACACCCCCTATTCACCGCACAAGAATATATCTGACTGGTAAGAATCTTAAAACCTATGTATTGATATCTCTCTGGAAGTGAATCAAGAGGGTGTAAAGCGGCATAAACACAGCAGTGAAAAGCAGCTAAATCCCATTATAAAAATAAATTACTTAAAAAAAACCCATAAAACACCGACAGTGAAAGAGAGAGAAATTCTTACAAAATCCATTCAGGGGCTCTGATGCAACCTGGATTGACCATATCTAGACCCACAGCTGGATGAGACATAAGGGTGGACACTCTTGGAGCTGAGAGGATTGGTGAGGTTGGGTGAGCAAACGCAGACCCTTTAAAGTCATACTGCGTGGTACCCATCCCATGGGTCCCAAATCTCCAGGTTCAAGGGCATCTTCCTACATCGAAAACATGCCTGGGAAACCCAGAAGATGGTACACCGTGTGGTCGGGAAAGGTTTCTAAAACGCACCTCATTTCTCCTCTCCTTGTGCTCGGGTTCGCCATTCCAGCCGCTTTACTAACAATCTCCCTACGTGGAGAATCAGCACCGTTAACCTCCTCTTTCGTACAGGTTGCAATTTGTCCTGAGGATGAACGGGAAGAGGGGGAACCAATGAGAGACTAGCTCTAGGTGTTGGGACAGGCACAGGTCACTCTATTTTTCCATCAGGAAGAAGAATGAACCACAGGCTCAGCCTGCCCCCCCGGAACCAGAATAGGGCCTGAAGCAATCCTGCGCTTTTGCGGCCAGCTCCCAAAAAAGCGAGTTGACAAATGGAGCTCAGGGGCACTGCAATTCACAAACCTGCAGAGTTATAAATGATAACTCTCGTCCACAAATATATTGAGGGAAGGCAACGAAGAGGATTTGAAAGCAAGGCAGAATTGCAGGAAACAGATTTCAGGAGGTAGGTGCGACTCGCCTTTAAAGCACATGAAAAGCGGCAAAACGTCGACAATGATGCCCTTGGCCAAAAAGGGCGTACGCGTTTTTTCCTGAATATATTCAGGAAAAAACGCGTACGCCCTTTTTGGCCAACCAAGCAAGCCGGAAAGGCAAATCAGCACTACAAACAAGTCTCGCTTGCCATCGGTCAAAAGGGCCATGCTGAAAAAAGTGTAAAACCCAGAAATGCAGGACAGGCCATGGAGACATGGGAGCCTTGCTACGCTGATGGGCGGGATGTAAATTGCCAACAGCCACTCTGGAGAAGTGTACGGTGTGTCCTGAAACATGTAATAAACACAGCTTAGAGAGCATAGGGCACTTCCACTCATGGGCGTATACATTGGGAAAACTGAAAATCCACAAGACACAGGCACCCCAAAGTGTAGGGCTGCTCTGTTTACAAGAACCTCCACTTCGGTACACCTTAAATAGCTCAGGATAGAGAAAAATGGATAAAGAAGTTGTGGTACTTATGCACAATGGAATATCACTCAGCCATGAAATCAATGTCATAAGGCTAGTAGCAGCAAGCATGATGAGTGGATTTAGGTACGATGACTCTAAGTGAAATAAGTCACACAGAAAAAGACACTTTTCCTAAGATATCACTTATAGAGGGAATGTCAAAATCGCTACCCTTGAACTGAATTACAAGACAGAACAGAGTCACACGTTTAGAAAACACACTATGGCTGCTTAACGGGAAAGGTCAGGTGGGGTGATGCATAAAACAAGGGTTTGAAATTAGCTCAGATTCCGTTCCATAAGCCAAATATGTAATGGACAAGACGTACACCCTGCTCAGTGAAATGGACTCAACACCCCCTATTCACCGCACAAGAATATATCTGACTGGTAAGAATCTTAAAACCTATGTATTGATATCTCTCTGGAAGTGAATCAAGAGGGTGTAAAGCGGCATAAACACAGCAGTGAAAAGCAGCTAAATCCCATTATAAAAATAAATTACTTAAAAAAAACCCATAAAACACCGACAGTGAAAGAGAGAGAAATTCTTACAAAATCCATTCAGGGGCTCTGATGCAACCTGGATTGACCATATCTAGACCCACAGCTGGATGAGACATAAGGGTGGACACTCTTGGAGCTGAGAGGATTGGTGAGGTTGGGTGAGCAAACGCAGACCCTTTAAAGTCATACTGCGTGGTACCCATCCCATGGGTCCCAAATCTCCAGGTTCAAGGGCATCTTCCCACATCGAAAACATGCCTGGGAAACCCAGAAGATGGTACACCGTGTGGTCGGGAAAGGTTTCTAAAACGCACCTCATTTCTCCTCTCCTTGTGCTCGGGTTCGCCATTCCAGCCGCTTTACTAACAATCTCCCTACGTGGAGAATCAGCACCGTTAACCTCCTGTTTCGTACCGGTTGCAATTTGTCCTGAGGATGAACGGGAAGAGGGGGAACCAATGAGAGACTAGCTCTAGGTGTTGGGACAGGCACAAGTCACTCTATTTTTCCATCAGGAAGAAGAAAGAACCACAGGCTCAACCTGCCCCCCCGGAACTAGAATAGGGCCTGAAGCAATCCTGCGCTTTTGCGGCCAGCTCCCAAAAAAGCGAGTTGACAAATGGAGCTCAGGGGCACTGCAATTCACAAACCTGCAGAGTTATAAATGATAACTCTCGTCCACAAATATATTGAGGGAAGGCAACGAAGAGGATTTGAAAGCAAGGTAGAATTGCAGGAAACAGATTTCAGGAGGTAGGTGCGACTCGCCTTTAAAGCACATGAAAAGCGGCAAAACGTCGACAATGATGCCCTTGGCCAAAAAGGGCGTATGCGTTTTTTCCTGAATATATTCAGGAAAAAACGCATACGCCCTTTTTGGCCAACCAAGCAAGCCGGAAAGGCAAATCAGCACTACAAACAAGTCTCGCTTGCCATCGGTCAAAAGGGCCATGCTGAAAAAAGTGTAAAACCCAGAAATGCAGGACAGGCCATGGAGACATGGGAGCCTTGCTACGCTGATGGGCGGGATGTAAATTGCCAACAGCCACTCTGGAGAAGTGTACGGTGTGTCCTGAAACATGTAATAAACACAGCTTAGAGAGCATAGGGCACTTCCACTCATGGGCGTATACATTGGGAAAACTGAAAATCCACAAGACACAGGCACCCCAAAGTGTAGGGCTGCTCTGTTTACAAGAACCTCCACTTCGGTACACCTTAAATAGCTCAGGATAGAGAAAAATGGATAAAGAAGTTGTGGTACTTATGCACAATGGAATATCACTCAGCCATGAAATCAATGTCATAAGGCTAGTAGCAGCAAGCATGATGAGTGGATTTAGGTACGATGACTCTAAGTGAAATAAGTCACACAGAAAAAGACAATTTTCCTAAGATATCACTTATAGAGGGAATGTCAAAATCGCTACCCTTGAACTGAATTACAAGACAGAACAGAGTCACACGTTTAGAAAACACACTATGGCTGCTTAACGGGAAAGGTCAGGTGGGGTGATGCATAAAACAAGGGTTTGAAATTAGCTCAGATTCCGTTCCATAAGCCAAATATGTAATGGACAAGACGTACACCCTGCTCAGTGAAATGGACTCAACACCCCCTATTCACCGCACAAGAATATATCTGACTGGTAAGAATCTTAAAACCTATGTATTGATATCTCTCTGGAAGTGAATCAAGAGGGTGTAAAGCGGCATAAACACAGCAGTGAAAAGCAGCTAAATCCCATTATAAAAATAAATTACTTAAAAAAAACCCATAAAACACCGACAGTGAAAGAGAGAGAAATTCTTACAAAATCCATTCAGGGGCTCTGATGCAACCTGGATTGACCATATCTAGACCCACAGCTGGATGAGACATAAGGGTGGACACTCTTGGAGCTGAGAGGATTGGTGAGGTTGGGTGAGCAAACGCAGACCCTTTAAAGTCATACTGCGTGGTACCCATCCCATGGGTCCCAAATCTCCAGGTTCAAGGGCATCTTCCTACATCGAAAACATGCCTGGGAAACCCAGAAGATGGTACACCGTGTGGTCGGGAAAGGTTTCTAAAACGCACCTCATTTCTCCTCTCCTTGTGCTCGGGTTCGCCATTCCAGCCGCTTTACTAACAATCTCCCTACGTGGAGAATCAGCACCGTTAACCTCCTGTTTCGTACAGGTTGCAATTTCTCCTGAGGATGAACGGGAAGAGGGGGAACCAATGAGAGACTAGCTCTAGGTGTTGGGACAGGCACAAGTCACTCTATTTTTCCATCAGGAAGAAGAAAGAACCACAGGCTCAACCTGCCCCCCCGGAACTAGAATAGGGCCTGAAGCAATCCTGCGCTTTTGCGGCCTGCTCCCAAAAAAGCGAGTTGACAAATGGAGCTCAGGGGCACTGCAATTCACAAACCTGCAGAGTTATAAATGATAACTCTCGTCCACAAATATATTGAGGGAAGGCAACGAAGAGGATTTGAAAGCAAGGCAGAATTGCAGGAAACAGATTTCAGGAGGTAGGTGCGACTCGCCTTTAAAGCACATGAAAAGCGGCAAAACGTCGACAATGATGCCCTTGGCCAAAAAGGGCGTATGCGTTTTTTCCTGAATATATTCAGGAAAAAACGCATACGCCCTTTTTGGCCAACCAAGCAAGCCGGAAAGGCAAATCAGCACTACAAACAAGTCTCGCTTGCCATCGGTCAAAAGGGCCATGCTGAAAAAAGTGTAAAACCCAGAAATGCAGGACAGGCCATGGAGACATGGGAGCCTTGCTACGCTGATGGGCGGGATGTAAATTGCCAACAGCCACTCTGGAGAAGTGTACGGTGTGTCCTGAAACATGTAATAAACACAGCTTAGAGAGCATAGGGCACTTCCACTCATGGGCGTATACATTGGGAAAACTGAAAATCCACAAGACACAGGCACCCCAAAGTGTAGGGCTGCTCTGTTTACAAGAACCTCCACTTCGGTACACCTTAAATAGCTCAGGATAGAGAAAAATGGATAAAGAAGTTGTGGTACTTATGCACAATGGAATATCACTCAGCCATGAAATCAATGTCATAAGGCTAGTAGCAGCAAGCATGATGAGTGGATTTAGGTACGATGACTCTAAGTGAAATAAGTCACACAGAAAAAGACACTTATCCTAAGATATCACTTAGAGAGGGAATGTCAAAATCGCTACCCTTGAACTGAATTACAAGACAGAACAGAGTCACACGTTTAGAAAACACACTATGGCTGCTTAACGGGAAAGGTCAGGTGGGGTGATGCATAAAACAAGGGTTTGAAATTAGCTCAGATTCCGTTCTATAAGCCAAATATGTAATGGACAAGACGTACACCCTGCTCAGTGAAATGGACTCAACACCCCCTATTCAGCGCACAAGAATATATTTGACTAGTAAGAATCTTAAAACCTACGTATTGATATCTCTCTGGAAGTGAATCAAGAGGGTGTAAAGCGGCATAAACACAGCAGTGAAAAGCAGCTAAATCCCAGTATAAACATAAATTACTTAAAAAAAAAACCCGTAAAACAAAGACAGTGAAAGAGAGAGAAATTCTTACAAAATCCGTTCAGGGGCTCTGATGCCACCTGGATTGACCATATATAGACCCACAGCTGGATGAGACATAAGGCTGGACACTCTTGGGGCTGAGAGGATTGGTGAGGTTGGGTGAGCAAACGCAGAGCCTTTAAAGTCATACTGCGTGGTACCCATCCCATGGGTCCCAAATCTCCAGGTTCAAGGGCATCTTCCCACATCGAAAACATGCCTGGGAAACCCAGAAGATGCTACACCGTGTGATAGGGAAAGGTTTCTGAAACGCACCTCATTTCTCCTCTCCTTGTGCTCGGGTTCGCCATTCCAGTCGCTTTACTAACAATCTCCCTACGTGGAGAATCAGCACCGTTAACCTCCTCTTTCGTACAGGTTGCAATTTGTCCTGAGGATGAACGGGAAGAGGGGGAACCAATGAGAGACTAGCTCTAGGTGTTGGGACAGGCACAGGTCACTCTATTTTTCCATCAGGAAGAAGAATGAACCACAGGCTCAGCCTGCCCCCCCGGAACCAGAATAGGGCCTGAAGCAATCCTGCGCTTTTGCGGCCAGCTCCCAAAAAAGCGAGTTGACAAATGGAGCTCAGGGGCACTGCAATTCACAAACCTGCAGAGTTATAAATGATAACTCTCGTCCACAAATATATTGAGGGAAGGCAACGAAGAGGATTTGAAAGCAAGGCAGAATTGCAGGAAACAGATTTCAGGAGGTAGGTGCGACTCGCCTTTAAAGCACATGAAAAGCGGCAAAACGTCGACAATGATGCCCTTGGCCAAAAAGGGCGTACGCGTTTTTTCCTGAATATATTCAGGAAAAAACGCGTACGCCCTTTTTGGCCAACCAAGCAAGCCGGAAAGGCAAATCAGCACTACAAACAAGTCTCGCTTGCCATCGGTCAAAAGGGCCATGCTGAAAAAAGTGTAAAACCCAGAAATGCAGGACAGGCCATGGAGACATGGGAGCCTTGCTACGCTGATGGGCGGGATGTAAATTGCCAACAGCCACTCTGGAGAAGTGTACGGTGTGTCCTGAAACATGTAATAAACACAGCTTAGAGAGCATAGGGCACTTCCACTCATGGGCGTATACATTGGGAAAACTGAAAATCCACAAGACACAGGCACCCCAAAGTGTAGGGCTGCTCTGTTTACAAGAACCTCCACTTCGGTACACCTTAAATAGCTCAGGATAGAGAAAAATGGATAAAGAAGTTGTGGTACTTATGCACAATGGAATATCACTCAGCCATGAAATCAATGTCATAAGGCTAGTAGCAGCAAGCATGATGAGTGGATTTAGGTACGATGACTCTAAGTGAAATAAGTCACACAGAAAAAGACACTTTTCCTAAGATATCACTTATAGAGGGAATGTCAAAATCGCTACCCTTGAACTGAATTACAAGACAGAACAGAGTCACACGTTTAGAAAACACACTATGGCTGCTTAACGGGAAAGGTCAGGTGGGGTGATGCATAAAACAAGGGTTTGAAATTAGCTCAGATTCCGTTCCATAAGCCAAATATGTAATGGACAAGACGTACACCCTGCTCAGTGAAATGGACTCAACACCCCCTATTCACCGCACAAGAATATATCTGACTGGTAAGAATCTTAAAACCTATGTATTGATATCTCTCTGGAAGTGAATCAAGAGGGTGTAAAGCGGCATAAACACAGCAGTGAAAAGCAGCTAAATCCCATTATAAAAATAAATTACTTAAAAAAAACCCATAAAACACCGACAGTGAAAGAGAGAGAAATTCTTACAAAATCCATTCAGGGGCTCTGATGCAACCTGGATTGACCATATCTAGACCCACAGCTGGATGAGACATAAGGGTGGACACTCTTGGAGCTGAGAGGATTGGTGAGGTTGGGTGAGCAAACGCAGACCCTTTAAAGTCATACTGCGTGGTACCCATCCCATGGGTCCCAAATCTCCAGGTTCAAGGGCATCTTCCCACATCGAAAACATGCCTGGGAAACCCAGAAGATGGTACACCGTGTGGTCGGGAAAGGTTTCTAAAACGCACCTCATTTCTCCTCTCCTTGTGCTCGGGTTCGCCATTCCAGCCGCTTTACTAACAATCTCCCTACGTGGAGAATCAGCACCGTTAACCTCCTGTTTCGTACCGGTTGCAATTTGTCCTGAGGATGAACGGGAAGAGGGGGAACCAATGAGAGACTAGCTCTAGGTGTTGGGACAGGCACAAGTCACTCTATTTTTCCATCAGGAAGAAGAAAGAACCACAGGCTCAACCTGCCCCCCCGGAACTAGAATAGGGCCTGAAGCAATCCTGCGCTTTTGCGGCCAGCTCCCAAAAAAGCGAGTTGACAAATGGAGCTCAGGGGCACTGCAATTCACAAACCTGCAGAGTTATAAATGATAACTCTCGTCCACAAATATATTGAGGGAAGGCAACGAAGAGGATTTGAAAGCAAGGCAGAATTGCAGGAAACAGATTTCAGGAGGTAGGTGCGACTCGCCTTTAAAGCACATGAAAAGCGGCAAAACGTCGACAATGATGCCCTTGGCCAAAAAGGGCGTATGCGTTTTTTCCTGAATATATTCAGGAAAAAACGCATACGCCCTTTTTGGCCAACCAAGCAAGCCGGAAAGGCAAATCAGCACTACAAACAAGTCTCGCTTGCCATCGGTCAAAAGGGCCATGCTGAAAAAAGTGTAAAACCCAGAAATGCAGGACAGGCCATGGAGACATGGGAGCCTTGCTACGCTGATGGGCGGGATGTAAATTGCCAACAGCCACTCTGGAGAAGTGTACGGTGTGTCCTGAAACATGTAATAAACACAGCTTAGAGAGCATAGGGCACTTCCACTCATGGGCGTATACATTGGGAAAACTGAAAATCCACAAGACACAGGCACCCCAAAGTGTAGGGCTGCTCTGTTTACAAGAACCTCCACTTCGGTACACCTTAAATAGCTCAGGATAGAGAAAAATGGATAAAGAAGTTGTGGTACTTATGCACAATGGAATATCACTCAGCCATGAAATCAATGTCATAAGGCTAGTAGCAACAAGCATGATGAGTGGATTTAGGTACGATGACTCTAAGTGAAATAAGTCACACAGAAAAAGACACTTATCCTAAGATATCACTTATAGAGGGAATGTCAAAATCGCTACCCTTGAACTGAATTACAAGACAGAACAGAGTCACACGTTTAGAAAACACACTATGGCTGCTTAACGGGAAAGGTCAGGTGGGGTGATGCATAAAACAAGGGTTTGAAATTAGCTCAGATTCCGTTCCATAAGCCAAATATGTAATGGACAAGACGTACACCCTGCTCAGTGAAATGGACTCAACACCCCCTATTCACCGCACAAGAATATATCTGACTGGTAAGAATCTTAAAACCTATGTAGTGATATCTCTCTGGAAGTGAATCAAGAGGGTGTAAAGCGGCATAAACACAGCAGTGAAAAGCAGCTAAATCCCATTATAAAAATAAATTACTTAAAAAAAACCCATAAAACACCGACAGTGAAAGAGAGAGAAATTCTTACAAAATCCATTCAGGGGCTCTGATGCAACCTGGATTGACCATATCTAGACCCACAGCTGGATGAGACATAAGGGTGGACACTCTTGGAGCTGAGAGGATTGGTGAGGTTGGGTGAGCAAACGCAGACCCTTTAAAGTCATACTGCGTGGTACCCATCCCATGGGTCCCAAATCTCCAGGTTCAAGGGCATCTTCCTACATCGAAAACATGCCTGGGAAACCCAGAAGATGGTACACCGTGTGGTCGGGAAAGGTTTCTAAAACGCACCTCATTTCTCCTCTCCTTGTGCTCGGGTTCGCCATTCCAGCCGCTTTACTAACAATCTCCCTACGTGGAGAATCAGCACCGTTAACCTCCTGTTTCGTACAGGTTGCAATTTGTCCTGAGGATGAACGGGAAGAGGGGGAACCAATGAGAGACTAGCTCTAGGTGTTGGGACAGGCACAAGTCACTCTATTTTTCCATCAGGAAGAAGAAAGAACCACAGGCTCAACCTGCCCCCCCGGAACTAGAATAGGGCCTGAAGCAATCCTGCGCTTTTGCGGCCAGCTCCCAAAAAAGCGAGTTGACAAATGGAGCTCAGGGGCACTGCAATTCACAAACCTGCAGAGTTATAAATGATAACTCTCGTCCACAAATATATTGAGGGAAGGCAACGAAGAGGATTTGAAAGCAAGGCAGAATTGCAGGAAACAGATTTCAGGAGGTAGGTGCGACTCGCCTTTAAAGCACATGAAAAGCGGCAAAACGTCGACAATGATGCCCTTGGCCAAAAAGGGCGTATGCGTTTTTTCCTGAATATATTCAGGAAAAAACGCATACGCCCTTTTTGGCCAACCAAGCAAGCCGGAAAGGCAAATCAGCACTACAAACAAGTCTCGCTTGCCATCGGTCAAAAGGGCCATGCTGAAAAAAGTGTAAAACCCAGAAATGCAGGACAGGCCATGGAGACATGGGAGCCTTGCTACGCTGATGGGCGGGATGTAAATTGCCAACAGCCACTCTGGAGAAGTGTACGGTGTGTCCTGAAACATGTAATAAACACAGCTTAGAGAGCATAGGGCACTTCCACTCATGGGCGTATACATTGGGAAAACTGAAAATCCACAAGACACAGGCACCCCAAAGTGTAGGGCTGCTCTGTTTACAAGAACCTCCACTTCGGTACACCTTAAATAGCTCAGGATAGAGAAAAATGGATAAAGAAGTTGTGGTACTTATGCACAATGGAATATCACTCAGCCATGAAATCAATGTCATAAGGCTAGTAGCAGCAAGCATGATGAGTGGATTTAGGTACGATGACTCTAAGTGAAATAAGTCACACAGAAAAAGACACTTTTCCTAAGATATCACTTATAGAGGGAATGTCAAAATCGCTACCCTTGAACTGAATTACAAGACAGAACAGAGTCACACGTTTAGAAAACACACTATGGCTGCTTAACGGGAAAGGTCAGGTGGGGTGATGCATAAAACAAGGGTTTGAAATTAGCTCAGATTCCGTTCCATAAGCCAAATATGTAATGGACAAGACGTACACCCTGCTCAGTGAAATGGACTCAACACCCCCTATTCACCGCACAAGAATATATCTGACTGGTAAGAATCTTAAAACCTATGTATTGATATCTCTCTGGAAGTGAATCAAGAGGGTGTAAAGCGGCATAAACACAGCAGTGAAAAGCAGCTAAATCCCATTATAAAAATAAATTACTTAAAAAAAACCCATAAAACACCGACAGTGAAAGAGAGAGAAATTCTTACAAAATCCATTCAGGGGCTCTGATGCAACCTGGATTGACCATATCTAGACCCACAGCTGGATGAGACATAAGGGTGGACACTCTTGGAGCTGAGAGGATTGGTGAGGTTGGGTGAGCAAACGCAGACCCTTTAAAGTCATACTGCGTGGTACCCATCCCATGGGTCCCAAATCTCCAGGTTCAAGGGCATCTTCCTACATCGAAAACATGCCTGGGAAACCCAGAAGATGGTACACCGTGTGGTCGGGAAAGGTTTCTAAAACGCACCTCATTTCTCCTCTCCTTGTGCTCGGGTTCGCCATTCCAGCCGCTTTACTAACAATCTCCCTACGTGGAGAATCAGCACCGTTAACCTCCTGTTTCGTACAGGTTGCAATTTCTCCTGAGGATGAACGGGAAGAGGGGGAACCAATGAGAGACTAGCTCTAGGTGTTGGGACAGGCACAAGTCACTCTATTTTTCCATCAGGAAGAAGAAAGAACCACAGGCTCAACCTTCCCCCCCGGAACTAGAATAGGGCCTGAAGCAATCCTGAGCTTTTGCGGCCTGCTCCCAAAAAAGCGAGTTGACAAATGGAGCTCAGGGGCACTGCAATTCACAAACCTGCAGAGTTATAAATGATAACTCTCGTCCACAAATATATTGAGGGAAGGCAACGAAGAGGATTTGAAAGCAAGGCAGAATTGCAGGAAACAGATTTCAGGAGGTAGGTGCGACTCGCCTTTAAAGCACATGAAAAGCGGCAAAACGTCGACAATGATGCCCTTGGCCAAAAAGGGCGTATGCGTTTTTTCCTGAATATATTCAGGAAAAAACGCATACGCCCTTTTTGGCCAACCAAGCAAGCCGGAAAGGCAAATCAGCACTACAAACAAGTCTCGCTTGCCATCGGTCAAAAGGGCCATGCTGAAAAAAGTGTAAAACCCAGAAATGCAGGACAGGCCATGGAGACATGGGAGCCTTGCTACGCTGATGGGCGGGATGTAAATTGCCAACAGCCACTCTGGAGAAGTGTACGGTGTGTCCTGAAACATGTAATAAACACAGCTTAGAGAGCATAGGGCACTTCCACTCATGGGCGTATACATTGGGAAAACTGAAAATCCACAAGACACAGGCACCCCAAAGTGTAGGGCTGCTCTGTTTACAAGAACCTCCACTTCGGTACACCTTAAATAGCTCAGGATAGAGAAAAATGGATAAAGAAGTTGTGGTACTTATGCACAATGGAATATCACTCAGCCATGAAATCAATGTCATAAGGCTAGTAGCAGCAAGCATGATGAGTGGATTTAGGTACGATGACTCTAAGTGAAATAAGTCACACAGAAAAAGACACTTATCCTAAGATATCACTTAGAGAGGGAATGTCAAAATCGCTACCCTTGAACTGAATTACAAGACAGAACAGAGTCACACGTTTAGAAAACACACTATGGCTGCTTAACGGGAAAGGTCAGGTGGGGTGATGCATAAAACAAGGGTTTGAAATTAGCTCAGATTCCGTTCTATAAGCCAAATATGTAATGGACAAGACGTACACCCTGCTCAGTGAAATGGACTCAACACCCCCTATTCAGCGCACAAGAATATATTTGACTAGTAAGAATCTTAAAACCTACGTATTGATATCTCTCTGGAAGTGAATCAAGAGGGTGTAAAGCGGCATAAACACAGCAGTGAAAAGCAGCTAAATCCCAGTATAAACATAAATTACTTAAAAAAAAAACCCGTAAAACAAAGACAGTGAAAGAGAGAGAAATTCTTACAAAATCCGTTCAGGGGCTCTGATGCCACCTGGATTGACCATATCTAGACCCACAGCTGGATGAGACATAAGGCTGGACACTCTTGGGGCTGAGAGGATTGGTGAGGTTGGGTGAGCAAACGCAGAGCCTTTAAAGTCATACTGCGTGGTACCCATCCCATGGGTCCCAAATCTCCAGGTTCAAGGGCATCTTCCCACATCGAAAACATGCCGGGGAAACCCAGAAGATGCTACACCGTGTGATAGGGAAAGGTTTCTGAAACGCACCTCATTTCTCCTCTCCTTGTGCTCGGGTTCGCCATTCCAGTCGCTTTACTAACAATCTCCCTACGTGGAGAATCAGCACCGTTAACCTCCTCTTTCGTACAGGTTGCAATTTGTCCTGAGGATGAACGGGAAGAGGGGGAACCAATGAGAGACTAGCTCTAGGTGTTGGGACAGGCACAGGTCACTCTATTTTTCCATCAGGAAGAAGAATGAACCACAGGCTCAGCCTGCCCCCCCGGAACCAGAATAGGGCCTGAAGCAATCCTGCGCTTTTGCGGCCAGCTCCCAAAAAAGCGAGTTGACAAATGGAGCTCAGGGGCACTGCAATTCACAAACCTGCAGAGTTATAAATGATAACTCTCGTCCACAAATATATTGAGGGAAGGCAACGAAGAGGATTTGAAAGCAAGGCAGAATTGCAGGAAACAGATTTCAGGAGGTAGGTGCGACTCGCCTTTAAAGCACATGAAAAGCGGCAAAACGTCGACAATGATGCCCTTGGCCAAAAAGGGCGTACGCGTTTTTTCCTGAATATATTCAGGAAAAAACGCGTACGCCCTTTTTGGCCAACCAAGCAAGCCGGAAAGGCAAATCAGCACTACAAACAAGTCTCGCTTGCCATCGGTCAAAAGGGCCATGCTGAAAAAAGTGTAAAACCCAGAAATGCAGGACAGGCCATGGAGACATGGGAGCCTTGCTACGCTGATGGGCGGGATGTAAATTGCCAACAGCCACTCTGGAGAAGTGTACGGTGTGTCCTGAAACATGTAATAAACACAGCTTAGAGAGCATAGGGCACTTCCACTCATGGGCGTATACATTGGGAAAACTGAAAATCCACAAGACACAGGCACCCCAAAGTGTAGGGCTGCTCTGTTTACAAGAACCTCCACTTCGGTACACCTTAAATAGCTCAGGATAGAGAAAAATGGATAAAGAAGTTGTGGTACTTATGCACAATGGAATATCACTCAGCCATGAAATCAATGTCATAAGGCTAGTAGCAGCAAGCATGATGAGTGGATTTAGGTACGATGACTCTAAGTGAAATAAGTCACACAGAAAAAGACACTTTTCCTAAGATATCACTTATAGAGGGAATGTCAAAATCGCTACCCTTGAACTGAATTACAAGACAGAACAGAGTCACACGTTTAGAAAACACACTATGGCTGCTTAACGGGAAAGGTCAGGTGGGGTGATGCATAAAACAAGGGTTTGAAATTAGCTCAGATTCCGTTCCATAAGCCAAATATGTAATGGACAAGACGTACACCCTGCTCAGTGAAATGGACTCAACACCCCCTATTCACCGCACAAGAATATATCTGACTGGTAAGAATCTTAAAACCTATGTATTGATATCTCTCTGGAAGTGAATCAAGAGGGTGTAAAGCGGCATAAACACAGCAGTGAAAAGCAGCTAAATCCCATTATAAAAATAAATTACTTAAAAAAAACCCATAAAACACCGACAGTGAAAGAGAGAGAAATTCTTACAAAATCCATTCACGGGCTCTGATGCAACCTGGATTGACCATATCTAGACCCACAGCTGGATGAGACATAAGGGTGGACACTCTTGGAGCTGAGAGGATTGGTGAGGTTGGGTGAGCAAACGCAGACCCTTTAAAGTCATACTGCGTGGTACCCATCCCATGGGTCCCAAATCTCCAGGTTCAAGGGCATCTTCCCACATCGAAAACATGCCTGGGAAACCCAGAAGATGGTACACCGTGTGGTCGGGAAAGGTTTCTAAAACGCACCTCATTTCTCCTCTCCTTGTGCTCGGGTTCGCCATTCCAGCCGCTTTACTAACAATCTCCCTACGTGGAGAATCAGCACCGTTAACCTCCTGTTTCGTACCGGTTGCAATTTGTCCTGAGGATGAACGGGAAGAGGGGGAACCAATGAGAGACTAGCTCTAGGTGTTGGGACAGGCACAAGTCACTCTATTTTTCCATCAGGAAGAAGAAAGAACCACAGGCTCAACCTGCCCCCCCGGAACTAGACTAGGGCCTGAAGCAATCCTGCGCTTTTGCGGCCAGCTCCCAAAAAAGCGAGTTGACAAATGGAGCTCAGGGGCACTGCAATTCACAAACCTGCAGAGTTATAAATGATAACTCTCGTCCACAAATATATTGAGGGAAGGCAACGAAGAGGATTTGAAAGCAAGGCAGAATTGCAGGAAACAGATTTCAGGAGGTAGGTGCGACTCGCCTTTAAAGCACATGAAAAGCGGCAAAACGTCGACAATGATGCCCTTGGCCAAAAAGGGCGTATGCGTTTTTTCCTGAATATATTCAGGAAAAAACGCATACGCCCTTTTTGGCCAACCAAGCAAGCCGGAAAGGCAAATCAGCACTACAAACAAGTCTCGCTTGCCATCGGTCAAAAGGGCCATGCTGAAAAAAGTGTAAAACCCAGAAATGCAGGACAGGCCATGGAGACATGGGAGCCTTGCTACGCTGATGGGCGGGATGTAAATTGCCAACAGCCACTCTGGAGAAGTGTACGGTGTGTCCTGAAACATGTAATAAACACAGCTTAGAGAGCATAGGGCACTTCCACTCATGGGCGTATACATTGGGAAAACTGAAAATCCACAAGACACAGGCACCCCAAAGTGTAGGGCTGCTCTGTTTACAAGAACCTCCACTTCGGTACACCTTAAATAGCTCAGGATAGAGAAAAATGGATAAAGAAGTTGTGGTACTTATGCACAATGGAATATCACTCAGCCATGAAATCAATGTCATAAGGCTAGTAGCAGCAAGCATGATGAGTGGATTTAGGTACGATGACTCTAAGTGAAATAAGTCACACAGAAAAAGACACTTATCCTAAGATATCACTTATAGAGGGAATGTCAAAATCGCTACCCTTGAACTGAATTACAAGACAGAACAGAGTCACACGTTTAGAAAACACACTATGGCTGCTTAACGGGAAAGGTCAGGTGGGGTGATGCATAAAACAAGGGTTTGAAATTAGCTCAGATTCCGTTCCATAAGCCAAATATGTAATGGACAAGACGTACACCCTGCTCAGTGAAATGGACTCAACACCCCCTATTCACCGCACAAGAATATATCTGACTGGTAAGAATCTTAAAACCTATGTATTGATATCTCTCTGGAAGTGAATCAAGAGGGTGTAAAGCGGCATAAACACAGCAGTGAAAAGCAGCTAAATCCCATTATAAAAATAAATTACTTAAAAAAAACCCATAAAACACCGACAGTGAAAGAGAGAGAAATTCTTACAAAATCCATTCAGGGGCTCTGATGCAACCTGGATTGACCATATCTAGACCCACAGCTGGATGAGACATAAGGGTGGACACTCTTGGAGCTGAGAGGATTGGTGAGGTTGGGTGAGCAAACGCAGACCCTTTAAAGTCATACTGCGTGGTACCCATCCCATGGGTCCCAAATCTCCAGGTTCAAGGGCATCTTCCTACATCGAAAACATGCCTGGGAAACCCAGAAGATGGTACACCGTGTGGTCGGGAAAGGTTTCTAAAACGCACCTCATTTCTCCTCTCCTTGTGCTCGGGTTCGCCATTCCAGCCGCTTTACTAACAATCTCCCTACGTGGAGAATCAGCACCGTTAACCTCCTGTTTCGTACAGGTTGCAATTTGTCCTGAGGATGAACGGGAAGAGGGGGAACCAATGAGAGACTAGCTCTAGGTGTTGGGACAGGCACAGGTCACTCTATTTTTCCATCAGGAAGAAGAATGAACCACAGGCTCAGCCTGCCCCCCCGGAACCAGAATAGGGCCTGAAGCAATCCTGCGCTTTTGCGGCCAGCTCCCAAAAAAGCGAGTTGACAAATGGAGCTCAGGGGCACTGCAATTCACAAACCTGCAGAGTTATAAATGATAACTCTCGTCCACAAATATATTGAGGGAAGGCAACGAAGAGGATTTGAAAGCAAGGCAGAATTGCAGGAAACAGATTTCAGGAGGTAGGTGCGACTCGCCTTTAAAGCACATGAAAAGCGGCAAAACGTCGACAATGATGCCCTTGGCCAAAAAGGGCGTACGCGTTTTTTCCTGAATATATTCAGGAAAAAACGCGTACGCCCTTTTTGGCCAACCAAGCAAGCCGGAAAGGCAAATCAGCACTACAAACAAGTCTCGCTTGCCATCGGTCAAAAGGGCCATGCTGAAAAAAGTGTAAAACCCAGAAATGCAGGACAGGCCATGGAGACATGGGAGCCTTGCTACGCTGATGGGCGGGATGTAAATTGCCAACAGCCACTCTGGAGAAGTGTACGGTGTGTCCTGAAACATGTAATAAACACAGCTTAGAGAGCATAGGGCACTTCCACTCATGGGCGTATACATTGGGAAAACTGAAAATCCACAAGACACAGGCACCCCAAAGTGTAGGGCTGCTCTGTTTACAAGAACCTCCACTTCGGTACACCTTAAATAGCTCAGGATAGAGAAAAATGGATAAAGAAGTTGTGGTACTTATGCACAATGGAATATCACTCAGCCATGAAATCAATGTCATAAGGCTAGTAGCAGCAAGCATGATGAGTGGATTTAGGTACGATGACTCTAAGTGAAATAAGTCACACAGAAAAAGACACTTTTCCTAAGATATCACTTATAGAGGGAATGTCAAAATCGCTACCCTTGAACTGAATTACAAGACAGAACAGAGTCACACGTTTAGAAAACACACTATGGCTGCTTAACGGGAAAGGTCAGGTGGGGTGATGCATAAAACAAGGGTTTGAAATTAGCTCAGATTCCGTTCCATAAGCCAAATATGTAATGGACAAGACGTACACCCTGCTCAGTGAAATGGACTCAACACCCCCTATTCACCGCACAAGAATATATCTGACTGGTAAGAATCTTAAAACCTATGTATTGATATCTCTCTGGAAGTGAATCAAGAGGGTGTAAAGCGGCATAAACACAGCAGTGAAAAGCAGCTAAATCCCATTATAAAAATAAATTACTTAAAAAAAACCCATAAAACACCGACAGTGAAAGAGAGAGAAATTCTTACAAAATCCATTCAGGGGCTCTGATGCAACCTGGATTGACCATATCTAGACCCACAGCTGGATGAGACATAAGGGTGGACACTCTTGGAGCTGAGAGGATTGGTGAGGTTGGGTGAGCAAACGCAGACCCTTTAAATTCATACTGCGTGGTACCCATCCCATGGGTCCCAAATCTCCAGGTTCAAGGGCATCTTCCCACATCGAAAACATGCCTGGGAAACCCAGAAGATGGTACACCGTGTGGTCGGGAAAGGTTTCTAAAACGCACCTCATTTCTCCTCTCCTTGTGCTCGGGTTCGCCATTCCAGCCGCTTTACTAACAATCTCCCTACGTGGAGAATCAGCACCGTTAACCTCCTGTTTCGTACCGGTTGCAATTTGTCCTGAGGATGAACGGGAAGAGGGGGAACCAATGAGAGACTAGCTCTAGGTGTTGGGACAGGCACAAGTCACTCTATTTTTCCATCAGGAAGAAGAAAGAACCACAGGCTCAACCTGCCCCCCCGGAACTAGAATAGGGCCTGAAGCAATCCTGCGCTTTTGCGGCCAGCTCCCAAAAAAGCGAGTTGACAAATGGAGCTCAGGGGCACTGCAATTCACAAACCTGCAGAGTTATAAATGATAACTCTCGTCCACAAATATATTGAGGGAAGGCAACGAAGAGGATTTGAAAGCAAGGCAGAATTGCAGGAAACAGATTTCAGGAGGTAGGTGCGACTCGCCTTTAAAGCACATGAAAAGCGGCAAAACGTCGACAATGATGCCCTTGGCCAAAAAGGGCGTATGCGTTTTTTCCTGAATATATTCAGGAAAAAACGCATACGCCCTTTTTGGCCAACCAAGCAAGCCGGAAAGGCAAATCAGCACTACAAACAAGTCTCGCTTGCCATCGGTCAAAAGGGCCATGCTGAAAAAAGTGTACAACCCAGAAATGCAGGACAGGCCATGGAGACATGGGAGCCTTGCTACGCTGATGGGCGGGATGTAAATTGCCAACAGCCACTCTGGAGAAGTGTACGGTGTGTCCTGAAACATGTAATAAACACAGCTTAGAGAGCATAGGGCACTTCCACTCATGGGCGTATACATTGGGAAAA
The DNA here is from genome assembly GCF_028564815.1 of Eubalaena glacialis. NCBI lineage: Eukaryota > Metazoa > Chordata > Mammalia > Artiodactyla > Balaenidae > Eubalaena > Eubalaena glacialis. The sequence continues at coordinate 139,004,419 of NC_083719.1, forward strand.
CTGAAAATCCACAAGACACAGGCACCCCAAAGTGTAGGGCTGCTCTGTTTACAAGAACCTCCACTTCGGTACACCTTAAATAGCTCAGGATAGAGAAAAATGGATAAAGAAGTTGTGGTACTTATGCACAATGGAATATCACTCAGCCATGAAATCAATGTCATAAGGCTAGTAGCAGCAAGCATGATGAGTGGATTTAGGTACGATGACTCTAAGTGAAATAAGTCACACAGAAAAAGACACTTTTCCTAAGATATCACTTATAGAGGGAATGTCAAAATCGCTACCCTTGAACTGAATTACAAGACAGAACAGAGTCACACGTTTAGAAAACACACTATGGCTGCTTAACGGGAAAGGTCAGGTGGGGTGATGCATAAAACAAGGGTTTGAAATTAGCTCAGATTCCGTTCCATAAGCCAAATATGTAATGGACAAGACGTACACCCTGCTCAGTGAAATGGACTCAACACCCCCTATTCACCGCACAAGAATATATCTGACTGGTAAGAATCTTAAAACCTATGTATTGATATCTCTCTGGAAGTGAATCAAGAGGGTGTAAAGCGGCATAAACACAGCAGTGAAAAGCAGCTAAATCCCATTATAAAAATAAATTACTTAAAAAAAACCCATAAAACACCGACAGTGAAAGAGAGAGAAATTCTTACAAAATCCATTCAGGGGCTCTGATGCAACCTGGATTGACCATATCTAGACCCACAGCTGGATGAGACATAAGGGTGGACACTCTTGGAGCTGAGAGGATTGGTGAGGTTGGGTGAGCAAACGCAGACCCTTTAAAGTCATACTGCGTGGTACCCATCCCATGGGTCCCAAATCTCCAGGTTCAAGGGCATCTTCCTACATCGAAAACATGCCTGGGAAACCCAGAAGATGGTACACCGTGTGGTCGGGAAAGGTTTCTAAAACGCACCTCATTTCTCCTCTCCTTGTGCTCGGGTTCGCCATTCCAGCCGCTTTACTAACAATCTCCCTACGTGGAGAATCAGCACCGTTAACCTCCTGTTTCGTACAGGTTGCAATTTGTCCTGAGGATGAACGGGAAGAGGGGGAACCAATGAGAGACTAGCTCTAGGTGTTGGGACAGGCACAGGTCACTCTATTTTTCCATCAGGAAGAAGAATGAACCACAGGCTCAGCCTGCCCCCCCGGAACCAGAATAGGGCCTGAAGCAATCCTGCGCTTTTGCGGCCAGCTCCCAAAAAAGCGAGTTGACAAATGGAGCTCAGGGGCACTGCAATTCACAAACCTGCAGAGTTATAAATGATAACTCTCGTCCACAAATATATTGAGGGAAGGCAACGAAGAGGATTTGAAAGCAAGGCAGAATTGCAGGAAACAGATTTCAGGAGGTAGGTGCGACTCGCCTTTAAAGCACATGAAAAGCGGCAAAACGTCGACAATGATGCCCTTGGCCAAAAAGGGCGTACGCGTTTTTTCCTGAATATATTCAGGAAAAAACGCGTACGCCCTTTTTGGCCAACCAAGCAAGCCGGAAAGGCAAATCAGCACTACAAACAAGTCTCGCTTGCCATCGGTCAAAAGGGCCATGCTGAAAAAAGTGTAAAACCCAGAAATGCAGGACAGGCCATGGAGACATGGGAGCCTTGCTACGCTGATGGGCGGGATGTAAATTGCCAACAGCCACTCTGGAGAAGTGTACGGTGTGTCCTGAAACATGTAATAAACACAGCTTAGAGAGCATAGGGCACTTCCACTCATGGGCGTATACATTGGGAAAACTGAAAATCCACAAGACACAGGCACCCCAAAGTGTAGGGCTGCTCTGTTTACAAGAACCTCCACTTCGGTACACCTTAAATAGCTCAGGATAGAGAAAAATGGATAAAGAAGTTGTGGTACTTATGCACAATGGAATATCACTCAGCCATGAAATCAATGTCATAAGGCTAGTAGCAGCAAGCATGATGAGTGGATTTAGGTACGATGACTCTAAGTGAAATAAGTCACACAGAAAAAGACACTTTTCCTAAGATATCACTTATAGAGGGAATGTCAAAATCGCTACCCTTGAACTGAATTACAAGACAGAACAGAGTCACACGTTTAGAAAACACACTATGGCTGCTTAACGGGAAAGGTCAGGTGGGGTGATGCATAAAACAAGGGTTTGAAATTAGCTCAGATTCCGTTCCATAAGCCAAATATGTAATGGACAAGACGTACACCCTGCTCAGTGAAATGGACTCAACACCCCCTATTCACCGCACAAGAATATATCTGACTGGTAAGAATCTTAAAACCTATGTATTGATATCTCTCCGGAAGTGAATCAAGAGGGTGTAAAGCGGCATAAACACAGCAGTGAAAAGCAGCTAAATCCCATTATAAAAATAAATTACTTAAAAAAAACCCATAAAACACCGACAGTGAAAGAGAGAGAAATTCTTACAAAATCCATTCAGGGGCTCTGATGCAACCTGGATTGACCATATCTAGACCCACAGCTGGATGAGACATAAGGGTGGACACTCTTGGAGCTGAGAGGATTGGTGAGGTTGGGTGAGCAAACGCAGACCCTTTAAATTCATACTGCGTGGTACCCATCCCATGGGTCCCAAATCTCCAGGTTCAAGGGCATCTTCCCACATCGAAAACATGCCTGGGAAACCCAGAAGATGGTACACCGTGTGGTCGGGAAAGGTTTCTAAAACGCACCTCATTTCTCCTCTCCTTGTGCTCGGGTTCGCCATTCCAGCCGCTTTACTAACAATCTCCCTACGTGGAGAATCAGCACCGTTAACCTCCTGTTTCGTACCGGTTGCAATTTGTCCTGAGGATGAACGGGAAGAGGGGGAACCAATGAGAGACTAGCTCTAGGTGTTGGGACAGGCACAAGTCACTCTATTTTTCCATCAGGAAGAAGAAAGAACCACAGGCTCAACCTGCCCCCCCGGAACTAGAATAGGGCCTGAAGCAATCCTGCGCTTTTGCGGCCATCTCCCAAAAAAGCGAGTTGACAAATGGAGCTCAGGGGCACTGCAATTCACAAACCTGCAGAGTTATAAATGATAACTCTCGTCCACAAATATATTGAGGGAAGGCAACGAAGAGGATTTGAAAGCAAGGCAGAATTGCAGGAAACAGATTTCAGGAGGTAGGTGCGACTCGCCTTTAAAGCACATGAAAAGCGGCAAAACGTCGACAATGATGCCCTTGGCCAAAAAGGGCGTATGCGTTTTTTCCTGAATATATTCAGGAAAAAACGCATACGCCCTTTTTGGCCAACCAAGCAAGCCGGAAAGGCAAATCAGCACTACAAACAAGTCTCGCTTGCCATCGGTCAAAAGGGCCATGCTGAAAAAAGTGTAAAACCCAGAAATGCAGGACAGGCCATGGAGACATGGGAGCCTTGCTACGCTGATGGGCGGGATGTAAATTGCCAACAGCCACTCTGCAGAAGTGTACGGTGTGTCCTGAAACATGTAATAAACACAGCTTAGAGAGCATAGGGCACTTCCACTCATGGGCGTATACATTGGGAAAACTGAAAATCCACAAGACACAGGCACCCCAAAGTGTAGGGCTGCTCTGTTTACAAGAACCTCCACTTCGGTACACCTTAAATAGCTCAGGATAGAGAAAAATGGATAAAGAAGTTGTGGTACTTATGCACAATGGAATATCACTCAGCCATGAAATCAATGTCATAAGGCTAGTAGCAGCAAGCATGATGAGTGGATTTAGGTACGATGACTCTAAGTGAAATAAGTCACACAGAAAAAGACACTTTTCCTAAGATATCACTTATAGAGGGAATGTCAAAATCGCTACCCTTGAACTGAATTACAAGACAGAACAGAGTCACACGTTTAGAAAACACACTATGGCTGCTTAACGGGAAAGGTCAGGTGGGGTGATGCATAAAACAAGGGTTTGAAATTAGCTCAGATTCCGTTCCATAAGCCAAATATGTAATGGACAAGACGTACACCCTGCTCAGTGAAATGGACTCAACACCCCCTATTCACCGCACAAGAATATATCTGACTGGTAAGAATCTTAAAACCTATGTATTGATATCTCTCCGGAAGTGAATCAAGAGGGTGTAAAGCGGCATAAACACAGCAGTGAAAAGCAGCTAAATCCCATTATAAAAATAAATTACTTAAAAAAAACCCATAAAACACCGACAGTGAAAGAGAGAGAAATTCTTACAAAATCCATTCAGGGGCTCTGATGCAACCTGGATTGACCATATCTAGACCCACAGCTGGATGAGACATAAGGGTGGACACTCTTGGAGCTGAGAGGATTGGTGAGGTTGGGTGAGCAAACGCAGACCCTTTAAATTCATACTGCGTGGTACCCATCCCATGGGTCCCAAATCTCCAGGTTCAAGGGCATCTTCCCACATCGAAAACATGCCTGGGAAACCCAGAAGATGGTACACCGTGTGGTCGGGAAAGGTTTCTAAAACGCACCTCATTTCTCCTCTCCTTGTGCTCGGGTTCGCCATTCCAGCCGCTTTACTAACAATCTCCCTACGTGGAGAATCAGCACCGTTAACCTCCTGTTTCGTACCGGTTGCAATTTGTCCTGAGGATGAACGGGAAGAGGGGGAACCAATGAGAGACTAGCTCTAGGTGTTGGGACAGGCACAAGTCACTCTATTTTTCCATCAGGAAGAAGAAAGAACCACAGGCTCAACCTGCCCCCCCGGAACTAGAATAGGGCCTGAAGCAATCCTGCGCTTTTGCGGCCATCTCCCAAAAAAGCGAGTTGACAAATGGAGCTCAGGGGCACTGCAATTCACAAACCTGCAGAGTTATAAATGATAACTCTCGTCCACAAATATATTGAGGGAAGGCAACGAAGAGGATTTGAAAGCAAGGCAGAATTGCAGGAAACAGATTTCAGGAGGTAGGTGCGACTCGCCTTTAAAGCACATGAAAAGCGGCAAAACGTCGACAATGATGCCCTTGGCCAAAAAGGGCGTATGCGTTTTTTCCTGAATATATTCAGGAAAAAACGCATACGCCCTTTTTGGCCAACCAAGCAAGCCGGAAAGGCAAATCAGCACTACAAACAAGTCTCGCTTGCCATCGGTCAAAAGGGCCATGCTGAAAAAAGTGTACAACCCAGAAATGCAGGACAGGCCATGGAGACATGGGAGCCTTGCTACGCTGATGGGCGGGATGTAAATTGCCAACAGCCACTCTGGAGAAGTGTACGGTGTGTCCTGAAACATGTAATAAACACAGCTTAGAGAGCATAGGGCACTTCCACTCATGGGCGTATACATTGGGAAAACTGAAAATCCACAAGACACAGGCACCCCAAAGTGTAGGGCTGCTCTGTTTACAAGAACCTCCACTTCGGTACACCTTAAATAGCTCAGGATAGAGAAAAATGGATAAAGAAGTTGTGGTACTTATGCACAATGGAATATCACTCAGCCATGAAATCAATGTCATAAGGCTAGTAGCAGCAAGCATGATGAGTGGATTTAGGTACGATGACTCTAAGTGAAATAAGTCACACAGAAAAAGACACTTTTCCTAAGATATCACTTATAGAGGGAATGTCAAAATCGCTACCCTTGAACTGAATTACAAGACAGAACAGAGTCACACGTTTAGAAAACACACTATGGCTGCTTAACGGGAAAGGTCAGGTGGGGTGATGCATAAAACAAGGGTTTGAAATTAGCTCAGATTCCGTTCCATAAGCCAAATATGTAATGGACAAGACGTACACCCTGCTCAGTGAAATGGACTCAACACCCCCTATTCACCGCACAAGAATATATCTGACTGGTAAGAATCTTAAAACCTATGTATTGATATCTCTCTGGAAGTGAATCAAGAGGGTGTAAAGCGGCATAAACACAGCAGTGAAAAGCAGCTAAATCCCATTATAAAAATAAATTACTTAAAAAAAACCCATAAAACACCGACAGTGAAAGAGAGAGAAATTCTTACAAAATCCATTCAGGGGCTCTGATGCAACCTGGATTGACCATATCTAGACCCACAGCTGGATGAGACATAAGGGTGGACACTCTTGGAGCTGAGAGGATTGGTGAGGTTGGGTGAGCAAACGCAGACCCTTTAAAGTCATACTGCGTGGTACCCATCCCATGGGTCCCAAATCTCCAGGTTCAAGGGCATCTTCCTACATCGAAAACATGCCTGGGAAACCCAGAAGATGGTACACCGTGTGGTCGGGAAAGGTTTCTAAAACGCACCTCATTTCTCCTCTCCTTGTGCTCGGGTTCGCCATTCCAGCCGCTTTACTAACAATCTCCCTACGTGGAGAATCAGCACCGTTAACCTCCTGTTTCGTACAGGTTGCAATTTGTCCTGAGGATGAACGGGAAGAGGGGGAACCAATGAGAGACTAGCTCTAGGTGTTGGGACAGGCACAAGTCACTCTATTTTTCCATCAGGAAGAAGAAAGAACCACAGGCTCAACCTGCCCCCCCGGAACTAGAATAGGGCCTGAAGCAATCCTGCGCTTTTGCGGCCTGCTCCCAAAAAAGCGAGTTGACAAATGGAGCTCAGGGGCACTGCAATTCACAAACCTGCAGAGTTATAAATGATAACTCTCGTCCACAAATATATTGAGGGAAGGCAACGAAGAGGATTTGAAAGCAAGGCAGAATTGCAGGAAACAGATTTCAGGAGGTAGGTGCGACTCGCCTTTAAAGCACATGAAAAGCGGCAAAACGTCGACAATGATGCCCTTGGCCAAAAAGGGCGTATGCGTTTTTTCCTGAATATATTCAGGAAAAAACGCATACGCCCTTTTTGGCCAACCAAGCAAGCCGGAAAGGCAAATCAGCACTACAAACAAGTCTCGCTTGCCATCGGTCAAAAGGGCCATGCTGAAAAAAGTGTAAAACCCAGAAATGCAGGACAGGCCATGGAGACATGGGAGCCTTGCTACGCTGATGGGCGGGATGTAAATTGCCAACAGCCACTCTGCAGAAGTGTACGGTGTGTCCTGAAACATGTAATAAACACAGCTTAGAGAGCATAGGGCACTTCCACTCATGGGCGTATACATTGGGAAAACTGAAAATCCACAAGACACAGGCACCCCAAAGTGTAGGGCTGCTCTGTTTACAAGAACCTCCACTTCGGTACACCTTAAATAGCTCAGGATAGAGAAAAATGGATAAAGAAGTTGTGGTACTTATGCACAATGGAATATCACTCAGCCATGAAATCAATGTCATAAGGCTAGTAGCAGCAAGCATGATGAGTGGATTTAGGTACGATGACTCTAAGTGAAATAAGTCACACAGAAAAAGACACTTATCCTAAGATATCACTTAGAGAGGGAATGTCAAAATCGCTACCCTTGAACTGAATTACAAGACAGAACAGAGTCACACGTTTAGAAAACACACTGTGGCTGCTTAACGGGAAAGGTCAGGTGGGGTGATGCATAAAACAAGGGTTTGAAATTAGCTCAGATTCCGTTCTATAAGCCAAATATGTAATGGACAAGACGTACACCCTGCTCAGTGAAATGGACTCAACACCCCCTATTCAGCGCACAAGAATATATTTGACTAGTAAGAATCTTAAAACCTACGTATTGATATCTCTCTGGAAGTGAATCAAGAGGGTGTAAAGCGGCATAAACACAGCAGTGAAAAGCAGCTAAATCCCAGTATAAACATAAATTACTTAAAAAAAAAACCCGTAAAACAAAGACAGTGAAAGAGAGAGAAATTCTTACAAAATCCGTTCAGGGGCTCTGATGCCACCTGGATTGACCATATATAGACCCACAGCTGGATGAGACATAAGGCTGGACACTCTTGGGGCTGAGAGGATTGGTGAGGTTGGGTGAGCAAACGCAGAGCCTTTAAAGTCATACTGCGTGGTACCCATCCCATGGGTCCCAAATCTCCAGGTTCAAGGGCATCTTCCCACATCGAAAACATGCCTGGGAAACCCAGAAGATGCTACACCGTGTGATAGGGAAAGGTTTCTGAAACGCACCTCATTTCTCCTCTCCTTGTGCTCGGGTTCGCCATTCCAGCCGCTTTACTAACAATCTCCCTACGTGGAGAATCAGCACCGTTAACCTCCTCTTTCGTACAGGTTGCAATTTGTCCTGAGGATGAACGGGAAGAGGGGGAACCAATGAGAGACTAGCTCTAGGTGTTGGGACAGGCACAGGTCACTCTATTTTTCCATCAGGAAGAAGAATGAACCACAGGCTCAGCCTGCCCCCCCGGAACCAGAATAGGGCCTGAAGCAATCCTGCGCTTTTGCGGCCAGCTCCCAAAAAAGCGAGTTGACAAATGGAGCTCAGGGGCACTGCAATTCACAAACCTGCAGAGTTATAAATGATAACTCTCGTCCACAAATATATTGAGGGAAGGCAACGAAGAGGATTTGAAAGCAAGGCAGAATTGCAGGAAACAGATTTCAGGAGGTAGGTGCGACTCGCCTTTAAAGCACATGAAAAGCGGCAAAACGTCGACAATGATGCCCTTGGCCAAAAAGGGCGTACGCGTTTTTTCCTGAATATATTCAGGAAAAAACGCGTACGCCCTTTTTGGCCAACCAAGCAAGCCGGAAAGGCAAATCAGCACTACAAACAAGTCTCGCTTGCCATCGGTCAAAATGGCCATGCTGAAAAAAGTGTAAAACCCAGAAATGCAGGACAGGCCATGGAGACATGGGAGCCTTGCTACGCTGATGGGCGGGATGTAAATTGCCAACAGCCACTCTGGAGAAGTGTACGGTGTGTCCTGAAACATGTAATAAACACAGCTTAGAGAGCATAGGGCACTTCCACTCATGGGCGTATACATTGGGAAAACTGAAAATCCACAAGACACAGGCACCCCAAAGTGTAGGGCTGCTCTGTTTACAAGAACCTCCACTTCGGTACACCTTAAATAGCTCAGGATAGAGAAAAATGGATAAAGAAGTTGTGGTACTTATGCACAATGGAATATCACTCAGCCATGAAATCAATGTCATAAGGCTAGTAGCAGCAAGCATGATGAGTGGATTTAGGTACGATGACTCTAAGTGAAATAAGTCACACAGAAAAAGACACTTTTCCTAAGATATCACTTATAGAGGGAATGTCAAAATCGCTACCCTTGAACTGAATTACAAGACAGAACAGAGTCACACGTTTAGAAAACACACTATGGCTGCTTAACGGGAAAGGTCAGGTGGGGTGATGCATAAAACAAGGGTTTGAAATTAGCTCAGATTCCGTTCCATAAGCCAAATATGTAATGGACAAGACGTACACCCTGCTCAGTGAAATGGACTCAACACCCCCTATTCACCGCACAAGAATATATCTGACTAGTAAGAATCTTAAAACCTATGTATTGATATCTCTCTGGAAGTGAATCAAGAGGGTGTAAAGCGGCATAAACACAGCAGTGAAAAGCAGCTAAATCCCATTATAAAAATAAATTACTTAAAAAAAACCCATAAAACAACGACAGTGAAAGAGAGAGAAATTCTTACAAAATCCATTCAGGGGCTCTGATGCAACCTGGATTGACCATATCTAGACCCACAGCTGGATGAGACATAAGGCTGGACACTCTTGGAGCTGAGAGGATTGGTGAGGTTGGGTGAGCAAACGCAGACCCTTTAAAGTCACACTGCGTGGTACCCATCCCATGGGTCCCAAATCTCCAGGTTCAAGGGCATCTTCCTACATCGAAAACATGCCTGGGAAACCCAGAAGATGGTCCACCGTGTGGTCGGGAAAGGTTTCTAAAACGCACCTCATTTCTCCTCTCCTTGTGCTCGGGTTCGCCATTCCAGCCGCTTTACTAACAATCTCCCTACGTGGAGAATCAGCACCGTTAACCTCCTCTTTCGTACAGGTTGCAATTTGTCCTGAGGATGAACGGGAAGAGGGGGATCCAATGAGAGACTAGCTCTAGGTGTTGGGACAGGCACAGGTCACTCTATTTTTCCATCAGGAAGAAGAATGAACCACAGGCTCAGCCTGCCCCCCCGGAACCAGAATAGGGCCTGAAGCAATCCTGCGCTTTTGCGGCCAGCTCCCAAAAAAGCGAGTTGACAAATGGAGCTCAGGGGCACTGCAATTCACAAACCTGCAGAGTTATAAATGATAACTCTCGTCCACAAATATATTGAGGGAAGGCAACGAAGAGGATTTGAAAGCAAGGCAGAATTGCAGGAAACAGATTTCAGGAGGTAGGTGCGACTCGCCTTTAAAGCACATGAAAAGCGGCAAAACGTCGACGATGATACCCTTGGCCAAAAAGGGCGTATGCGTTTTTTCCTGAATATATTCAGGAAAAAACGCATACGCCCTTTTTGGCCAACCAAGCAAGCCGGAAAGGCAAATCAGCACTACAAACAAGTCTCGCTTGCCATCGGTCAAAAGGGCCATGCTGAAAAAAGTGTAAAACCCGGAAATGCAGGACAGGCCATGGAGACATGGGAGCCTTGCTACGCTGATGGGCGGGATGTAAATTGCCAACAGCCACTCTGCAGAAGTGTACGGTGTGTCCTGAAACATGTAATAAACACAGCTTAGAGAGCATAGGGCACTTCCACTCATGGGCGTATACATTGGGAAAACTGAAAATCCACAAGACACAGGCACCCCAAAGTGTAGGGCTGCTCTGTTTACAAGAACCTCCACTTCGGTACACCTTAAATAGCTCAGGATAGAGAAAAATGGATAAAGAAGTTGTGGTACTTATGCACAATGGAATATCACTCAGCCATGAAATCAATGTCATAAGGCTAGTAGCAGCAAGCATGATGAGTGGATTTAGGTACGATGACTCTAAGTGAAATAAGTCACACAGAAAAAGACACTTTTCCTAAGATATCACTTATAGAGGGAATGTCAAAATCGCTACCCTTGAACTGAATTACAAGACAGAACACAGTCACACGTTTAGAAAACACACTATGGCTGCTTAACGGGAAAGGTCAGGTGGGGTGATGCATAAAACAAGGGTTTGAAATTAGCTCAGATTCCGTTCCATAAGCCAAATATGTAATGGACAAGACGTACACCCTGCTCAGTGAAATGGACTCAACACCCCCTATTCACCGCACATGAATATATCTGACTGGTAAGAATCTTAAAACCTATGTATTGATATCTCTCTGGAAGTGAATCAAGAGGGTGTAAAGCAGCATAAACACAGCAGTGAAAAGCAGCTAAACCCCATTATAAAAATAAATTACTTAAAAAAAAACCCATAAAACAACGACAGTGAAAGAGAGAGAAATTCTTACAAAATCCATTCAGGGGCTCTGATGCAACCTGGATTGACCATATCTAGACCCACAGCTGGATGAGACATAAGGCTGGACACTCTTGGAGCTGAGAGGATTGGTGAGGTTGGGTGAGCAAACGCAGACCCTTTAAAGTCACACTGCGTGGTACCCATCCCATGGGTCCCAAATCTCCAGGTTCAAGGGCATCTTCCTACATCGAAAACATGCCTGGGAAACCCAGAAGATGGTACACCGTGTGGTCGGGAAAGGTTTCTAAAACGCACCTCATTTCTCCTCTCCTTGTGCTCGGGTTCGCCATTCCAGCCGCTTTACTAACAATCTCCCTACGTGGAGAATCAGCACCGTTAACCTCCTCTTTCGTACAGGTTGCAATTTGTCCTGAGGATGAACGGGAAGAGGGGGAACCAATGAGAGACTAGCTCTAGGTGTTGGGACAGGCACAGGTCACTCTATTTTTCCATCAGGAAGAAGAATGAACCACAGGCTCAGCCTGCCCCCCCGGAACCAGAATAGGGCCTGAAGCAATCCTGCGCTTTTGCGGCCAGCTCCCAAAAAAGCGAGTTGACAAATGGAGCTCAGGGGCACTGCAATTCACAAACCTGCAGAGTTATAAATGATAACTCTCGTCCACAAATATATTGAGGGAAGGCAACGAAGAGGATTTGAAAGCAAGGCAGAATTGCAGGAAACAGATTTCAGGAGGTAGGTGCGACTCGCCTTTAAAGCACATGAAAAGCGGCAAAACGTCGACGATGATGCCCTTGGCCAAAAAGGGCGTATGCGTTTTTTCCTGAATATATTCAGGAAAAAACGCATACGCCCTTTTTGGCCAACCAAGCAAGCCGGAAAGGCAAATCAGCACTACAAACAAGTCTCGCTTGCCATCGGTCAAAAGGGCCATGCTGAAAAAAGTGTAAAACCCGGAAATGCAGGACAGGCCATGGAGACATGGGAGCCTTGCTACGCTGATGGGCGGGATGTAAATTGCCAACAGCCACTCTGCAGAAGTGTACGGTGTGTCCTGAAACATGTAATAAACACAGCTTAGAGAGCATAGGGCACTTCCACTCATGGGCGTATACATTGGGAAAACTGAAAATCCACAAGACACGGGCACCCCAAAGTGTAGGGCTGCTCTGTTTACAAGAACCTCCACTTCGGTACACCTTAAATAGCTCAGGATAGAGAAAAATGGCTAAAGAAGTTGTGGTACTTATGCACAATGGAATATCACTCAGCCATGAAATCAATGTCATAAGGCTAGTAGCAGCAAGCATGATGAGTGGATTTAGGTACGATGACTCTAAGTGAAATAAGTCACACAGAAAAAGACACTTTTCCTAAGATATCACTTATAGAGGGAATGTCAAAATCGCTACCCTTGAACTGAATTACAAGACAGAACAGAGTCACACGTTTAGAAAACACACTATGGCTGCTTAACGGGAAAGGTCAGGTGGGGTGATGCATAAAACAAGGGTTTGAAATTAGCTCAGATTCCGTTCCATAAGCCAAATATGTAATGGACAAGACGTACACCCTGCTCAGTGAAATGGACTCAACACCCCCTATTCACCGCACATGAATATATCTGACTGGTAAGAATCTTAAAACCTATGTATTGATATCTCTCTGGAAGTGAATCAAGAGGGTGTAAAGCAGCATAAACACAGCAGTGAAAAGCAGCTAAACCCCATTATAAAAATAAATTACTTAAAAAAAAACCCATAAAACAACGACAGTGAAAGAGAGAGAAATTCTTACAAAATCCATTCAGGGGCTCTGATGCAACCTGGATTGACCATATCTAGACCCACAGCTGGATGAGACATAAGGCTGGACACTCTTGGAGCTGAGAGGATTGGTGAGGTTGGGTGAGCAAACGCAGACCCTTTAAAGTCACACTGCGTGGTACCCATCCCATGGGTCCCAAATCTCCAGGTTCAAGGGCATCTTCCTACATCGAAAACATGCCTGGGAAACCCAGAAGATGGTACACCGTGTGGTCGGGAAAGGTTTCTAAAACGCACCTCATTTCTCCTCTCCTTGTGCTCGGGTTCGCCATTCCAGCCGCTTTACTAACAATCTCCCTACGTGGAGAATCAGCACCGTTAACCTCCTCTTTCGTACAGGTTGCAATTTGTCCTGAGGATGAACGGGAAGAGGGGGAACCAATGAGAGACTAGCTCTAGGTGTTGGGACAGGCACAGGTCACTCTATTTTTCCATCAGGAAGAAGAATGAACCACAGGCTCAGCCTGCCCCCCCGGAACCAGAATAGGGCCTGAAGCAATCCTGCGCTTTTGCGGCCAGCTCCCAAAAAAGCGAGTTGACAAATGGAGCTCAGGGGCACTGCAATTCACAAACCTGCAGAGTTATAAATGATAACTCTCGTCCACAAATATATTGAGGGAAGGCAACGAAGAGGATTTGAAAGCAAGGCAGAATTGCAGGAAACAGATTTCAGGAGGTAGGTGCGACTCGCCTTTAAAGCACATGAAAAGCGGCAAAACGTCGACGATGATGCCCTTGGCCAAAAAGGGCGTATGCGTTTTTTCCTGAATATATTCAGGAAAAAACGCATACGCCCTTTTTGGCCAACCAAGCAAGCCGGAAAGGCAAATCAGCACTACAAACAAGTCTCGCTTGCCATCGGTCAAAAGGGCCATGCTGAAAAAAGTGTAAAACCCGGAAATGCAGGACAGGCCATGGAGACATGGGAGCCTTGCTACGCTGATGGGCGGGATGTAAATTGCCAACAGCCACTCTGCAGAAGTGTACGGTGTGTCCTGAAACATGTAATAAACACAGCTTAGAGAGCATAGGGCACTTCCACTCATGGGCGTATACATTGGGAAAACTGAAAATCCACAAGACACAGGCACCCCAAAGTGTAGGGCTGCTCTGTTTACAAGAACCTCCACTTCGGTACACCTTAAATAGCTCAGGATAGAGAAAAATGGCTAAAGAAGTTGTGGTACTTATGCACAATGGAATATCACTCAGCCATGAAATCAATGTCATAAGGCTAGTAGCAGCAAGCATGATGAGTGGATTTAGGTACGATGACTCTAAGTGAAATAAGTCACACAGAAAAAGACACTTTTCCTAAGATATCACTTATAGAGGGAATGTCAAAATCGCTACCCTTGAACTGAATTACAAGACAGAACACAGTCACACGTTTAGAAAACACACTATGGCTGCTTAACGGGAAAGGTCAGGTGGGGTGATGCATAAAACAAGGGTTTGAAATTAGCTCAGATTCCGTTCCATAAGCCAAATATGTAATGGACAAGACGTACACCCTGCTCAGTGAAATGGACTCAACACCCCCTATTCACCGCACAAGAATATATCTGACTGGTAAGAATCTTAAAACCTATGTATTGATATCTCTCTGGAAGTGAATCAAGAGGGTGTAAAGCGGCATAAACACAGCAGTGAAAAGCAGCTAAACCCCATTATAAAAATAAATTACTTAAAAAAAACCCATAAAACAACGACAGTGAAAGAGAGAGAAATTCTTACAAAATCCATTCAGGGGCTCTGATGCAACCTGGATTGACCATATCTAGACCCACAGCTGGATGAGACATAAGGCTGGACACTCTTGGAGCTGAGAGGATTGGTGAGGTTGGGTGAGCAAACGCAGACCCTTTAAACTCACACTGCGTGGTACCCATCCCATGGGTCCCAAATCTCCAGGTTCAAGGGCATCTTCCTACATCGAAAACATGCCTGGGAAACCCAGAAGATGGTACACCGTGTGGTCGGGAAAGGTTTCTAAAACGCACCTCATTTCTCCTCTCCTTGTGCTCGGGTTCGCCATTCCAGCCGCTTTACTAACAATCTCCCTACGTGGAGAATCAGCACCGTTAACCTCCTCTTTCGTACAGGTTGCAATTTGTCCTGAGGATGAACGGGAAGAGGGGGAACCAATGAGAGACTAGCTCTAGGTGTTGGGACAGGCACAGGTCACTCTATTTTTCCATCAGGAAGAAGAATGAACCACAGGCTCAGCCTGCCCCCCCGGAACCAGAATAGGGCCTGAAGCAATCCTGCGCTTTTGCGGCCAGCTCCCAAAAAAGCGAGTTGACAAATGGAGCTCAGGGGTACTGCAATTCACAAACCTGCAGAGTTATAAATGATAACTCTCGTCCACAAATATATTGAGGGAAGGCAACGAAGAGGATTTGAAAGCAAGGCAGAATTGCAGGAAACAGATTTCAGGAGGTAGGTGCGACTCGCCTTTAAAGCACATGAAAAGCGGCAAAACGTCGACAATGATGCCCTTGGCCAAAAAGGGCGTATGCGTTTTTTCCTGAATATATTCAGGAAAAAACGCATACGCCCTTTTTGGCCAACCAAGCAAGCCGGAAAGGCAAATCAGCACTACAAACAAGTCTCGCTTGCCATCGGTCAAAAGGGCCATGCTGAAAAAAGTGTAAAACCCGGAAATGCAGGACAGGCCATGGAGACATGGGAGCCTTGCTACGCTGATGGGCGGGATGTAAATTGCCAACAGCCACTCTGCAGAAGTGTACGGTGTGTCCTGAAACATGTAATAAACACAGCTTAGAGAGCATAGGGCACTTCCACTCATGGGCGTATACATTGGGAAAACTGAAAATCCACAAGACACAGGCACCCCAAAGTGTAGGGCTGCTCTGTTTACAAGAACCTCCACTTCGGTACACCTTAAATAGCTCAGGATAGAGAAAAATGGCTAAAGAAGTTGTGGTACTTATGCACAATGGAATATCACTCAGCCATGAAATCAATGTCATAAGGCTAGTAGCAGCAAGCATGATGAGTGGATTTAGGTACGATGACTCTAAGTGAAATAAGTCACACAGAAAAAGACACTTTTCCTAAGATATCACTTATAGAGGGAATGTCAAAATCGCTACCCTTGAACTGAATTACAAGACAGAACAGAGTCACACGTTTAGAAGACACACTATGGCTGCTTAACGGGAAAGGTCAGGTGGGGTGATGCATAAAACAAGGGTTTGAAATTAGCTCAGATTCCGTTCCATAAGCCAAATATGTAATGGACAAGACGTACACCCTGCTCAGTGAAATGGACTCAACACCCCCTATTCACCGCACAAGAATATATCTGACTGGTAAGAATCTTAAAACCTATGTATTGATATCTCTCTGGAAGTGAATCAAGAGGGTGTAAAGCGGCATAAACACAGCAGTGAAAAGCAGCTAAACCCCATTATAAAAATAAATTACTTAAAAAAAACCCATAAAACAACGACAGTGAAAGAGAGAGAAATTCTTACAAAATCCATTCAGGGGCTCTGATGCAACCTGGATTGACCATATCTAGACCCACAGCTGGATGAGACATAAGGCTGGACACTCTTGGAGCTGAGAGGATTGGTGAGGTTGGGTGAGCAAACGCAGACCCTTTAAACTCACACTGCGTGGTACCCATCCCATGGGTCCCAAATCTCCAGGTTCAAGGGCATCTTCCTACATCGAAAACATGCCTGGGAAACCCAGAAGATGGTACACCGTGTGGTCGGGAAAGGTTTCTAAAACGCACCTCATTTCTCCTCTCCTTGTGCTCGGGTTCGCCATTCCAGCCGCTTTACTAACAATCTCCCTACGTGGAGAATCAGCACCGTTAACCTCCTCTTTCGTACAGGTTGCAATTTGTCCTGAGGATGAACGGGAAGAGGGGGAACCAATGAGAGACTAGCTCTAGGTGTTGGGACAGGCACAGGTCACTCTATTTTTCCATCAGGAAGAAGAATGAACCACAGGCTCAGCCTGCCCCCCCGGAACCAGAATAGGGCCTGAAGCAATCCTGCGCTTTTGCGGCCAGCTCCCAAAAAAGCGAGTTGACAAATGGAGCTCAGGGGCACTGCAATTCACAAACCTGCAGAGTTATAAATGATAACTCTCGTCCACAAATATATTGAGGGAAGGCAACGAAGAGGATTTGAAAGCAAGGCAGAATTGCAGGAAACAGATTTCAGGAGGTAGGTGCGACTCGCCTTTAAAGCACATGAAAAGCGGCAAAACGTCGACGATGATGCCCTTGGCCAAAAAGGGCGTATGCGTTTTTTCCTGAATATATTCAGGAAAAAACGCATACGCCCTTTTTGGCCAACCAAGCAAGCCGGAAAGGCAAATCAGCACTACAAACAAGTCTCGCTTGCCATCGGTCAAAAGGGCCATGCTGAAAAAAGTGTAAAACCCGGAAATGCAGGACAGGCCATGGAGACATGGGAGCCTTGCTACGCTGATGGGCGGGATGTAAATTGCCAACAGCCACTCTGCAGAAGTGTACGGTGTGTCCTGAAACATGTAATAAACACAGCTTAGAGAGCATAGGGCACTTCCACTCATGGGCGTATACATTGGGAAAACTGAAAATCCACAAGACACAGGCACCCCAAAGTGTAGGGCTGCTCTGTTTACAAGAACCTCCACTTCGGTACACCTTAAATAGCTCAGGATAGAGAAAAATGGCTAAAGAAGTTGTGGTACTTATGCACAATGGAATATCACTCAGCCATGAAATCAATGTCATAAGGCTAGTAGCAGCAAGCATGATGAGTGGATTTAGGTACGATGACTCTAAGTGAAATAAGTCACACAGAAAAAGACACTTTTCCTAAGATATCACTTATAGAGGGAATGTCAAAATCGCTACCCTTGAACTGAATTACAAGACAGAACACAGTCACACGTTTAGAAAACACACTATGGCTGCTTAACGGGAAAGGTCTGGTGGGGTGATGCATAAAACAAGGGTTTGAAATTAGCTCAGATTCCGTTCCATAAGCCAAATATGTAATGGACAAGACGTACACCCTGCTCAGTGAAATGGACTCAACACCCCCTATTCACCGCACAAGAATATATCTGACTGGTAAGAATCTTAAAACCTATGTATTGATATCTCTCTGGAAGTGAATCAAGAGGGTGTAAAGCGGCATAAACACAGCAGTGAAAAGCAGCTAAACCCCATTATAAAAATAAATTACTTAAAAAAAACCCATAAAACACCGACAGTGAAAGAGAGAGAAATTCTTACAAAATCCATTCAGGGGCTCTGATGCAACCTGGATTGACCATATCTAGACCCACAGCTGGATGAGACATAAGGCTGGACACTCTTGGAGCTGAGAGGATTGGTGAGGTTGGGTGAGCAAACGCAGACCCTTTAAAGTCACACTGCGTGGTACCCATCCCATGGGTCCCAAATCTCCAGGTTCAAGGGCATCTTCCTACATCGAAAACATGCCTGGGAAACCCAGAAGATGGTACACCGTGTGGTCGGGAAAGGTTTCTAAAACGCACCTCATTTCTCCTCTCCTTGTGCTCGGGTTCGCCATTCCAGCCGCTTTACTAACAATCTCCCTACGTGGAGAATCAGCACCGTTAACCTCCTCTTTCGTACAGGTTGCAATTTGTCCTGAGGATGAACGGGAAGAGGGGGAACCAATGAGAGACTAGCTCTAGGTGTTGGGACAGGCACAGGTCACTCTATTTTTCCATCAGGAAGAAGAATGAACCACAGGCTCAGCCTGCCCCCCCGGAACCAGAATAGGGCCTGAAGCAATCCTGCGCTTTTGCGGCCAGCTCCCAAAAAAGCGAGTTGACAAATGGAGCTCAGGGGCACTGCAATTCACAAACCTGCAGAGTTATAAATGATAACTCTCGTCCACAAATATATTGAGGGAAGGCAACGAAGAGGATTTGAAAGCAAGGCAGAATTGCAGGAAACAGATTTCAGGAGGTAGGTGCGACTCGCCTTTAAAGCACATGAAAAGCGGCAAAACGTCGACAATGATGCCCTTGGCCAAAAAGGGCGTATGCGTTTTTTCCTGAATATATTCAGGAAAAAACGCATACGCCCTTTTTGGCCAACCAAGCAAGCCGGAAAGGCAAATCAGCACTACAAACAAGTCTCGCTTGCCATCGGTCAAAAGGGCCATGCTGAAAAAAGTGTAAAACCCGGAAATGCAGGACAGGCCATGGAGACATGGGAGCCTTGCTACGCTGATGGGCGGGATGTAAATTGCCAACAGCCACTCTGCAGAAGTGTACGGTGTGTCCTGAAACATGTAATAAACACAGCTTAGAGAGCATAGGGCACTTCCACTCATGGGCGTATACATTGGGAAAACTGAAAATCCACAAGACACAGGCACCCCAAAGTGTAGGGCTGCTCTGTTTACAAGAACCTCCACTTCGGTACACCTTAAATAGCTCAGGATAGAGAAAAATGGCTAAAGAAGTTGTGGTACTTATGCACAATGGAATATCACTCAGCCATGAAATCAATGTCATAAGGCTAGTAGCAGCAAGCATGATGAGTGGATTTAGGTACGATGACTCTAAGTGAAATAAGTCACACAGAAAAAGACACTTTTCCTAAGATATCACTTATAGAGGGAATGTCAAAATCGCTACCCTTGAACTGAATTACAAGACAGAACAGAGTCACACGTTTAGAAAACACACTATGGCTGCTTAACGGGAAAGGTCAGGTGGGGTGATGCATAAAACAAGGGTTTGAAATTAGCTCAGATTCCGTTCCATAAGCCAAATATGTAATGGACAAGACGTACACCCTGCTCAGTGAAATGGACTCAACACCCCCTATTCACCGCACATGAATATATCTGACTGGTAAGAATCTTAAAACCTATGTATTGATATCTCTCTGGAAGTGAATCAAGAGGGTGTAAAGCGGCATAAACACAGCAGTGAAAAGCAGCTAAACCCCATTATAAAAATAAATTACTTAAAAAAAACCCATAAAACAACGACAGTGAAAGAGAGAGAAATTCTTACAAAATCCATTCAGGGGCTCTGATGCAACCTGGATTGACCATATCTAGACCCACAGCTGGATGAGACATAAGGCTGGACACTCTTGGAGCTGAGAGGATTGGTGAGGTTGGGTGAGCAAACGCAGACCCTTTAAACTCACACTGCGTGGTACCCATCCCATGGGTCCCAAATCTCCAGGTTCAAGGGCATCTTCCTACATCGAAAACATGCCTGGGAAACCCAGAAGATGGTACACCGTGTGGTCGGGAAAGGTTTCTAAAACGCACCTCATTTCTCCTCTCCTTGTGCTCGGGTTCGCCATTCCAGCCGCTTTACTAACAATCTCCCTACGTGGAGAATCAGCACCGTTAACCTCCTCTTTCGTACAGGTTGCAATTTGTCCTGAGGATGAACGGGAAGAGGGGGAACCAATGAGAGACTAGCTCTAGGTGTTGGGACAGGCACAGGTCACTCTATTTTTCCATCAGGAAGAAGAATGAACCACAGGCTCAGCCTGCCCCCCCGGAACCAGAATAGGGCCTGAAGCAATCCTGCGCTTTTGCGGCCAGCTCCCAAAAAAGCGAGTTGACAAATGGAGCTCAGGGGCACTGCAATTCACAAACCTGCAGAGTTATAAATGATAACTCTCGTCCACAAATATATTGAGGGAAGGCAACGAAGAGGATTTGAAAGCAAGGCAGAATTGCAGGAAACAGATTTCAGGAGGTAGGTGCGACTCGCCTTTAAAGCACATGAAAAGCGGCAAAACGTCGACGATGATGCCCTTGGCCAAAAAGGGCGTATGCGTTTTTTCCTGAATATATTCAGGAAAAAACGCATACGCCCTTTTTGGCCAACCAAGCAAGCCGGAAAGGCAAATCAGCACTACAAACAAGTCTCGCTTGCCATCGGTCAAAAGGGCCATGCTGAAAAAAGTGTAAAACCCGGAAATGCAGGACAGGCCATGGAGACATGGGAGCCTTGCTACGCTGATGGGCGGGATGTAAATTGCCAACAGCCACTCTGCAGAAGTGTACGGTGTGTCCTGAAACATGTAATAAACACAGCTTAGAGAGCATAGGGCACTTCCACTCATGGGCGTATACATTGGGAAAACTGAAAATCCACAAGACACAGGCACCCCAAAGTGTAGGGCTGCTCTGTTTACAAGAACCTCCACTTCGGTACACCTTAAATAGCTCAGGATAGAGAAAAATGGCTAAAGAAGTTGTGGTACTTATGCACAATGGAATATCACTCAGCCATGAAATCAATGTCATAAGGCTAGTAGCAGCAAGCATGATGAGTGGATTTAGGTACGATGACTCTAAGTGAAATAAGTCACACAGAAAAAGACACTTTTCCTAAGATATCACTTATAGAGGGAATGTCAAAATCGCTACCCTTGAACTGAATTACAAGACAGAACAGAGTCACACGTTTAGAAGACACACTATGGCTGCTTAACGGGAAAGGTCAGGTGGGGTGATGCATAAAACAAGGGTTTGAAATTAGCTCAGATTCCGTTCCATAAGCCAAATATGTAATGGACAAGACGTACACCCTGCTCAGTGAAATGGACTCAACACCCCCTATTCACCGCACAAGAATATATCTGACTGGTAAGAATCTTAAAACCTATGTATTGATATCTCTCTGGAAGTGAATCAAGAGGGTGTAAAGCGGCATAAACACAGCAGTGAAAAGCAGCTAAACCCCATTATAAAAATAAATTACTTAAAAAAAACCCATAAAACAACGACAGTGAAAGAGAGAGAAATTCTTACAAAATCCATTCAGGGGCTCTGATGCAACCTGGATTGACCATATCTAGACCCACAGCTGGATGAGACATAAGGCTGGACACTCTTGGAGCTGAGAGGATTGGTGAGGTTGGGTGAGCAAACGCAGACCCTTTAAACTCACACTGCGTGGTACCCATCCCATGGGTCCCAAATCTCCAGGTTCAAGGGCATCTTCCTACATCGAAAACATGCCTGGGAAACCCAGAAGATGGTACACCGTGTGGTCGGGAAAGGTTTCTAAAACGCACCTCATTTCTCCTCTCCTTGTGCTCGGGTTCGCCATTCCAGCCGCTTTACTAACAATCTCCCTACGTGGAGAATCAGCACCGTTAACCTCCTCTTTCGTACAGGTTGCAATTTGTCCTGAGGATGAACGGGAAGAGGGGGAACCAATGAGAGACTAGCTCTAGGTGTTGGGACAGGCACAGGTCACTCTATTTTTCCATCAGGAAGAAGAATGAACCACAGGCTCAGCCTGCCCCCCCGGAACCAGAATAGGGCCTGAAGCAATCCTGCGCTTTTGCGGCCAGCTCCCAAAAAAGCGAGTTGACAAATGGAGCTCAGGGGCACTGCAATTCACAAACCTGCAGAGTTATAAATGATAACTCTCGTCCACAAATATATTGAGGGAAGGCAACGAAGAGGATTTGAAAGCAAGGCAGAATTGCAGGAAACAGATTTCAGGAGGTAGGTGCGACTCGCCTTTAAAGCACATGAAAAGCGGCAAAACGTCGACGATGATGCCCTTGGCCAAAAAGGGCGTATGCGTTTTTTCCTGAATATATTCAGGAAAAAACGCATACGCCCTTTTTGGCCAACCAAGCAAGCCGGAAAGGCAAATCAGCACTACAAACAAGTCTCGCTTGCCATCGGTCAAAAGGGCCATGCTGAAAAAAGTGTAAAACCCGGAAATGCAGGACAGGCCATGGAGACATGGGAGCCTTGCTACGCTGATGGGCGGGATGTAAATTGCCAACAGCCACTCTGCAGAAGTGTACGGTGTGTCCTGAAACATGTAATAAACACAGCTTAGAGAGCATAGGGCACTTCCACTCATGGGCGTATACATTGGGAAAACTGAAAATCCACAAGACACAGGCACCCCAAAGTGTAGGGCTGCTCTGTTTACAAGAACCTCCACTTCGGTACACCTTAAATAGCTCAGGATAGAGAAAAATGGCTAAAGAAGTTGTGGTACTTATGCACAATGGAATATCACTCAGCCATGAAATCAATGTCATAAGGCTAGTAGCAGCAAGCATGATGAGTGGATTTAGGTACGATGACTCTAAGTGAAATAAGTCACACAGAAAAAGACACTTTTCCTAAGATATCACTTATAGAGGGAATGTCAAAATCGCTACCCTTGAACTGAATTACAAGACAGAACACAGTCACACGTTTAGAAAACACACTATGGCTGCTTAACGGGAAAGGTCTGGTGGGGTGATGCATAAAACAAGGGTTTGAAATTAGCTCAGATTCCGTTCCATAAGCCAAATATGTAATGGACAAGACGTACACCCTGCTCAGTGAAATGGACTCAACACCCCCTATTCACCGCACAAGAATATATCTGACTGGTAAGAATCTTAAAACCTATGTATTGATATCTCTCTGGAAGTGAATCAAGAGGGTGTAAAGCGGCATAAACACAGCAGTGAAAAGCAGCTAAACCCCATTATAAAAATAAATTACTTAAAAAAAACCCATAAAACACCGACAGTGAAAGAGAGAGAAATTCTTACAAAATCCATTCAGGGGCTCTGATGCAACCTGGATTGACCATATCTAGACCCACAGCTGGATGAGACATAAGGCTGGACACTCTTGGAGCTGAGAGGATTGGTGAGGTTGGGTGAGCAAACGCAGACCCTTTAAAGTCACACTGCGTGGTACCCATCCCATGGGTCCCAAATCTCCAGGTTCAAGGGCATCTTCCTACATCGAAAACATGCCTGGGAAACCCAGAAGATGGTACACCGTGTGGTCGGGAAAGGTTTCTAAAACGCACCTCATTTCTCCTCTCCTTGTGCTCGGGTTCGCCATTCCAGCCGCTTTACTAACAATCTCCCTACGTGGAGAATCAGCACCGTTAACCTCCTCTTTCGTACAGGTTGCAATTTGTCCTGAGGATGAACGGGAAGAGGGGGAACCAATGAGAGACTAGCTCTAGGTGTTGGGACAGGCACAGGTCACTCTATTTTTCCATCAGGAAGAAGAATGAACCACAGGCTCAGCCTGCCCCCCCGGAACCAGAATAGGGCCTGAAGCAATCCTGCGCTTTTGCGGCCAGCTCCCAAAAAAGCGAGTTGACAAATGGAGCTCAGGGGCACTGCAATTCACAAACCTGCAGAGTTATAAATGATAACTCTCGTCCACAAATATATTGAGGGAAGGCAACGAAGAGGATTTGAAAGCAAGGCAGAATTGCAGGAAACAGATTTCAGGAGGTAGGTGCGACTCGCCTTTAAAGCACATGAAAAGCGGCAAAACGTCGACAATGATGCCCTTGGCCAAAAAGGGCGTATGCGTTTTTTCCTGAATATATTCAGGAAAAAACGCATACGCCCTTTTTGGCCAACCAAGCAAGCCGGAAAGGCAAATCAGCACTACAAACAAGTCTCGCTTGCCATCGGTCAAAAGGGCCATGCTGAAAAAAGTGTAAAACCCGGAAATGCAGGACAGGCCATGGAGACATGGGAGCCTTGCTACGCTGATGGGCGGGATGTAAATTGCCAACAGCCACTCTGCAGAAGTGTACGGTGTGTCCTGAAACATGTAATAAACACAGCTTAGAGAGCATAGGGCACTTCCACTCATGGGCGTATACATTGGGAAAACTGAAAATCCACAAGACACAGGCACCCCAAAGTGTAGGGCTGCTCTGTTTACAAGAACCTCCACTTCGGTACACCTTAAATAGCTCAGGATAGAGAAAAATGGCTAAAGAAGTTGTGGTACTTATGCACAATGGAATATCACTCAGCCATGAAATCAATGTCATAAGGCTAGTAGCAGCAAGCATGATGAGTGGATTTAGGTACGATGACTCTAAGTGAAATAAGTCACACAGAAAAAGACACTTTTCCTAAGATATCACTTATAGAGGGAATGTCAAAATCGCTACCCTTGAACTGAATTACAAGACAGAACAGAGTCACACGTTTAGAAAACACACTATGGCTGCTTAACGGGAAAGGTCAGGTGGGGTGATGCATAAAACAAGGGTTTGAAATTAGCTCAGATTCCGTTCCATAAGCCAAATATGTAATGGACAAGACGTACACCCTGCTCAGTGAAATGGACTCAACACCCCCTATTCACCGCACATGAATATATCTGACTGGTAAGAATCTTAAAACCTATGTATTGATATCTCTCTGGAAGTGAATCAAGAGGGTGTAAAGCGGCATAAACACAGCAGTGAAAAGCAGCTAAACCCCATTATAAAAATAAATTACTTAAAAAAAACCCATAAAACAACGACAGTGAAAGAGAGAGAAATTCTTACAAAATCCATTCAGGGGCTCTGATGCAACCTGGATTGACCATATCTAGACCCACAGCTGGATGAGACATAAGGCTGGACACTCTTGGAGCTGAGAGGATTGGTGAGGTTGGGTGAGCAAACGCAGACCCTTTAAAGTCACACTGCGTGGTACCCATCCCATGGGTCCCAAATCTCCAGGTTCAAGGGCATCTTCCTACATCGAAAACATGCCTGGGAAACCCAGAAGATGGTACACCGTGTGGTCGGGAAAGGTTTCTAAAACGCACCTCATTTCTCCTCTCCTTGTGCTCGGGTTCGCCATTCCAGCCGCTTTACTAACAATCTCCCTACGTGGAGAATCAGCACCGTTAACCTCCTCTTTCGTACAGGTTGCAATTTGTCCTGAGGATGAACGGGAAGAGGGGGAACCAATGAGAGACTAGCTCTAGGTGTTGGGACAGGCACAGGTCACTCTATTTTTCCATCAGGAAGAAGAATGAACCACAGGCTCAGCCTGCCCCCCCGGAACCAGAATAGGGCCTGAAGCAATCCTGCGCTTTTGCGGCCAGCTCCCAAAAAAGCGAGTTGACAAATGGAGCTCAGGGGCACTGCAATTCACAAACCTGCAGAGTTATAAATGATAACTCTCGTCCACAAATATATTGAGGGAAGGCAACGAAGAGGATTTGAAAGCAAGACAGAATTGCAGGAAACAGATTTCAGGAGGTAGGTGCGACTCGCCTTTAAAGCACATGAAAAGCGGCAAAACGTCGACGATGATGCCCTTGGCCAAAAAGGGCGTATGCGTTTTTTCCTGAATATATTCAGGAAAAAACGCATACGCCCTTTTTGGCCAACCAAGCAAGCCGGAAAGGCAAATCAGCACTACAAACAAGTCTCGCTTGCCATCGGTCAAAAGGGCCATGCTGAAAAAAGTGTAAAACCCGGAAATGCAGGACAGGCCATGGAGACATGGGAGCCTTGCTACGCTGATGGGCGGGATGTAAATTGCCAACAGCCACTCCGCAGAAGTGTACGGTGTGTCCTGAAACATGTAATAAACACAGCTTAGAGAGCATAGGGCACTTCCACTCATGGGCGTATACATTGGGAAAACTGAAAATCCACAAGACACAGGCACCCCAAAGTGTAGGGCTGCTCTGTTTACAAGAACCTCCACTTCGGTACACCTTAAATAGCTCAGGATAGAGAAAAATGGATAAAGAAGTTGTGGTACTTATGCACAATGGAATATCACTCAGCCATGAAATCAATGTCATAAGGCTAGTAGCAGCAAGCATGATGAGTGGATTTAGGTACGATGACTCTAAGTGAAATAAGTCACACAGAAAAAGACACTTTTCCTAAGATATCACTTATAGAGGGAATGTCAAAATCGCTACCCTTGAACTGAATTACAAGACAGAACAGAGTCACACGTTTAGAAAACACACTATGGCTGCTTAACGGGAAAGGTCAGGTGGGGTGATGCATAAAACAAGGGTTTGAAATTAGCTCAGATTCCGTTCCATAAGCCAAATATGTAATGGACAAGACGTACACCCTGCTCAGTGAAATGGACTCAACACCCCCTATTCACCGCACAAGAATATATCTGACTGGTAAGAATCTTAAAACCTATGTATTGATATCTCTCTGGAAGTGAATCAAGAGGGTGTAAAGCGGCATAAACACAGCAGTGAAAAGCAGCTAAACCCCATTATAAAAATAAATTACTTTAAAAAAACCCATAAAACACCGACAGTGAAAGAGAGAGAAATTCTTACAAAATCCATTCAGGGGCTCTGATGCAACCTGGATTGACCATATCTAGACCCACAGCTGGATGAGACATAAGGCTGGACACTCTTGGAGCTGAGAGGATTGGTGAGGTTGGGTGAGCAAACGCAGACCCTTTAAAGTCACACTGCGTGGTACCCATCCCATGGGTCCCAAATCTCCAGGTTCAAGGGCATCTTCCTACATCGAAAACATGCCTGGGAAACCCAGAAGATGGTACACCGTGTGGTCGGGAAAGGTTTCTAAAACGCACCTCATTTCTCCTCTCCTTGTGCTCGGGTTCGCCATTCCAGCCGCTTTACTAACAATCTCCCTACGTGGAGAATCAGCACCGTTAACCTCCTCTTTCGTACAGGTTGCAATTTGTCCTGAGGATGAACGGGAAGAGGGGGATCCAATGAGAGACTAGCTCTAGGTGTTGGGACAGGCACAGGTCACTCTATTTTTCCATCAGGAAGAAGAATGAACCACAGGCTCAGCCTGCCCCCCCCGGAACCAGAATAGGGCCTGAAGCAATCCTGCGCTTTTGCGGCCAGCTCCCAAAAAAGCGAGTTGACAAATGGAGCTCAGGGGCACTGCAATTCACAAACCTGCAGAGTTATAAATGATAACTCTCGTCCACAAATATATTGAGGGAAGGCAACGAAGAGGATTTGAAAGCAAGGCAGAATTGCAGGAAACAGATTTCAGGAGGTAGGTGCGACTCGCCTTTAAAGCA
This sequence comes from Eubalaena glacialis, assembly GCF_028564815.1. Classification (NCBI taxonomy): domain Eukaryota; kingdom Metazoa; phylum Chordata; class Mammalia; order Artiodactyla; family Balaenidae; genus Eubalaena; species Eubalaena glacialis. The sequence continues at coordinate 139,032,315 of NC_083719.1, forward strand.
CATGAAAAGCGGCAAAACGTCGACAATGATGCCCTTGGCCAAAAAGGGCGTATGCGTTTTTTCCTGAATATATTCAGGAAAAAACGCATACGCCCTTTTTGGCCAACCAAGCAAGCCGGAAAGGCAAATCAGCACTACAAACAAGTCTCGCTTGCCATCGGTCAAAAGGGCCATGCTGAAAAAAGTGTAAAACCCGGAAATGCAGGACAGGCCATGGAGACATGGGAGCCTTGCTACGCTGATGGGCGGGATGTAAATTGCCAACAGCCACTCTGCAGAAGTGTACGGTGTGTCCTGAAACATGTAATAAACACAGCTTAGAGAGCATAGGGCACTTCCACTCTTGGGCGTATACACTGGGAAAACTGAAAATCCACAAGACACAGGCACCCCAAAGTGTAGGGCTGCTCTGTTTACAAGAACCTCCACTTCGGTACACCTTAAATAGCTCAGGATAGAGAAAAATGGATAAAGAAGTTGTGGTACTTATGCACAATGGAATATCACTCAGCCATGAAATCAATGTCATAAGGCTAGTAGCAGCAAGCATGATGAGTGGATTTAGGTACGATGACTCTAAGTGAAATAAGTCACACAGAAAAAGACACTTTTCCTAAGATATCACTTATAGAGGGAATGTCAAAATCGCTACCCTTGAACTGAATTACAAGAGAGAACACAGTCACACGTTTAGAAAACACACTATGGCTGCTTAACGGGAAAGGTCAGGTGGGGTGATGCATAAAACAAGGGTTTGAAATTAGCTCAGATTCCGTTCCATAAGCCAAATATGTAATGGACAAGACGTACACCCTGCTCAGTGAAATGGACTCAACACCCCCTATTCACCGCACAAGAATATATCTGACTGGTAAGAATCTTAAAACCTATGTATTGATATCTCTCTGGAAGTGAATCAAGAGGGTGTAAAGCGGCATAAACACAGCAGTGAAAAGCAGCTAAACCCCATTATAAAAATAAATTACTTTAAAAAAACCCATAAAACACCGACAGTGAAAGAGAGAGAAATTCTTACAAAATCCATTCAGGGGCTCTGATGCAACCTGGATTGACCATATCTAGACCCACAGCTGGATGAGACATAAGGCTGGACACTCTTGGAGCTGAGAGGATTGGTGAGGTTGGGTGAGCAAACGCAGACCCTTTAAAGTCACACTGCGTGGTACCCATCCCATGGGTCCCAAATCTCCAGGTTCAAGGGCATCTTCCTACATCGAAAACATGCCTGGGAAACCCAGAAGATGGTACACCGTGTGGTCGGGAAAGGTTTCTAAAACGCACCTCATTTCTCCTCTCCTTGTGCTCGGGTTCGCCATTCCAGCCGCTTTACTAACAATCTCCCTACGTGGAGAATCAGCACCGTTAACCTCCTCTTTCGTACAGGTTGCAATTTGTCCTGAGGATGAACGGGAAGAGGGGGAACCAATGAGAGACTAGCTCTAGGTGTTGGGACAGGCACAGGTCACTCTATTTTTCCATCAGGAAGAAGAATGAACCACAGGCTCAGCCTGCCCCCCCGGAACCAGAATAGGGCCTGAAGCAATCCTGCGCTTTTGCGGCCAGCTCCCAAAAAAGCGAGTTGACAAATGGAGCTCAGGGGCACTGCAATTCACAAACCTGCAGAGTTATAAATGATAACTCTCGTCCACAAATATATTGAGGGAAGGCAACGAAGAGGATTTGAAAGCAAGGCAGAATTGCAGGAAACAGATTTCAGGAGGTAGGTGCGACTCGCCTTTAAAGCACATGAAAAGCGGCAAAACGTCGACGATGATGCCCTTGGCCAAAAAGGGCGTATGCGTTTTTTCCTGAATATATTCAGGAAAAAACGCATACGCCCTTTTTGGCCAACCAAGCAAGCCGGAAAGGCAAATCAGCACTACAAACAAGTCTCGCTTGCCATCGGTCAAAAGGGCCATGCTGAAAAAAGTGTAAAACCCGGAAATGCAGGACAGGCCATGGAGACATGGGAGCCTTGCTACGCTGATGGGCGGGATGTAAATTGCCAACAGCCACTCTGGAGAAGTGTACGGTGTGTCCTGAAACATGTAATAAACACAGCTTAGAGAGCATAGGGCACTTCCACTCATGGGCGTATACATTGGGAAAACTGAAAATCCACAAGACACAGGCACCCCAAAGTGTAGGGCTGCTCTGTTTACAAGAACCTCCACTTCGGTACACCTTAAATAGCTCAGGATAGAGAAAAATGGCTAAAGAAGTTGTGGTACTTATGCACAATGGAATATCACTCAGCCATGAAATCAATGTCATAAGGCTAGTAGCAGCAAGCATGATGAGTGGATTTAGGTACGATGACTCTAAGTGAAATAAGTCACACAGAAAAAGACACTTTTCCTAAGATATCACTTATAGAGGGAATGTCAAAATCGCTACCCTTGAACTGAATTACAAGACAGAACACAGTCACACGTTTAGAAAACACACTATGGCTGCTTAACGGGAAAGGTCAGGTGGGGTGATGCATAAAACAAGGGTTTGAAATTAGCTCAGATTCCGTTCCATAAGCCAAATATGTAATGGACAAGACGTACACCCTGCTCAGTGAAATGGACTCAACACCCCCTATTCACCGCACAAGAATATATCTGACTGGTAAGAATCTTAAAACCTATGTATTGATATCTCTCTGGAAGTGAATCAAGAGGGTGTAAAGCGGCATAAACACAGCAGTGAAAAGCAGCTAAACCCCATTATAAAAATAAATTACTTAAAAAAAACCCATAAAACACCGACAGTGAAAGAGAGAGAAATTCTTACAAAATCCATTCAGGGGCTCTGATGCAACCTGGATTGACCATATCTAGACCCACAGCTGGATGAGACATAAGGCTGGACACTCTTGGAGCTGAGAGGATTGGTGAGGTTGGGTGAGCAAACGCAGACCCTTTAAAGTCACACTGCGTGGTACCCATCCCATGGGTCCCAAATCTCCAGGTTCAAGGGCATCTTCCTACATCGAAAACATGCCTGGGAAACCCAGAAGATGGTACACCGTGTGGTCGGGAAAGGTTTCTAAAACGCACCTCACTTCTCCTCTCCTTGTGCTCGGGTTCGCCATTCCAGCCGCTTTACTAACAATCTCCCTACGTGGAGAATCAGCACCGTTAACCTCCTCTTTCGTACAGGTTGCAATTTGTCCTGAGGATGAACGGGAAGAGGGGGAACCAATGAGAGACTAGCTCTAGGTGTTGGGACAGGCACAGGTCACTCTATTTTTCCATCAGGAAGAAGAATGAACCACAGGCTCAGCCTGCCCCCCCGGAACCAGAATAGGGCCTGAAGCAATCCTGCGCTTTTGCGGCCAGCTCCCAAAAAAGCGAGTTGACAAATGGAGCTCAGGGGCACTGCAATTCACAAACCTGCAGAGTTATAAATGATAACTCTCGTCCACAAATATATTGAGGGAAGGCAACGAAGAGGATTTGAAAGCAAGGCAGAATTGCAGGAAACAGATTTCAGGAGGTAGGTGCGACTCGCCTTTAAAGCACATGAAAAGCGGTAAAACGTCGACAATGATGCCCTTGGCCAAAAAGGGCGTATGCGTTTTTTCCTGAATATATTCAGGAAAAAACGCATACGCCCTTTTTGGCCAACCAAGCAAGCCGGAAAGGCAAATCAGCACTACAAACAAGTCTCGCTTGCCATCGGTCAAAAGGGCCATGCTGAAAAAAGTGTAAAACCCGGAAATGCAGGACAGGCCATGGAGACATGGGAGCCTTGCTACGCTGATGGGCGGGATGTAAATTGCCAACAGCCACTCTGCAGAAGTGTACGGTGTGTCCTGAAACATGTAATAAACACAGCTTAGAGAGCATAGGGCACTTCCACTCATGGGCGTATACATTGGGAAAACTGAAAATCCACAAGACACAGGCACCCCAAAGTGTAGGGCTGCTCTGTTTACAAGAACCTCCACTTCGGTACACCTTAAATAGCTCAGGATAGAGAAAAATGGCTAAAGAAGTTGTGGTACTTATGCACAATGGAATATCACTCAGCCATGAAATCAATGTCATAAGGCTAGTAGCAGCAAGCATGATGAGTGGATTTAGGTACGATGACTCTAAGTGAAATAAGTCACACAGAAAAAGACACTTTTCCTAAGATATCACTTATAGAGGGAATGTCAAAATCGCTACCCTTGAACTGAATTACAAGACAGAACAGAGTCACACGTTTAGAAAACACACTATGGCTGCTTAACGGGAAAGGTCAGGTGGGGTGATGCATAAAACAAGGGTTTGAAATTAGCTCAGATTCCGTTCCATAAGCCAAATATGTAATGGACAAGACGTACACCCTGCTCAGTGAAATGGACTCAACACCCCCTATTCACCGCACAAGAATATATCTGACTGGTAAGAATCTTAAAACCTATGTATTGATATCTCTCTGGAAGTGAATCAAGAGGGTGTAAAGCGGCATAAACACAGCAGTGAAAAGCAGCTAAACCCCATTATAAAAATAAATTACTTAAAAAAAACCCATAAAACAACGACAGTGAAAGAGAGAGAAATTCTTACAAAATCCATTCAGGGGCTCTGATGCAACCTGGATTGACCATATCTAGACCCACAGCTGGATGAGACATAAGGCTGGACACTCTTGGAGCTGAGAGGATTGGTGAGGTTGGGTGAGCAAACGCAGACCCTTTAAAGTCACACTGCGTGGTACCCATCCCATGGGTCCCAAATCTCCAGGTTCAAGGGCATCTTCCTACATCGAAAACATGCCTGGGAAACCCAGAAGATGGTACACCGTGTGGTCGGGAAAGGTTTCTAAAACGCACCTCATTTCTCCTCTCCTTGTGCTCGGGTTCGCCATTCCAGCCGCTTTACTAACAATCTCCCTACGTGGAGAATCAGCACCGTTAACCTCCTCTTTCGTACAGGTTGCAATTTGTCCTGAGGATGAACGGGAAGAGGGGGAACCAATGAGAGACTAGCTCTAGGTGTTGGGACAGGCACAGGTCACTCTATTTTTCCATCAGGAAGAAGAATGAACCACAGGCTCAGCCTGCCCCCCCGGAACCAGAATAGGGCCTGAAGCAATCCTGCGCTTTTGTGGCCAGCTCCCAAAAAAGCGAGTTGACAAATGGAGCTCAGGGGCACTGCAATTCAAAAACCTGCAGAGTTATAAATGATAACTCTCGTCCACAAATATATTGAGGGAAGGCAACGAAGAGGATTTGAAAGCAAGGTAGAATTGCAGGAAACAGATTTCAGGAGGTAGGTGCGACTCGCCTTTAAAGCACATGAAAAGCGGCAAAACGTCGACGATGATGCCCTTGGCCAAAAAGGGCGTATGCGTTTTTTCCTGAATATATTCAGGAAAAAACGCATACGCCCTTTTTGGCCAACCAAGCAAGCCGGAAAGGCAAATCAGCACTACAAACAAGTCTCGCTTGCCATCGGTCAAAAGGGCCATGCTGAAAAAAGTGTAAAACCCGGAAATGCAGGACAGGCCATGGAGACATGGGAGCCTTGCTACGCTGATGGGCGGGATGTAAATTGCCAACAGCCACTCTGCAGAAGTGTACGGTGTGTCCTGAAACATGTAATAAACACAGCTTAGAGAGCATAGGGCACTTCCACTCATGGGCGTATACATTGGGAAAACTGAAAATCCACAAGACACAGGCACCCCAAAGTGTAGGGCTGCTCTGTTTACAAGAACCTCCACTTCGGTACACCTTAAATAGCTCAGGATAGAGAAAAATGGCTAAAGAAGTTGTGGTACTTATGCACAATGGAATATCACTCAGCCATGAAATCAATGTCATAAGGCTAGTAGCAGCAAGCATGATGAGTGGATTTAGGTACGATGACTCTAAGTGAAATAAGTCACACAGAAAAAGACACTTTTCCTAAGATATCACTTATAGAGGGAATGTCAAAATCGCTACCCTTGAACTGAATTACAAGACAGAACAGAGTCACACGTTTAGAAAACACACTATGGCTGCTTAACGGGAAAGGTCAGGTGGGGTGATGCATAAAACAAGGGTTTGAAATTAGCTCAGATTCCGTTCCATAAGCCAAATATGTAATGGACAAGACGTACACCCTGCTCAGTGAAATGGACTCAACACCCCCTATTCACCGCACAAGAATATATCTGACTGGTAAGAATCTTAAAACCTATGTATTGATATCTCTCTGGAAGTGAATCAAGAGGGTGTAAAGCGGCATAAACACAGCAGTGAAAAGCAGCTAAACCCCATTATAAAAATAAATTACTTAAAAAAAACCCATAAAACAACGACAGTGAAAGAGAGAGAAATTCTTACAAAATCCATTCAGGGGCTCTGATGCAACCTGGATTGACCATATCTAGACCCACAGCTGGATGAGACATAAGGCTGGACACTCTTGGAGCTGAGAGGATTGGTGAGGTTGGGTGAGCAAACGCAGACCCTTTAAAGTCACACTGCGTGGTACCCATCCCATGGGTCCCAAATCTCCAGGTTCAAGGGCATCTTCCTACATCGAAAACATGCCTGGGAAACCCAGAAGATGGTACACCGTGTGGTCGGGAAAGGTTTCTAAAACGCACCTCATTTCTCCTCTCCTTGTGCTCGGGTTCGCCATTCCAGCCGCTTTACTAACAATCTCCCTACGTGGAGAATCAGCACCGTTAACCTCCTCTTTCGTACAGGTTGCAATTTGTCCTGAGGATGAACGGGAAGAGGGGGAACCAATGAGAGACTAGCTCTAGGTGTTGGGACAGGCACAGGTCACTCTATTTTTCCATCAGGAAGAAGAATGAACCACAGGCTCAGCCTGCCCCCCCGGAACCAGAATAGGGCCTGAAGCAATCCTGCGCTTTTGCGGCCAGCTCCCAAAAAAGCGAGTTGACAAATGGAGCTCAGGGGCACTGCAATTCACAAACCTGCAGAGTTATAAATGATAACTCTCGTCCACAAATATATTGAGGGAAGGCAACGAAGAGGATTTGAAAGCAAGGCAGAATTGCAGGAAACAGATTTCAGGAGGTAGGTGCGACTCGCCTTTAAAGCACATGAAAAGCGGCAAAACGTCGACGATGATGCCCTTGGCCAAAAAGGGCGTATGCGTTTTTTCCTGAATATATTCAGGAAAAAACGCATACGCCCTTTTTGGCCAACCAAGCAAGCCGGAAAGGCAAATCAGCACTACAAACAAGTCTCGCTTGCCATCGGTCAAAAGGGCCATGCTGAAAAAAGTGTAAAACCCGGAAATGCAGGACAGGCCATGGAGACATGGGAGCCTTGCTACGCTGATGGGCGGGATGTAAATTGCCAACAGCCACTCTGCAGAAGTGTACGGTGTGTCCTGAAACATGTAATAAACACAGCTTAGAGAGCATAGGGCACTTCCACTCATGGGCGTATACACTGGGAAAACTGAAAATCCACAAGACACAGGCACCCCAAAGTGTAGGGCTGCTCTGTTTACAAGAACCTCCACTTCGGTACACCTTAAATAGCTCAGGATAGAGAAAAATGGCTAAAGAAGTTGTGGTACTTATGCACAATGGAATATCACTCAGCCATGAAATCAATGTCATAAGGCTAGTAGCAGCAAGCATGATGAGTGGATTTAGGTACGATGACTCTAAGTGAAATAAGTCACACAGAAAAAGACACTTTTCCTAAGATATCACTTATAGAGGGAATGTCAAAATCGCTACCCTTGAACTGAATTACAAGACAGAACAGAGTCACACGTTTAGAAAACACACTATGGCTGCTTAACGGGAAAGGTCAGGTGGGGTGATGCATAAAACAAGGGTTTGAAATTAGCTCAGATTCCGTTCCATAAGCCAAATATGTAATGGACAAGACGTACACCCTGCTCAGTGAAATGGACTCAACACCCCCTATTCACCGCACAAGAATATATCTGACTGGTAAGAATCTTAAAACCTATGTATTGATATCTCTCTGGAAGTGAATCAAGAGGGTGTAAAGCGGCATAAACACAGCAGTGAAAAGCAGCTAAACCCCATTATAAAAATAAATTACTTTAAAAAAACCCATAAAACACCGACAGTGAAAGAGAGAGAAATTCTTACAAAATCCATTCAGGGGCTCTGATGCAACCTGGATTGACCATATCTAGACCCACAGCTGGATGAGACATAAGGCTGGACACTCTTGGAGCTGAGAGGATTGGTGAGGTTGGGTGAGCAAACGCAGACCCTTTAAAGTCACACTGCGTGGTACCCATCCCATGGGTCCCAAATCTCCAGGTTCAAGGGCATCTTCCTACATCGAAAACATGCCTGGGAAACCCAGAAGATGGTACACCGTGTGGTCGGGAAAGGTTTCTAAAACGCACCTCATTTCTCCTCTCCTTGTGCTCGGGTTCGCCATTCCAGCCGCTTTACTAACAATCTCCCTACGTGGAGAATCAGCACCGTTAACCTCCTCTTTCGTACAGGTTGCAATTTGTCCTGAGGATGAACGGGAAGAGGGGGATCCAATGAGAGACTAGCTCTAGGTGTTGGGACAGGCACAGGTCACTCTATTTTTCCATCAGGAAGAAGAATGAACCACAGGCTCAGCCTGCCCCCCCCCGGAACCAGAATAGGGCCTGAAGCAATCCTGCGCTTTTGCGGCCAGCTCCCAAAAAAGCGAGTTGACAAATGGAGCTCAGGGGCACTGCAATTCACAAACCTGCAGAGTTATAAATGATAACTCTCGTCCACAAATATATTGAGGGAAGGCAACGAAGAGGATTTGAAAGCAAGGCAGAATTGCAGGAAACAGATTTCAGGAGGTAGGTGCGACTCGCCTTTAAAGCACATGAAAAGCGGCAAAACGTCGACAATGATGCCCTTGGCCAAAAAGGGCGTATGCGTTTTTTCCTGAATATATTCAGGAAAAAACGCATACGCCCTTTTTGGCCAACCAAGCAAGCCGGAAAGGCAAATCAGCACTACAAACAAGTCTCGCTTGCCATCGGTCAAAAGGGCCATGCTGAAAAAAGTGTAAAACCCGGAAATGCAGGACAGGCCATGGAGACATGGGAGCCTTGCTACGCTGATGGGCGGGATGTAAATTGCCAACAGCCACTCTGCAGAAGTGTACGGTGTGTCCTGAAACATGTAATAAACACAGCTTAGAGAGCATAGGGCACTTCCACTCATGGGCGTATACATTGGGAAAACTGAAAATCCACAAGACACAGGCACCCCAAAGTGTAGGGCTGCTCTGTTTACAAGAACCTCCACTTCGGTACACCTTAAATAGCTCAGGATAGAGAAAAATGGCTAAAGAAGTTGTGGTACTTATGCACAATGGAATATCACTCAGCCATGAAATCAATGTCATAAGGCTAGTAGCAGCAAGCATGATGAGTGGATTTAGGTACGATGACTCTAAGTGAAATAAGTCACACAGAAAAAGACACTTTTCCTAAGATATCACTTATAGAGGGAATGTCAAAATCGCTACCCTTGAACTGAATTACAAGAGAGAACACAGTCACACGTTTAGAAAACACACTATGGCTGCTTAACGGGAAAGGTCAGGTGGGGTGATGCATAAAACAAGGGTTTGAAATTAGCTCAGATTCCGTTCCATAAGCCAAATATGTAATGGACAAGACGTACACCCTGCTCAGTGAAATGGACTCAACACCCCCTATTCACCGCACAAGAATATATCTGACTGGTAAGAATCTTAAAACCTATGTATTGATATCTCTCTGGAAGTGAATCAAGAGGGTGTAAAGCGGCATAAACACAGCAGTGAAAAGCAGCTAAACACCATTATAAAAATAAATTACTTTAAAAAAAACCCATAAAACAACGACAGTGAAAGAGAGAGAAATTCTTACAAAATCCATTCAGGGGCTCTGATGCAACCTGGATTGACCATATCTAGACCCACAGCTGGATGAGACATAAGGCTGGACACTCTTGGAGCTGAGAGGATTGGTGAGGTTGGGTGAGCAAACGCAGACCCTTTAAAGTCACACTGCGTGGTACCCATCCCATGGGTCCCAAATCTCCAGGTTCAAGGGCATCTTCCTACATCGAAAACATGCCTGGGAAACCCAGAAGATGGTACACCGTGTGGTCGGGAAAGGTTTCTAAAACGCACCTCATTTCTCCTCTCCTTGTGCTCGGGTTCGCCATTCCAGCCGCTTTACTAACAATCTCCCTACGTGGAGAATCAGCACCGTTAACCTCCTCTTTCGTACAGGTTGCAATTTGTCCTGAGGATGAACGGGAAGAGGGGGAACCAATGAGAGACTAGCTCTAGGTGTTGGGACAGGCACAGGTCACTCTATTTTTCCATCAGGAAGAAGAATGAACCACAGGCTCAGCCTGCCCCCCCGGAACCAGAATAGGGCCTGAAGCAATCCTGCGCTTTTGCGGCCAGCTCCCAAAAAAGCGAGTTGACAAATGGAGCTCAGGGGCACTGCAATTCACAAACCTGCAGAGTTATAAATGATAACTCTCGTCCACAAATATATTGAGGGAAGGCAACGAAGAGGATTTGAAAGCAAGGCAGAATTGCAGGAAACAGATTTCAGGAGGTAGGTGCGACTCGCCTTTAAAGCACATGAAAAGCGGTAAAACGTCGACAATGATGCCCTTGGCCAAAAAGGGCGTATGCGTTTTTTCCTGAATATATTCAGGAAAAAACGCATACGCCCTTTTTGGCCAACCAAGCAAGCCGGAAAGGCAAATCAGCACTACAAACAAGTCTCGCTTGCCATCGGTCAAAAGGGCCATGCTGAAAAAAGTGTAAAACCCGGAAATGCAGGACAGGCCATGGAGACATGGGAGCCTTGCTACGCTGATGGGCGGGATGTAAATTGCCAACAGCCACTCTGCAGAAGTGTACGGTGTGTCCTGAAACATGTAATAAACACAGCTTAGAGAGCATAGGGCACTTCCACTCATGGGCGTATACATTGGGAAAACTGAAAATCCACAAGACACAGGCACCCCAAAGTGTAGGGCTGCTCTGTTTACAAGAACCTCCACTTCGGTACACCTTAAATAGCTCAGGATAGAGAAAAATGGCTAAAGAAGTTGTGGTACTTATGCACAATGGAATATCACTCAGCCATGAAATCAATGTCATAAGGCTAGTAGCAGCAAGCATGATGAGTGGATTTAGGTACGATGACTCTAAGTGAAATAAGTCACACAGAAAAAGACACTTTTCCTAAGATATCACTTATAGAGGGAATGTCAAAATCGCTACCCTTGAACTGAATTACAAGACAGAACAGAGTCACACGTTTAGAAAACACACTATGGCTGCTTAACGGGAAAGGTCAGGTGGGGTGATGCATAAAACAAGGGTTTGAAATTAGCTCAGATTCCGTTCCATAAGCCAAATATGTAATGGACAAGACGTACACCCTGCTCAGTGAAATGGACTCAACACCCCCTATTCACCGCACAAGAATATATCTGACTGGTAAGAATCTTAAAACCTATGTATTGATATCTCTCTGGAAGTGAATCAAGAGGGTGTAAAGCGGCATAAACACAGCAGTGAAAAGCAGCTAAACCCCATTATAAAAATAAATTACTTAAAAAAAACCCATAAAACAACGACAGTGAAAGAGAGAGAAATTCTTACAAAATCCATTCAGGGGCTCTGATGCAACCTGGATTGACCATATCTAGACCCACAGCTGGATGAGACATAAGGCTGGACACTCTTGGAGCTGAGAGGATTGGTGAGGTTGGGTGAGCAAACGCAGACCCTTTAAAGTCACACTGCGTGGTACCCATCCCATGGGTCCCAAATCTCCAGGTTCAAGGGCATCTTCCTACATCGAAAACATGCCTGGGAAACCCAGAAGATGGTACACCGTGTGGTCGGGAAAGGTTTCTAAAACGCACCTCATTTCTCCTCTCCTTGTGCTCGGGTTCGCCATTCCAGCCGCTTTACTAACAATCTCCCTACGTGGAGAATCAGCACCGTTAACCTCCTCTTTCGTACAGGTTGCAATTTGTCCTGAGGATGAACGGGAAGAGGGGGAACCAATGAGAGACTAGCTCTAGGTGTTGGGACAGGCACAGGTCACTCTATTTTTCCATCAGGAAGAAGAATGAACCACAGGCTCAGCCTGCCCCCCCGGAACCAGAATAGGGCCTGAAGCAATCCTGCGCTTTTGTGGCCAGCTCCCAAAAAAGCGAGTTGACAAATGGAGCTCAGGGGCACTGCAATTCAAAAACCTGCAGAGTTATAAATGATAACTCTCGTCCACAAATATATTGAGGGAAGGCAACGAAGAGGATTTGAAAGCAAGGCAGAATTGCAGGAAACAGATTTCAGGAGGTAGGTGCGACTCGCCTTTAAAGCACATGAAAAGCGGCAAAACGTCGACGATGATGCCCTTGGCCAAAAAGGGCGTATGCGTTTTTTCCTGAATATATTCAGGAAAAAACGCATACGCCCTTTTTGGCCAACCAAGCAAGCCGGAAAGGCAAATCAGCACTACAAACAAGTCTCGCTTGCCATCGGTCAAAAGGGCCATGCTGAAAAAAGTGTAAAACCCGGAAATGCAGGACAGGCCATGGAGACATGGGAGCCTTGCTACGCTGATGGGCGGGATGTAAATTGCCAACAGCCACTCTGCAGAAGTGTACGGTGTGTCCTGAAACATGTAATAAACACAGCTTAGAGAGCATAGGGCACTTCCACTCATGGGCGTATACATTGGGAAAACTGAAAATCCACAAGACACAGGCACCCCAAAGTGTAGGGCTGCTCTGTTTACAAGAACCTCCACTTCGGTACACCTTAAATAGCTCAGGATAGAGAAAAATGGCTAAAGAAGTTGTGGTACTTATGCACAATGGAATATCACTCAGCCATGAAATCAATGTCATAAGGCTAGTAGCAGCAAGCATGATGAGTGGATTTAGGTACGATGACTCTAAGTGAAATAAGTCACACAGAAAAAGACACTTTTCCTAAGATATCACTTATAGAGGGAATGTCAAAATCGCTACCCTTGAACTGAATTACAAGACAGAACAGAGTCACACGTTTAGAAAACACACTATGGCTGCTTAACGGGAAAGGTCAGGTGGGGTGATGCATAAAACAAGGGTTTGAAATTAGCTCAGATTCCGTTCCATAAGCCAAATATGTAATGGACAAGACGTACACCCTGCTCAGTGAAATGGACTCAACACCCCCTATTCACCGCACAAGAATATATCTGACTGGTAAGAATCTTAAAACCTATGTATTGATATCTCTCTGGAAGTGAATCAAGAGGGTGTAAAGCGGCATAAACACAGCAGTGAAAAGCAGCTAAACCCCATTATAAAAATAAATTACTTAAAAAAAACCCATAAAACAACGACAGTGAAAGAGAGAGAAATTCTTACAAAATCCATTCAGGGGCTCTGATGCAACCTGGATTGACCATATCTAGACCCACAGCTGGATGAGACATAAGGCTGGACACTCTTGGAGCTGAGAGGATTGGTGAGGTTGGGTGAGCAAACGCAGACCCTTTAAAGTCACACTGCGTGGTACCCATCCCATGGGTCCCAAATCTCCAGGTTCAAGGGCATCTTCCTACATCGAAAACATGCCTGGGAAACCCAGAAGATGGTACACCGTGTGGTCGGGAAAGGTTTCTAAAACGCACCTCATTTCTCCTCTCCTTGTGCTCGGGTTCGCCATTCCAGCCGCTTTACTAACAATCTCCCTACGTGGAGAATCAGCACCGTTAACCTCCTCTTTCGTACAGGTTGCAATTTGTCCTGAGGATGAACGGGAAGAGGGGGAACCAATGAGAGACTAGCTCTAGGTGTTGGGACAGGCACAGGTCACTCTATTTTTCCATCAGGAAGAAGAATGAACCACAGGCTCAGCCTGCCCCCCCGGAACCAGAATAGGGCCTGAAGCAATCCTGCGCTTTTGCGGCCAGCTCCCAAAAAAGCGAGTTGACAAATGGAGCTCAGGGGCACTGCAATTCACAAACCTGCAGAGTTATAAATGATAACTCTCGTCCACAAATATATTGAGGGAAGGCAACGAAGAGGATTTGAAAGCAAGGCAGAATTGCAGGAAACAGATTTCAGGAGGTAGGTGCGACTCGCCTTTAAAGCACATGAAAAGCGGCAAAACGTCGACGATGATGCCCTTGGCCAAAAAGGGCGTATGCGTTTTTTCCTGAATATATTCAGGAAAAAACGCATACGCCCTTTTTGGCCAACCAAGCAAGCCGGAAAGGCAAATCAGCACTACAAACAAGTCTCGCTTGCCATCGGTCAAAAGGGCCATGCTGAAAAAAGTGTAAAACCCGGAAATGCAGGACAGGCCATGGAGACATGGGAGCCTTGCTACGCTGATGGGCGGGATGTAAATTGCCAACAGCCACTCTGCAGAAGTGTACGGTGTGTCCTGAAACATGTAATAAACACAGCTTAGAGAGCATAGGGCACTTCCACTCATGGGCGTATACACTGGGAAAACTGAAAATCCACAAGACACAGGCACCCCAAAGTGTAGGGCTGCTCTGTTTACAAGAACCTCCACTTCGGTACACCTTAAATAGCTCAGGATAGAGAAAAATGGCTAAAGAAGTTGTGGTACTTATGCACAATGGAATATCACTCAGCCATGAAATCAATGTCATAAGGCTAGTAGCAGCAAGCATGATGAGTGGATTTAGGTACGATGACTCTAAGTGAAATAAGTCACACAGAAAAAGACACTTTTCCTAAGATATCACTTATAGAGGGAATGTCAAAATCGCTACCCTTGAACTGAATTACAAGACAGAACAGAGTCACACGTTTAGAAAACACACTATGGCTGCTTAACGGGAAAGGTCAGGTGGGGTGATGCATAAAACAAGGGTTTGAAATTAGCTCAGATTCCGTTCCATAAGCCAAATATGTAATGGACAAGACGTACACCCTGCTCAGTGAAATGGACTCAACACCCCCTATTCACCGCACAAGAATATATCTGACTGGTAAGAATCTTAAAACCTATGTATTGATATCTCTCTGGAAGTGAATCAAGAGGGTGTAAAGCGGCATAAACACAGCAGTGAAAAGCAGCTAAACCCCATTATAAAAATAAATTACTTTAAAAAAACCCATAAAACACCGACAGTGAAAGAGAGAGAAATTCTTACAAAATCCATTCAGGGGCTCTGATGCAACCTGGATTGACCATATCTAGACCCACAGCTGGATGAGACATAAGGCTGGACACTCTTGGAGCTGAGAGGATTGGTGAGGTTGGGTGAGCAAACGCAGACCCTTTAAAGTCACACTGCGTGGTACCCATCCCATGGGTCCCAAATCTCCAGGTTCAAGGGCATCTTCCTACATCGAAAACATGCCTGGGAAACCCAGAAGATGGTACACCGTGTGGTCGGGAAAGGTTTCTAAAACGCACCTCATTTCTCCTCTCCTTGTGCTCGGGTTCGCCATTCCAGCCGCTTTACTAACAATCTCCCTACGTGGAGAATCAGCACCGTTAACCTCCTCTTTCGTACAGGTTGCAATTTGTCCTGAGGATGAACGGGAAGAGGGGGATCCAATGAGAGACTAGCTCTAGGTGTTGGGACAGGCACAGGTCACTCTATTTTTCCATCAGGAAGAAGAATGAACCACAGGCTCAGCCTGCCCCCCCCCGGAACCAGAATAGGGCCTGAAGCAATCCTGCGCTTTTGCGGCCAGCTCCCAAAAAAGCGAGTTGACAAATGGAGCTCAGGGGCACTGCAATTCACAAACCTGCAGAGTTATAAATGATAACTCTCGTCCACAAATATATTGAGGGAAGGCAACGAAGAGGATTTGAAAGCAAGGCAGAATTGCAGGAAACAGATTTCAGGAGGTAGGTGCGACTCGCCTTTAAAGCACATGAAAAGCGGCAAAACGTCGACAATGATGCCCTTGGCCAAAAAGGGCGTATGCGTTTTTTCCTGAATATATTCAGGAAAAAACGCATACGCCCTTTTTGGCCAACCAAGCAAGCCGGAAAGGCAAATCAGCACTACAAACAAGTCTCGCTTGCCATCGGTCAAAAGGGCCATGCTGAAAAAAGTGTAAAACCCGGAAATGCAGGACAGGCCATGGAGACATGGGAGCCTTGCTACGCTGATGGGCGGGATGTAAATTGCCAACAGCCACTCTGCAGAAGTGTACGGTGTGTCCTGAAACATGTAATAAACACAGCTTAGAGAGCATAGGGCACTTCCACTCATGGGCGTATACATTGGGAAAACTGAAAATCCACAAGACACAGGCACCCCAAAGTGTAGGGCTGCTCTGTTTACAAGAACCTCCACTTCGGTACACCTTAAATAGCTCAGGATAGAGAAAAATGGCTAAAGAAGTTGTGGTACTTATGCACAATGGAATATCACTCAGCCATGAAATCAATGTCATAAGGCTAGTAGCAGCAAGCATGATGAGTGGATTTAGGTACGATGACTCTAAGTGAAATAAGTCACACAGAAAAAGACACTTTTCCTAAGATATCACTTATAGAGGGAATGTCAAAATCGCTACCCTTGAACTGAATTACAAGAGAGAACACAGTCACACGTTTAGAAAACACACTATGGCTGCTTAACGGGAAAGGTCAGGTGGGGTGATGCATAAAACAAGGGTTTGAAATTAGCTCAGATTCCGTTCCATAAGCCAAATATGTAATGGACAAGACGTACACCCTGCTCAGTGAAATGGACTCAACACCCCCTATTCACCGCACAAGAATATATCTGACTGGTAAGAATCTTAAAACCTATGTATTGATATCTCTCTGGAAGTGAATCAAGAGGGTGTAAAGCGGCATAAACACAGCAGTGAAAAGCAGCTAAACACCATTATAAAAATAAATTACTTTAAAAAAAACCCATAAAACACCGACAGTGAAAGAGAGAGAAATTCTTACAAAATCCATTCAGGGGCTCTGATGCAACCTGGATTGACCATATCTAGACCCACAGCTGGATGAGACATAAGGCTGGACACTCTTGGAGCTGAGAGGATTGGTGAGGTTGGGTGAGCAAACGCAGACCCTTTAAAGTCACACTGCGTGGTACCCATCCCATGGGTCCCAAATCTCCAGGTTCAAGGGCATCTTCCTACATCGAAAACATGCCTGGGAAACCCAGAAGATGGTACACCGTGTGGTCGGGAAAGGTTTCTAAAACGCACCTCATTTCTCCTCTCCTTGTGCTCGGGTTCGCCATTCCAGCCGCTTTACTAACAATCTCCCTACGTGGAGAATCAGCACCGTTAACCTCCTCTTTCGTACAGGTTGCAATTTGTCCTGAGGATGAACGGGAAGAGGGGGAACCAATGAGAGACTAGCTCTAGGTGTTGGGACAGGCACAGGTCACTCTATTTTTCCATCAGGAAGAAGAATGAACCACAGGCTCAGCCTGCCCCCCCGGAACCAGAATAGGGCCTGAAGCAATCCTGCGCTTTTGCGGCCAGCTCCCAAAAAAGCGAGTTGACAAATGGAGCTCAGGGGCACTGCAATTCACAAACCTGCAGAGTTATAAATGATAACTCTCGTCCACAAATATATTGAGGGAAGGCAACGAAGAGGATTTGAAAGCAAGGCAGAATTGCAGGAAACAGATTTCAGGAGGTAGGTGCGACTCGCCTTTAAAGCACATGAAAAGCGGCAAAACGTCGACGATGATGCCCTTGGCCAAAAAGGGCGTATGCGTTTTTTCCTGAATATATTCAGGAAAAAACGCATACGCCCTTTTTGGCCAACCAAGCAAGCCGGAAAGGCAAATCAGCACTACAAACAAGTCTCGCTTGCCATCGGTCAAAAGGGCCATGCTGAAAAAAGTGTAAAACCCGGAAATGCAGGACAGGCCATGGAGACATGGGAGCCTTGCTACGCTGATGGGCGGGATGTAAATTGCCAACAGCCACTCTGGAGAAGTGTACGGTGTGTCCTGAAACATGTAATAAACACAGCTTAGAGAGCATAGGGCACTTCCACTCATGGGCGTATACATTGGGAAAACTGAAAATCCACAAGACACAGGCACCCCAAAGTGTAGGGCTGCTCTGTTTACAAGAACCTCCACTTCGGTACACCTTAAATAGCTCAGGATAGAGAAAAATGGCTAAAGAAGTTGTGGTACTTATGCACAATGGAATATCACTCAGCCATGAAATCAATGTCATAAGGCTAGTAGCAGCAAGCATGATGAGTGGATTTAGGTACGATGACTCTAAGTGAAATAAGTCACACAGAAAAAGACACTTTTCCTAAGATATCACTTATAGAGGGAATGTCAAAATCGCTACCCTTGAACTGAATTACAAGACAGAACAGAGTCACACGTTTAGAAAACACACTATGGCTGCTTAACGGGAAAGGTCAGGTGGGGTGATGCATAAAACAAGGGTTTGAAATTAGCTCAGATTCCGTTCCATAAGCCAAATATGTAATGGACAAGACGTACACCCTGCTCAGTGAAATGGACTCAACACCCCCTATTCACCGCACAAGAATATATCTGACTGGTAAGAATCTTAAAACCTATGTATTGATATCTCTCTGGAAGTGAATCAAGAGGGTGTAAAGCGGCATAAACACAGCAGTGAAAAGCAGCTAAACCCCATTATAAAAATAAATTACTTAAAAAAAACCCATAAAACAACGACAGTGAAAGAGAGAGAAATTCTTACAAAATCCATTCAGGGGCTCTGATGCAACCTGGATTGACCATATCTAGACCCACAGCTGGATGAGACATAAGGCTGGACACTCTTGGAGCTGAGAGGATTGGTGAGGTTGGGTGAGCAAACGCAGACCCTTTAAAGTCACACTGCGTGGTACCCATCCCATGGGTCCCAAATCTCCAGGTTCAAGGGCATCTTCCTACATCGAAAACATGCCTGGGAAACCCAGAAGATGGTACACCGTGTGGTCGGGAAAGGTTTCTAAAACGCACCTCATTTCTCCTCTCCTTGTGCTCGGGTTCGCCATTCCAGCCGCTTTACTAACAATCTCCCTACGTGGAGAATCAGCACCGTTAACCTCCTCTTTCGTACAGGTTGCAATTTGTCCTGAGGATGAACGGGAAGAGGGGGAACCAATGAGAGACTAGCTCTAGGTGTTGGGACAGGCACAGGTCACTCTATTTTTCCATCAGGAAGAAGAATGAACCACAGGCTCAGCCTGCCCCCCCGGAACCAGAATAGGGCCTGAAGCAATCCTGCGCTTTTGCGGCCAGCTCCCAAAAAAGCGAGTTGACAAATGGAGCTCAGGGGCACTGCAATTCACAAACCTGCAGAGTTATAAATGATAACTCTCGTCCACAAATATATTGAGGGAAGGCAACGAAGAGGATTTGAAAGCAAGGCAGAATTGCAGGAAACAGATTTCAGGAGGTAGGTGCGACTCGCCTTTAAAGCACATGAAAAGCGGCAAAACGTCGACAATGATGCCCTTGGCCAAAAAGGGCGTATGCGTTTTTTCCTGAATATATTCAGGAAAAAACGCATACGCCCTTTTTGGCCAACCAAGCAAGCCGGAAAGGCAAATCAGCACTACAAACAAGTCTCGCTTGCCATCGGTCAAAAGGGCCATGCTGAAAAAAGTGTAAAACCCGGAAATGCAGGACAGGCCATGGAGACATGGGAGCCTTGCTACGCTGATGGGCGGGATGTAAATTGCCAACAGCCACTCTGCAGAAGTGTACGGTGTGTCCTGAAACATGTAATAAACACAGCTTAGAGAGCATAGGGCACTTCCACTCATGGGCGTATACATTGGGAAAACTGAAAATCCACAAGACACAGGCACCCCAAAGTGTAGGGCTGCTCTGTTTACAAGAACCTCCACTTCGGTACACCTTAAATAGCTCAGGATAGAGAAAAATGGCTAAAGAAGTTGTGGTACTTATGCACAATGGAATATCACTCAGCCATGAAATCAATGTCATAAGGCTAGTAGCAGCAAGCATGATGAGTGGATTTAGGTACGATGACTCTAAGTGAAATAAGTCACACAGAAAAAGACACTTTTCCTAAGATATCACTTATAGAGGGAATGTCAAAATCGCTACCCTTGAACTGAATTACAAGAGAGAACACAGTCACACGTTTAGAAAACACACTATGGCTGCTTAACGGGAAAGGTCAGGTGGGGTGATGCATAAAACAAGGGTTTGAAATTAGCTCAGATTCCGTTCCATAAGCCAAATATGTAATGGACAAGACGTACACCCTGCTCAGTGAAATGGACTCAACACCCCCTATTCACCGCACAAGAATATATCTGACTGGTAAGAATCTTAAAACCTATGTATTGATATCTCTCTGGAAGTGAATCAAGAGGGTGTAAAGCGGCATAAACACAGCAGTGAAAAGCAGCTAAACCCCATTATAAAAATAAATTACTTTAAAAAAACCCATAAAACAACGACAGTGAAAGAGAGAGAAATTCTTACAAAATCCATTCAGGGGCTCTGATGCAACCTGGATTGACCATATCTAGACCCACAGCTGGATGAGACATAAGGCTGGACACTCTTGGAGCTGAGAGGATTGGTGAGGTTGGGTGAGCAAACGCAGACCCTTTAAAGTCACACTGCGTGGTACCCATCCCATGGGTCCCAAATCTCCAGGTTCAAGGGCATCTTCCTACATCGAAAACATGCCTGGGAAACCCAGAAGATGGTACACCGTGTGGTCGGGAAAGGTTTCTAAAACGCACCTCATTTCTCCTCTCCTTGTGCTCGGGTTCGCCATTCCAGCCGCTTTACTAACAATCTCCCTACGTGGAGAATCAGCACCGTTAACCTCCTCTTTCGTACAGGTTGCAATTTGTCCTGAGGATGAACGGGAAGAGGGGGATCCAATGAGAGACTAGCTCTAGGTGTTGGGACAGGCACAGGTCACTCTATTTTTCCATCAGGAAGAAGAATGAACCACAGGCTCAGCCTGCCCCCCCCCGGAACCAGAATAGGGCCTGAAGCAATCCTGCGCTTTTGCGGCCAGCTCCCAAAAAAGCGAGTTGACAAATGGAGCTCAGGGGCACTGCAATTCACAAACCTGCAGAGTTATAAATGATAACTCTCGTCCACAAATATATTGAGGGAAGGCAACGAAGAGGATTTGAAAGCAAGGCAGAATTGCAGGAAACAGATTTCAGGAGGTAGGTGCGACTCGCCTTTAAAGCACATGAAAAGCGGCAAAACGTCGACGATGATGCCCTTGGCCAAAAAGGGCGTATGCGTTTTTTCCTGAATATATTCAGGAAAAAACGCATACGCCCTTTTTGGCCAACCAAGCAAGCCGGAAAGGCAAATCAGCACTACAAACAAGTCTCGCTTGCCATCGGTCAAAAGGGCCATGCTGAAAAAAGTGTAAAACCCGGAAATGCAGGACAGGCCATGGAGACATGGGAGCCTTGCTACGCTGATGGGCGGGATGTAAATTGCCAACAGCCACTCTGGAGAAGTGTACGGTGTGTCCTGAAACATGTAATAAACACAGCTTAGAGAGCATAGGGCACTTCCACTCATGGGCGTATACACTGGGAAAACTGAAAATCCACAAGACACAGGCACCCCAAAGTGTAGGGCTGCTCTGTTTACAAGAACCTCCACTTCGGTACACCTTAAATAGCTCAGGATAGAGAAAAATGGCTAAAGAAGTTGTGGTACTTATGCACAATGGAATATCACTCAGCCATGAAATCAATGTCATAAGGCTAGTAGCAGCAAGCATGATGAGTGGATTTAGGTACGATGACTCTAAGTGAAATAAGTCACACAGAAAAAGACACTTTTCCTAAGATATCACTTATAGAGGGAATGTCAAAATCGCTACCCTTGAACTGAATTACAAGACAGAACAGAGTCACACGTTTAGAAAACACACTATGGCTGCTTAACGGGAAAGGTCAGGTGGGGTGATGCATAAAACAAGGGTTTGAAATTAGCTCAGATTCCGTTCCATAAGCCAAATATGTAATGGACAAGACGTACACCCTGCTCAGTGAAATGGACTCAACACCCCCTATTCACCGCACAAGAATATATCTGACTGGTAAGAATCTTAAAACCTATGTATTGATATCTCTCTGGAAGTGAATCAAGAGGGTGTAAAGCGGCATAAACACAGCAGTGAAAAGCAGCTAAACCCCATTATAAAAATAAATTACTTAAAAAAAACCCATAAAACAACGACAGTGAAAGAGAGAGAAATTCTTACAAAATCCATTCAGGGGCTCTGATGCAACCTGGATTGACCATATCTAGACCCACAGCTGGATGAGACATAAGGCTGGACACTCTTGGAGCTGAGAGGATTGGTGAGGTTGGGTGAGCAAACGCAGACCCTTTAAAGTCACACTGCGTGGTACCCATCCCATGGGTCCCAAATCTCCAGGTTCAAGGGCATCTTCCTACATCGAAAACATGCCTGGGAAACCCAGAAGATGGTACACCGTGTGGTCGGGAAAGGTTTCTAAAACGCACCTCATTTCTCCTCTCCTTGTGCTCGGGTTCGCCATTCCAGCCGCTTTACTAACAATCTCCCTACGTGGAGAATCAGCACCGTTAACCTCCTCTTTCGTACAGGTTGCAATTTGTCCTGAGGATGAACGGGAAGAGGGGGAACCAATGAGAGACTAGCTCTAGGTGTTGGGACAGGCACAGGTCACTCTATTTTTCCATCAGGAAGAAGAATGAACCCCAGGCTCAGCCTGCCCCCCCGGAACCAGAATAGGGCCTGAAGCAATCCTGCGCTTTTGCGGCCAGCTCCCAAAAAAGCGAGTTGACAAATGGAGCTCAGGGGCACTGCAATTCACAAACCTGCAGAGTTATAAATGATAACTCTCGTCCACAAATATATTGAGGGAAGGCAACGAAGAGGATTTGAAAGCAAGGCAGAATTGCAGGAAACAGATTTCAGGAGGTAGGTGCGACTCGCCTTTAAAGCACATGAAAAGCGGCAAAACGTCGACGATGATGCCCTTGGCCAAAAAGGGCGTATGCGTTTTTTCCTGAATATATTCAGGAAAAAACGCATACGCCCTTTTTGGCCAACCAAGCAAGCCGGAAAGGCAAATCAGCACTACAAACAAGTCTCGCTTGCCATCGGTCAAAAGGGCCATGCTGAAAAAAGTGTAAAACCCGGAAATGCAGGACAGGCCATGGAGACATGGGAGCCTTGCTACGCTGATGGGCGGGATGTAAATTGCCAACAGCCACTCTGGAGAAGTGTACGGTGTGTCCTGAAACATGTAATAAACACAGCTTAGAGAGCATAGGGCACTTCCACTCATGGGCGTATACATTGGGAAAACTGAAAATCCACAAGACACAGGCACCCCAAAGTGTAGGGCTGCTCTGTTTACAAGAACCTCCACTTCGGTACACCTTAAATAGCTCAGGATAGAGAAAAATGGCTAAAGAAGTTGTGGTACTTATGCACAATGGAATATCACTCAGCCATGAAATCAATGTCATAAGGCTAGTAGCAGCAAGCATGATGAGTGGATTTAGGTACGATGACTCTAAGTGAAATAAGTCACACAGAAAAAGACACTTTTCCTAAGATATCACTTATAGAGGGAATGTCAAAATCGCTACCCTTGAACTGAATTACAAGACAGAACAGAGTCACACGTTTAGAAAACACACTATGGCTGCTTAACGGGAAAGGTCAGGTGGGGTGATGCATAAAACAAGGGTTTGAAATTAGCTCAGATTCCGTTCCATAAGCCAAATATGTAATGGACAAGACGTACACCCTGCTCAGTGAAATGGACTCAACACCCCCTATTCACCGCACAAGAATATATCTGACTGGTAAGAATCTTAAAACCTATGTATTGATATCTCTCTGGAAGTGAATCAAGAGGGTGTAAAGCGGCATAAACACAGCAGTGAAAAGCAGCTAAACCCCATTATAAAAATAAATTACTTAAAAAAAACCCATAAAACAACGACAGTGAAAGAGAGAGAAATTCTTACAAAATCCATTCAGGGGCTCTGATGCAACCTGGATTGACCATATCTAGACCCACAGCTGGATGAGACATAAGGCTGGACACTCTTGGAGCTGAGAGGATTGGTGAGGTTGGGTGAGCAAACGCAGACCCTTTAAAGTCACACTGCGTGGTACCCATCCCATGGGTCCCAAATCTCCAGGTTCAAGGGCATCTTCCTACATCGAAAACATGCCTGGGAAACCCAGAAGATGGTACACCGTGTGGTCGGGAAAGGTTTCTAAAACGCACCTCATTTCTCCTCTCCTTGTGCTCGGGTTCGCCATTCCAGCCGCTTTACTAACAATCTCCCTACGTGGAGAATCAGCACCGTTAACCTCCTCTTTCGTACAGGTTGCAATTTGTCCTGAGGATGAACGGGAAGAGGGGGAACCAATGAGAGACTAGCTCTAGGTGTTGGGACAGGCACAGGTCACTCTATTTTTCCATCAGGAAGAAGAATGAACCACAGGCTCAGCCTGCCCCCCCGGAACCAGAATAGGGCCTGAAGCAATCCTGCGCTTTTGCGGCCAGCTCCCAAAAAAGCGAGTTGACAAATGGAGCTCAGGGGCACTGCAATTCACAAACCTGCAGAGTTATAAATGATAACTCTCGTCCACAAATATATTGAGGGAAGGCAACGAAGAGGATTTGAAAGCAAGGCAGAATTGCAGGAAACAGATTTCAGGAGGTAGGTGCGACTCGCCTTTAAAGCACATGAAAAGCGGCAAAACGTCGACAATGATGCCCTTGGCCAAAAAGGGCGTATGCGTTTTTTCCTGAATATATTCAGGAAAAAACGCATACGCCCTTTTTGGCCAACCAAGCAAGCCGGAAAGGCAAATCAGCACTACAAACAAGTCTCGCTTGCCATCGGTCAAAAGGGCCATGCTGAAAAAAGTGTAAAACCCGGAAATGCAGGACAGGCCATGGAGACATGGGAGCCTTGCTACGCTGATGGGCGGGATGTAAATTGCCAACAGCCACTCTGGAGAAGTGTACGGTGTGTCCTGAAACATGTAATAAACACAGCTTAGAGAGCATAGGGCACTTCCACTCATGGGCGTATACATTGGGAAAACTGAAAATCCACAAGACACAGGCACCCCAAAGTGTAGGGCTGCTCTGTTTACAAGAACCTCCACTTCGGTACACCTTAAATAGCTCAGGATAGAGAAAAATGGCTAAAGAAGTTGTGGTACTTATGCACAATGGAATATCACTCAGCCATGAAATCAATGTCATAAGGCTAGTAGCAGCAAGCATGATGAGTGGATTTAGGTACGATGACTCTAAGTGAAATAAGTCACACAGAAAAAGACACTTTTCCTAAGATATCACTTATAGAGGGAATGTCAAAATCGCTACCCTTGAACTGAATTACAAGACAGAACAGAGTCACACGTTTAGAAAACACACTATGGCTGCTTAACGGGAAAGGTCAGGTGGGGTGATGCATAAAACAAGGGTTTGAAATTAGCTCAGATTCCGTTCCATAAGCCAAATATGTAATGGACAAGACGTACACGCTGCTCAGTGAAATGGACTCAACACCCCCTATTCACCGCACAAGAATATATCTGACTGGTAAGAATCTTAAAACCTATGTATTGATATCTCTCTGGAAGTGAATCAAGAGGGTGTAAAGCGGCATAAACACAGCAGTGAAAAGCAGCTAAACCCCATTATAAAAATAAATTACTTTAAAAAAACCCATAAAACAACGACAGTGAAAGAGAGAGAAATTCTTACAAAATCCATTCAGGGGCTCTGATGCAACCTGGATTGACCATATCTAGACCCACAGCTGGATGAGACATAAGGCTGGACACTCTTGGAGCTGAGAGGATTGGTGAGGTTGGGTGAGCAAACGCAGACCCTTTAAAGTGACACTGCGTGGTACCCATCCCATGGGTCCCAAATCTCCAGGTTCAAGGGCATCTTCCTACATCGAAAACATGCCTGGGAAACCCAGAAGATGGTACACCGTGTGGTCGGGAAAGGTTTCTAAAACGCACCTCATTTCTCCTCTCCTTGTGCTCGGGTTCGCCATTCCAGCCGCTTTACTAACAATCTCCCTACGTGGAGAATCAGCACCGTTAACCTCCTCTTTCGTACAGGTTGCAATTTGTCCTGAGGATGAACGGGAAGAGGGGGATCCAATGAGAGACTAGCTCTAGGTGTTGGGACAGGCACAGGTCACTCTATTTTTCCATCAGGAAGAAGAATGAACCACAGGCTCAGCCTGCCCCCCCGGAACCAGAATAGGGCCTGAAGCAATCCTGCGCTTTTGCGGCCAGCTCCCAAAAAAGCGAGTTGACAAATGGAGCTCAGGGGCACTGCAATTCACAAACCTGCAGAGTTATAAATGATAACTCTCGTCCACAAATATATTGAGGGAAGGCAACGAAGAGGATTTGAAAGCAAGGCAGAATTGCAGGAAACAGATTTCAGGAGGTAGGTGCGACTCGCCTTTAAAGCACATGAAAAGCGGCAAAACGTCGACAATGATGCCCTTGGCCAAAAAGGGCGTATGCGTTTTTTCCTGAATATATTCAGGAAAAAACGCATACGCCCTTTTTGGCCAACCAAGCAAGCCGGAAAGGCAAATCAGCACTACAAACAAGTCTCGCTTGCCATCGGTCAAAAGGGCCATGCTGAAAAAAGTGTAAAACCCGGAAATGCAGGACAGGCCATGGAGACATGGGAGCCTTGCTACGCTGATGGGCGGGATGTAAATTGCCAACAGCCACTCTGCAGAAGTGTACGGTGTGTCCTGAAACATGTAATAAACACAGCTTAGAGAGCATAGGGCACTTCCACTCATGGGCGTATACATTGGGAAAACTGAAAATCCACAAGACACAGGCACCCCAAAGTGTAGGGCTGCTCTGTTTACAAGAACCTCCACTTCGGTACACCTTAAATAGCTCAGGATAGAGAAAAATGGCTAAAGAAGTTGTGGTACTTATGCACAATGGAATATCACTCAGCCATGAAATCAATGTCATAAGGCTAGTAGCAGCAAGCATGATGAGTGGATTTAGGTACGATGACTCTAAGTGAAATAAGTCACACAGAAAAAGACACTTTTCCTAAGATATCACTTATAGAGGGAATGTCAAAATCGCTACCCTTGAACTGAATTACAAGACAGAACAGAGTCACACGTTTAGAAAACACACTATGGCTGCTTAACGGGAAAGGTCAGGTGGGGTGATGCATAAAACAAGGGTTTGAAATTAGCTCAGATTCCGTTCCATAAGCCAAATATGTAATGGACAAGACGTACACCCTGCTCAGTGAAATGGACTCAACACCCCCTATTCACCGCACAAGAATATATCTGACTGGTAAGAATCTTAAAACCTATGTATTGATATCTCTCTGGAAGTGAATCAAGAGGGTGTAAAGCGGCATAAACACAGCAGTGAAAAGCAGCTAAACCCCATTATAAAAATAAATTACTTAAAAAAAACCCATAAAACAACGACAGTGAAAGAGAGAGAAATTCTTACAAAATCCATTCAGGGGCTCTGATGCAACCTGGATTGACCATATCTAGACCCACAGCTGGATGAGACATAAGGCTGGACACTCTTGGAGCTGAGAGGATTGGTGAGGTTGGGTGAGCAAACGCAGACCCTTTAAAGTCACACTGCGTGGTACCCATCCCATGGGTCCCAAATCTCCAGGTTCAAGGGCATCTTCCTACATCGAAAACATGCCTGGGAAACCCAGAAGATGGTACACCGTGTGGTCGGGAAAGGTTTCTAAAACGCACCTCATTTCTCCTCTCCTTGTGCTCGGGTTCGCCATTCCAGCCGCTTTACTAACAATCTCCCTACGTGGAGAATCAGCACCGTTAACCTCCTCTTTCGTACAGGTTGCAATTTGTCCTGAGGATGAACGGGAAGAGGGGGAACCAATGAGAGACTAGCTCTAGGTGTTGGGACAGGCACAGGTCACTCTATTTTTCCATCAGGAAGAAGAATGAACCACAGGCTCAGCCTGCCCCCCCGGAACCAGAATAGGGCCTGAAGCAATCCTGCGCTTTTGCGGCCAGCTCCCAAAAAAGCGAGTTGACAAATGGAGCTCAGGGGCACTGCAATTCACAAACCTGCAGAGTTATAAATGATAACTCTCGTCCACAAATATATTGAGGGAAGGCAACGAAGAGGATTTGAAAGCAAGGCAGAATTGCAGGAAACAGATTTCAGGAGGTAGGTGCGAATCGCCTTTAAAGCACATGAAAAGCGGCAAAACGTCGACAATGATGCCCTTGGCCAAAAAGGGCGTATGCGTTTTTTCCTGAATATATTCAGGAAAAAACGCATACGCCCTTTTTGGCCAACCAAGCAAGCCGAAAAGGCAAATCAGCACTACAAACAAGTCTCGCTTGCCATCGGTCAAAAGGGCCATGCTGAAAAAAGTGTAAAACCCGGAAATGCAGGACAGGCCATGGAGACATGGGAGCCTTGCTACGCTGATGGGCGGGATGTAAATTGCCAACAGCCACTCTGCAGAAGTGTACGGTGTGTCCTGAAACATGTAATAAACACAGCTTAGAGAGCATAGGGCACTTCCACTCATGGGCGTATACATTGGGAAAACTGAAAATCCACAAGACACAGGCACCCCAAAGTGTAGGGCTGCTCTGTTTACAAGAACCTCCACTTCGGTACACCTTAAATAGCTCAGGATAGAGAAAAATGGCTAAAGAAGTTGTGGTACTTATGCACAATGGAATATCACTCAGCCATGAAATCAATGTCATAAGGCTAGTAGCAGCAAGCATGATGAGTGGATTTAGGTACGATGACTCTAAGTGAAATAAGTCACACAGAAAAAGACACTTTTCCTAAGATATCACTTATAGAGGGAATGTCAAAATCGCTACCCTTGAACTGAATTACAAGACAGAACAGAGTCACACGTTTAGAAAACACACTATGGCTGCTTAACGGGAAAGGTCAGGTGGGGTGATGCATAAAACAAGGGTTTGAAATTAGCTCAGATTCCGTTCCATAAGCCAAATATGTAATGGACAAGACGTACACCCTGCTCAGTGAAATGGACTCAACACCCCCTATTCACCGCACAAGAATATATCTGACTGGTAAGAATCTTAAAACCTATGTATTGATATCTCTCTGGAAGTGAATCAAGAGGGTGTAAAGCAGCATAAACACAGCAGTGAAAAGCAGCTAAACCCCATTATAAAAATAAATTACTTAAAAAAAACCCATAAAACAACGACAGTGAAAGAGAGAGAAATTCTTACAAAATCCATTCAGGGGCTCTGATGCAACCTGGATTGACCATATCTAGACCCACAGCTGGATGAGACATAAGGCTGGACACTCTTGGAGCTGAGAGGATTGGTGAGGTTGGGTGAGCAAACGCAGACCCTTTAAAGTCACACTGCGTGGTACCCATCCCATGGGTCCCAAATCTCCAGGTTCAAGGGCATCTTCCTACATCGAAAACATGCCTGGGAAACCCAGAAGATGGTACACCGTGTGGTCGGGAAAGGTTTCTAAAACGCACCTCATTTCTCCTCTCCTTGTGCTCGGGTTCGCCATTCCAGCCGCTTTACTAACAATCTCCCTACGTGGAGAATCAGCACCGTTAACCTCCTCTTTCGTACAGGTTGCAATTTGTCCTGAGGATGAACGGGAAGAGGGGGAACCAATGAGAGACTAGCTCTAGGTGTTGGGACAGGCACAGGTCACTCTATTTTTCCATCAGGAAGAAGAATGAACCACAGGCTCAGCCTGCCCCCCCGGAACCAGAATAGGGCCTGAAGCAATCCTGCGCTTTTGCGGCCAGCTCCCAAAAAAGCGAGTTGACAAATGGAGCTCAGGGGCACTGCAATTCACAAACCTGCAGAGTTATAAATGATAACTCTCGTCCACAAATATATTGAGGGAAGGCAACGAAGAGGATTTGAAAGCAAGGCAGAATTGCAGGAAACAGATTTCAGGAGGTAGGTGCGACTCGCCTTTAAAGCACATGAAAAGCGGCAAAACGTCGACAATGATGCCCTTGGCCAAAAAGGGCGTATGCGTTTTTTCCTGAATATATTCAGGAAAAAACGCATACGCCCTTTTTGGCCAACCAAGCAAGCCGGAAAGGCAAATCAGCACTACAAACAAGTCTCGCTTGCCATCGGTCAAAAGGGCCATGCTGAAAAAAGTGTAAAACCCGGAAATGCAGGACAGGCCATGGAGACATGGGAGCCTTGCTACGCTGATGGGCGGGATGTAAATTGCCAACAGCCACTCTGCAGAAGTGTACGGTGTGTCCTGAAACATGTAATAAACACAGCTTAGAGAGCATAGGGCACTTCCACTCATGGGCGTATACATTGGGAAAACTGAAAATCCACAAGACACAGGCACCCCAAAGTGTAGGGCTGCTCTGTTTACAAGAACCTCCACTTCGGTACACCTTAAATAGCTCAGGATAGAGAAAAATGGCTAAAGAAGTTGTGGTACTTATGCACAATGGAATATCACTCAGCCATGAAATCAATGTCATAAGGCTAGTAGCAGCAAGCATGATGAGTGGATTTAGGTACGATGACTCTAAGTGAAATAAGTCACACAGAAAAAGACACTTTTCCTAAGATATCACTTATAGAGGGAATGTCAAAATCGCTACCCTTGAACTGAATTACAAGACAGAACAGAGTCACACGTTTAGAAAACACACTATGGCTGCTTAACGGGAAAGGTCAGGTGGGGTGATGCATAAAACAAGGGTTTGAAATTAGCTCAGATTCCGTTCCATAAGCCAAATATGTAATGGACAAGACGTACACCCTGCTCAGTGAAATGGACTCAACACCCCCTATTCACCGCACAAGAATATATCTGACTGGTAAGAATCTTAAAACCTATGTATTGATATCTCTCTGGAAGTGAATCAAGAGGGTGTAAAGCGGCATAAACACAGCAGTGAAAAGCAGCTAAACCCCATTATAAAAATAAATTACTTAAAAAAAACCCATAAAACACCGACAGTGAAAGAGAGAGAAATTCTTACAAAATCCATTCAGGGGCTCTGATGCAACCTGGATTGACCATATCTAGACCCACAGCTGGATGAGACATAAGGCTGGACACTCTTGGAGCTGAGAGGATTGGTGAGGTTGGGTGAGCAAACGCAGACCCTTTAAACTCACACTGCGTGGTACCCATCCCATGGGTCCCAAATCTCCAGGTTCAAGGGCATCTTCCTACATCGAAAACATGCCTGGGAAACCCAGAAGATGGTACACCGTGTGGTCGGGAAAGGTTTCTAAAACGCACCTCACTTCTCCTCTCCTTGTGCTCGGGTTCGCCATTCCAGCCGCTTTACTAACAATCTCCCTACGTGGAGAATCAGCACCGTTAACCTCCTCTTTCGTACAGGTTGCAATTTGTCCTGAGGATGAACGGGAAGAGGGGGAACCAATGAGAGACTAGCTCTAGGTGTTGGGACAGGCACAGGTCACTCTATTTTTCCATCAGGAAGAAGAATGAACCACAGGCTCAGCCTGCCCCCCCGGAACCAGAATAGGGCCTGAAGCAATCCTGCGCTTTTGCGGCCAGCTCCCAAAAAAGCGAGTTGACAAATGGAGCTCAGGGGCACTGCAATTCACAAACCTGCAGAGTTATAAATGATAACTCTCGTCCACAAATATATTGAGGGAAGGCAACGAAGAGGATTTGAAAGCAAGGCAGAATTGCAGGAAACAGATTTCAGGAGGTAGGTGCGACTCGCCTTTAAAGCACATGAAAAGCGGCAAAACGTCGACAATGATGCCCTTGGCCAAAAAGGGCGTATGCGTTTTTTCCTGAATATATTCAGGAAAAAACGCATACGCCCTTTTTGGCCAACCAAGCAAGCCGGAAAGGCAAATCAGCACTACAAACAAGTCTCGCTTGCCATCGGTCAAAAGGGCCATGCTGAAAAAAGTGTAAAACCCGGAAATGCAGGACAGGCCATGGAGACATGGGAGCCTTGCTACGCTGATGGGCGGGATGTAAATTGCCAACAGCCACTCTGCAGAAGTGTACGGTGTGTCCTGAAACATGTAATAAACACAGCTTAGAGAGCATAGGGCACTTCCACTCATGGGCGTATACATTGGGAAAACTGAAAATCCACAAGACACAGGCACCCCAAAGTGTAGGGCTGCTCTGTTTACAAGAACCTCCACTTCGGTACACCTTAAATAGCTCAGGATAGAGAAAAATGGCTAAAGAAGTTGTGGTACTTATGCACAATGGAATATCACTCAGCCATGAAATCAATGTCATAAGGCTAGTAGCAGCAAGCATGATGAGTGGATTTAGGTACGATGACTCTAAGTGAAATAAGTCACACAGAAAATGACACTTTTCCTAAGATATCACTTATAGAGGGAATGTCAAAATCGCTACCCTTGAACTGAATTACAAGACAGAACACAGTCACACGTTTAGAAAACACACTATGGCTGCTTAACGGGAAAGGTCAGGTGGGGTGATGCATAAAACAAGGGTTTGAAATTAGCTCAGATTCCGTTCCATAAGCCAAATATGTAATGGACAAGACGTACACCCTGCTCAGTGAAATGGACTCAACACCCCCTATTCACCGCACATGAATATATCTGACTGGTAAGAATCTTAAAACCTATGTATTGATATCTCTCTGGAAGTGAATCAAGAGGGTGTAAAGCGGCATAAACACAGCAGTGAAAAGCAGCTAAACCCCATTATAAAAATAAATTACTTAAAAAAACCCATAAAACAACGACAGTGAAAGAGAGAGAAATTCTTACAAAATCCATTCAGGGGCTCTGATGCAACCTGGATTGACCATATCTAGACCCACAGCTGGATGAGACATAAGGCTGGACACTCTTGGAGCTGAGAGGATTGGTGAGGTTGGGTGAGCAAACGCAGACCCTTTAAAGTCACACTGCGTGGTACCCATCCCATGGGTCCCAAATCTCCAGGTTCAAGGGCATCTTCCTACATCGAAAACATGCCTGGGAAACCCAGAAGATGGTACACCGTGTGGTCGGGAAAGGTTTCTAAAACGCACCTCATTTCTCCTCTCCTTGTGCTCGGGTTCGCCATTCCAGCCGCTTTACTAACAATCTCCCTACGTGGAGAATCAGCACCGTTAACCTCCTCTTTCGTACAGGTTGCAATTTGTCCTGAGGATGAACGGGAAGAGGGGGAACCAATGAGAGACTAGCTCTAGGTGTTGGGACAGGCACAGGTCACTCTATTTTTCCATCAGGAAGAAGAATGAACCACAGGCTCAGCCTGCCCCCCCGGAACCAGAATAGGGCCTGAAGCAATCCTGCGCTTTTGCGGCCAGCTCCCAAAAAAGCGAGTTGACAAATGGAGCTCAGGGGCACTGCAATTCACAAACCTGCAGAGTTATAAATGATAACTCTCGTCCACAAATATATTGAGGGAAGGCAACGAAGAGGATTTGAAAGCAAGGCAGAATTGCAGGAAACAGATTTCAGGAGGTAGGTGCGACTCGCCTTTAAAGCACATGAAAAGCGGCAAAACGTCGACGATGATGCCCTTGGCCAAAAAGGGCGTATGCGTTTTTTCCTGAATATATTCAGGAAAAAACGCATACGCCCTTTTTGGCCAACCAAGCAAGCCGGAAAGGCAAATCAGCACTACAAACAAGTCTCGCTTGCCATCGGTCAAAAGGGCCATGCTGAAAAAAGTGTAAAACCCGGAAATGCAGGACAGGCCATGGAGACATGGGAGCCTTGCTACGCTGATGGGCGGGATGTAAATTGCCAACAGCCACTCTGCAGAAGTGTACGGTGTGTCCTGAAACATGTAATAAACACAGCTTAGAGAGCATAGGGCACTTCCACTCATGGGCGTATACATTGGGAAAACTGAAAATCCACAAGACACAGGCACCCCAAAGTGTAGGGCTGCTCTGTTTACAAGAACCTCCACTTCGGTACACCTTAAATAGCTCAGGATAGAGAAAAATGGCTAAAGAAGTTGTGGTACTTATGCACAATGGAATATCACTCAGCCATGAAATCAATGTCATAAGGCTAGTAGCAGCAAGCATGATGAGTGGATTTAGGTACGATGACTCTAAGTGAAATAAGTCACACAGAAAAAGACACTTTTCCTAAGATATCACTTATAGAGGGAATGTCAAAATCGCTACCCTTGAACTGAATTACAAGACAGAACAGAGTCACACGTTTAGAAAACACACTATGGCTGCTTAACGGGAAAGGTCAGGTGGGGTGATGCATAAAACAAGGGTTTGAAATTAGCTCAGATTCCGTTCCATAAGCCAAATATGTAATGGACAAGACGTACACCCTGCTCAGTGAAATGGACTCAACACCCCCTATTCACCGCACAAGAATATATCTGACTGGTAAGAATCTTAAAACCTATGTATTGATATCTCTCTGGAAGTGAATCAAGAGGGTGTAAAGCGGCATAAACACAGCAGTGAAAAGCAGCTAAACCCCATTATAAAAATAAATTACTTTAAAAAAACCCATAAAACAACGACAGTGAAAGAGAGAGAAATTCTTACAAAATCCATTCAGGGGCTCTGATGCAACCTGGATTGACCATATCTAGACCCACAGCTGGATGAGACATAAGGCTGGACACTCTTGGAGCTGAGAGGATTGGTGAGGTTGGGTGAGCAAACGCAGACACTTTAAAGTCACACTGCGTGGTACCCATCCCATGGGTCCCAAATCTCCAGGTTCAAGGGCATCTTCCTACATCGAAAACATGCCTGGGAAACCCAGAAGATGGTACACCGTGTGGTCGGGAAAGGTTTCTAAAACGCACCTCATTTCTCCTCTCCTTGTGCTCGGGTTCGCCATTCCAGCCGCTTTACTAACAATCTCCCTACGTGGAGAATCAGCACCGTTAACCTCCTCTTTCGTACAGGTTGCAATTTGTCCTGAGGATGAACGGGAAGAGGGGGATCCAATGAGAGACTAGCTCTAGGTGTTGGGACAGGCACAGGTCACTCTATTTTTCCATCAGGAAGAAGAATGAACCACAGGCTCAGCCTGCCCCCCCCCGGAACCAGAATAGGGCCTGAAGCAATCCTGCGCTTTTGCGGCCAGCTCCCAAAAAAGCGAGTTGACAAATGGAGCTCAGGGGCACTGCAATTCACAAACCTGCAGAGTTATAAATGATAACTCTCGTCCACAAATATATTGAGGGAAGGCAACGAAGAGGATTTGAAAGCAAGGCAGAATTGCAGGAAACAGATTTCAGGAGGTAGGTGCGACTCGCCTTTAAAGCACATGAAAAGCGGCAAAACGTCGACAATGATGCCCTTGGCCAAAAAGGGCGTATGCGTTTTTTCCTGAATATATTCAGGAAAAAACGCATACGCCCTTTTTGGCCAACCAAGCAAGCCGGAAAGGCAAATCAGCACTACAAACAAGTCTCGCTTGCCATCGGTCAAAAGGGCCATGCTGAAAAAAGTGTAAAACCCGGAAATGCAGGACAGGCCATGGAGACATGGGAGCCTTGCTACGCTGATGGGCGGGATGTAAATTGCCAACAGCCACTCTGCAGAAGTGTACGGTGTGTCCTGAAACATGTAATAAACACAGCTTAGAGAGCATAGGGCACTTCCACTCATGGGCGTATACATTGGGAAAACTGAAAATCCACAAGACACAGGCACCCCAAAGTGTAGGGCTGCTCTGTTTACAAGAACCTCCACTTCGGTACACCTTAAATAGCTCAGGATAGAGAAAAATGGCTAAAGAAGTTGTGGTACTTATGCACAATGGAATATCACTCAGCCATGAAATCAATGTCATAAGGCTAGTAGCAGCAAGCATGATGAGTGGATTTAGGTACGATGACTCTAAGTGAAATAAGTCACACAGAAAAAGACACTTTTCCTAAGATATCACTTATAGAGGGAATGTCAAAATCGCTACCCTTGAACTGAATTACAAGACAGAACAGAGTCACACGTTTAGAAAACACACTATGGCTGCTTAACGGGAAAGGTCAGGTGGGGTGATGCATAAAACAAGGGTTTGAAATTAGCTCAGATTCCGTTCCATAAGCCAAATATGTAATGGACAAGACGTACACCCTGCTCAGTGAAATGGACTCAACACCCCCTATTCACCGCACAAGAATATATCTGACTGGTAAGAATCTTAAAACCTATGTATTGATATCTCTCTGGAAGTGAATCAAGAGGGTGTAAAGCGGCATAAACACAGCAGTGAAAAGCAGCTAAACCCCATTATAAAACTAAATTACTTTAAAAAAACCCATAAAACACCGACAGTGAAAGAGAGAGAAATTCTTACAAAATCCATTCAGGGGCTCTGATGCAACCTGGATTGACCATATCTAGACCCACAGCTGGATGAGACATAAGGCTGGACACTCTTGGAGCTGAGAGGATTGGTGAGGTTGGGTGAGCAAACGCAGACCCTTTAAACTCACACTGCGTGGTACCCATCCCATGGGTCCCAAATCTCCAGGTTCAAGGGCATCTTCCTACATCGAAAACATGCCTGGGAAACCCAGAAGATGGTACACCGTGTGGTCGGGAAAGGTTTCTAAAACGCACCTCACTTCTCCTCTCCTTGTGCTCGGGTTCGCCATTCCAGCCGCTTTACTAACAATCTCCCTACGTGGAGAATCAGCACCGTTAACCTCCTCTTTCGTACAGGTTGCAATTTGTCCTGAGGATGAACGGGAAGAGGGGGAACCAATGAGAGACTAGCTCTAGGTGTTGGGACAGGCACAGGTCACTCTATTTTTCCATCAGGAAGAAGAATGAACCACAGGCTCAGCCTGCCCCCCCGGAACCAGAATAGGGCCTGAAGCAATCCTGCGCTTTTGCGGCCAGCTCCCAAAAAAGCGAGTTGACAAATGGAGCTCAGGGGCACTGCAATTCACAAACCTGCAGAGTTATAAATGATAACTCTCGTCCACAAATATATTGAGGGAAGGCAACGAAGAGGATTTGAAAGCAAGGCAGAATTGCAGGAAACAGATTTCAGGAGGTAGGTGCGACTCGCCTTTAAAGCACATGAAAAGCGGCAAAACGTCGACAATGATGCCCTTGGCCAAAAAGGGCGTATGCGTTTTTTCCTGAATATATTCAGGAAAAAATGCATACGCCCTTTTTGGCCAACCAAGCAAGCCGGAAAGGCAAATCAGCACTACAAACAAGTCTCGCTTGCCATCGGTCAAAAGGGCCATGCTGAAAAAAGTGTAAAACCCGGAAATGCAGGACAGGCCATGGAGACATGGGAGCCTTGCTACGCTGATGGGCGGGATGTAAATTGCCAACAGCCACTCTGCAGAAGTGTACGGTGTGTCCTGAAACATGTAATAAACACAGCTTAGAGAGCATAGGGCACTTCCACTCATGGGCGTATACATTGGGAAAACTGAAAATCCACAAGACACAGGCACCCCAAAGTGTAGGGCTGCTCTGTTTACAAGAACCTCCACTTCGGTACACCTTAAATAGCTCAGGATAGAGAAAAATGGCTAAAGAAGTTGTGGTACTTATGCACAATGGAATATCACTCAGCCATGAAATCAATGTCATAAGGCTAGTAGCAGCAAGCATGATGAGTGGATTTAGGTACGATGACTCTAAGTGAAATAAGTCACACAGAAAAAGACACTTTTCCTAAGATATCACTTATAGAGGGAATGTCAAAATCGCTACCCTTGAACTGAATTACAAGACAGAACAGAGTCACACGTTTAGAAAACACACTATGGCTGCTTAACGGGAAAGGTCAGGTGGGGTGATGCATAAAACAAGGGTTTGAAATTAGCTCAGATTCCGTTCCATAAGCCAAATATGTAATGGACAAGACGTACACCCTGCTCAGTGAAATGGACTCAACACCCCCTATTCACCGCACATGAATATATCTGACTGGTAAGAATCTTAAAACCTATGTATTGATATCTCTCTGGAAGTGAATCAAGAGGGTGTAAAGCGGCATAAACACAGCAGTGAAAAGCAGCTAAACCCCATTATAAAAATAAATTACTTAAAAAAACCCATAAAACAACGACAGTGAAAGAGAGAGAAATTCTTACAAAATCCATTCAGGGGCTCTGATGCAACCTGGATTGACCATATCTAGACCCACAGCTGGATGAGACATAAGGCTGGACACTCTTGGAGCTGAGAGGATTGGTGAGGTTGGGTGAGCAAACGCAGACCCTTTAAAGTCACACTGCGTGGTACCCATCCCATGGGTCCCAAATCTCCAGGTTCAAGGGCATCTTCCTACATCGAAAACATGCCTGGGAAACCCAGAAGATGGTACACCGTGTGGTCGGGAAAGGTTTCTAAAACGCACCTCATTTCTCCTCTCCTTGTGCTCGGGTTCGCCATTCCAGCCGCTTTACTAACAATCTCCCTACGTGGAGAATCAGCACCGTTAACCTCCTCTTTCGTACAGGTTGCAATTTGTCCTGAGGATGAACGGGAAGAGGGGGAACCAATGAGAGACTAGCTCTAGGTGTTGGGACAGGCACAGGTCACTCTATTTTTCCATCAGGAAGAAGAATGAACCACAGGCTCAGCCTGCCCCCCCGGAACCAGAATAGGGCCTGAAGCAATCCTGCGCTTTTGCGGCCAGCTCCCAAAAAAGCGAGTTGACAAATGGAGCTCAGGGGCACTGCAATTCACAAACCTGCAGAGTTATAAATGATAACTCTCGTCCACAAATATATTGAGGGAAGGCAACGAAGAGGATTTGAAAGCAAGGCAGAATTGCAGGAAACAGATTTCAGGAGGTAGGTGCGACTCGCCTTTAAAGCACATGAAAAGCGGCAAAACGTCGACGATGATGCCCTTGGCCAAAAAGGGCGTATGCGTTTTTTCCTGAATATATTCAGGAAAAAACGCATACGCCCTTTTTGGCCAACCAAGCAAGCCGGAAAGGCAAATCAGCACTACAAACAAGTCTCGCTTGCCATCGGTCAAAAGGGCCATGCTGAAAAAAGTGTAAAACCCGGAAATGCAGGACAGGCCATGGAGACATGGGAGCCTTGCTACGCTGATGGGCGGGATGTAAATTGCCAACAGCCACTCTGCAGAAGTGTACGGTGTGTCCTGAAACATGTAATAAACACAGCTTAGAGAGCATAGGGCACTTCCACTCATGGGCGTATACATTGGGAAAACTGAAAATCCACAAGACACAGGCACCCCAAAGTGTAGGGCTGCTCTGTTTACAAGAACCTCCACTTCGGTACACCTTAAATAGCTCAGGATAGAGAAAAATGGCTAAAGAAGTTGTGGTACTTATGCACAATGGAATATCACTCAGCCATGAAATCAATGTCATAAGGCTAGTAGCAGCAAGCATGATGAGTGGATTTAGGTACGATGACTCTAAGTGAAATAAGTCACACAGAAAAAGACACTTTTCCTAAGATATCACTTATAGAGGGAATGTCAAAATCGCTACCCTTGAACTGAATTACAAGACAGAACAGAGTCACACGTTTAGAAAACACACTATGGCTGCTTAACGGGAAAGGTCAGGTGGGGTGATGCATAAAACAAGGGTTTGAAATTAGCTCAGATTCCGTTCCATAAGCCAAATATGTAATGGACAAGACGTACACCCTGCTCAGTGAAATGGACTCAACACCCCCTATTCACCGCACAAGAATATATCTGACTGGTAAGAATCTTAAAACCTATGTATTGATATCTCTCTGGAAGTGAATCAAGAGGGTGTAAAGCGGCATAAACACAGCAGTGAAAAGCAGCTAAACCCCATTATAAAAATAAATTACTTAAAAAAAACCCATAAAACAACGACAGTGAAAGAGAGAGAAATTCTTACAAAATCCATTCAGGGGCTCTGATGCAACCTGGATTGACCATATCTAGACCCACAGCTGGATGAGACATAAGGCTGGACACTCTTGGAGCTGAGAGGATTGGTGAGGTTGGGTGAGCAAACGCAGACCCTTTAAAGTCACACTGCGTGGTACCCATCCCATGGGTCCCAAATCTCCAGGTTCAAGGGCATCTTCCTACATCGAAAACATGCCTGGGAAACCCAGAAGATGGTACACCGTGTGGTCGGGAAAGGTTTCTAAAACGCACCTCACTTCTCCTCTCCTTGTGCTCGGGTTCGCCATTCCAGCCGCTTTACTAACAATCTCCCTACGTGGAGAATCAGCACCGTTAACCTCCTCTTTCGTACAGGTTGCAATTTGTCCTGAGGATGAACGGGAAGAGGGGGAACCAATGAGAGACTAGCTCTAGGTGTTGGGACAGGCACAGGTCACTCTATTTTTCCATCAGGAAGAAGAATGAACCACAGGCTCAGCCTGCCCCCCCGGAACCAGAATAGGGCCTGAAGCAATCCTGCGCTTTTGCGGCCAGCTCCCAAAAAAGCGAGTTGACAAATGGAGCTCAGGGGCACTGCAATTCACAAACCTGCAGAGTTATAAATGATAACTCTCGTCCACAAATATATTGAGGGAAGGCAACGAAGAGGATTTGAAAGCAAGGCAGAATTGCAGGAAACAGATTTCAGGAGGTAGGTGCGACTCGCCTTTAAAGCACATGAAAAGCGGCAAAACGTCGACAATGATGCCCTTGGCCAAAAAGGGCGTATGCGTTTTTTCCTGAATATATTCAGGAAAAAACGCATACGCCCTTTTTGGCCAACCAAGCAAGCCGGAAAGGCAAATCAGCACTACAAACAAGTCTCGCTTGCCATCGGTCAAAAGGGCCATGCTGAAAAAAGTGTAAAACCCGGAAATGCAGGACAGGCCATGGAGACATGGGAGCCTTGCTACGCTGATGGGCGGGATGTAAATTGCCAACAGCCACTCTGCAGAAGTGTACGGTGTGTCCTGAAACATGTAATAAACACAGCTTAGAGAGCATAGGGCACTTCCACTCATGGGCGTATACATTGGGAAAACTGAAAATCCACAAGACACAGGCACCCCAAAGTGTAGGGCTGCTCTGTTTACAAGAACCTCCACTTCGGTACACCTTAAATAGCTCAGGATAGAGAAAAATGGATAAAGAAGTTGTGGTACTTATGCACAATGGAATATCACTCAGCCATGAAATCAATGTCATAAGGCTAGTAGCAGCAAGCATGATGAGTGGATTTAGGTACGATGACTCTAAGTGAAATAAGTCACACAGAAAAAGACACTTTTCCTAAGATATCACTTATAGAGGGAATGTCAAAATCGCTACCCTTGAACTGAATTACAAGACAGAACAGAGTCACACGTTTAGAAAACACACTATGGCTGCTTAACGGGAAAGGTCAGGTGGGGTGATGCATAAAACAAGGGTTTGAAATTAGCTCAGATTCCGTTCCATAAGCCAAATATGTAATGGACAAGACGTACACCCTGCTCAGTGAAATGGACTCAACACCCCCTATTCACCGCACATGAATATATCTGACTGGTAAGAATCTTAAAACCTATGTATTGATATCTCTCTGGAAGTGAATCAAGAGGGTGTAAAGCGGCATAAACACAGCAGTGAAAAGCAGCTAAACCCCATTATAAAAATAAATTACTTAAAAAAACCCCATAAAACAACGACAGTGAAAGAGAGAGAAATTCTTACAAAATCCATTCAGGGGCTCTGATGCAACCTGGATTGACCATATCTAGACCCACAGCTGGATGAGACATAAGGCTGGACACTCTTGGAGCTGAGAGGATTGGTGAGGTTGGGTGACCAAACGCAGACCCTTTAAACTCACACTGCGTGGTACCCATCCCATGGGTCCCAAATCTCCAGGTTCAAGGGCATCTTCCTACATCGAAAACATGCCTGGGAAACCCAGAAGATGGTACACCGTGTGGTCGGGAAAGGTTTCTAAAACGCACCTCATTTCTCCTCTCCTTGTGCTCGGGTTCGCCATTCCAGCCGCTTTACTAACAATCTCCCTACGTGGAGAATCAGCACCGTTAACCTCCTCTTTCGTACAGGTTGCAATTTGTCCTGAGGATGAACGGGAAGAGGGGGAACCAATGAGAGACTAGCTCTAGGTGTTGGGACAGGCACAGGTCACTCTATTTTTCCATCAGGAAGAAGAATGAACCACAGGCTCAGCCTGCCCCCCCGGAACCAGAATAGGGCCTGAAGCAATCCTGCGCTTTTGCGGCCAGCTCCCAAAAAAGCGAGTTGACAAATGGAGCTCAGGGGCACTGCAATTCACAAACCTGCAGAGTTATAAATGATAACTCTCGTCCACAAATATATTGAGGGAAGGCAACGAAGAGGATTTGAAAGCAAGGCAGAATTGCAGGAAACAGATTTCAGGAGGTAGGTGCGACTCGCCTTTAAAGCACATGAAAAGCGGCAAAACGTCGACGATGATGCCCTTGGCCAAAAAGGGCGTATGCGTTTTTTCCTGAATATATTCAGGAAAAAACGCATACGCCCTTTTTGGCCAACCAAGCAAGCCGGAAAGGCAAATCAGCACTACAAACAAGTCTCGCTTGCCATCGGTCAAAAGGGCCATGCTGAAAAAAGTGTAAAACCCGGAAATGCAGGACAGGCCATGGAGACATGGGAGCCTTGCTACGCTGATGGGCGGGATGTAAATTGCCAACAGCCACTCTGCAGAAGTGTACGGTGTGTCCTGAAACATGTAATAAACACAGCTTAGAGAGCATAGGGCACTTCCACTCATGGGCGTATACATTGGGAAAACTGAAAATCCACAAGACACAGGCACCCCAAAGTGTAGGGCTGCTCTGTTTACAAGAACCTCCACTTCGGTACACCTTAAATAGCTCAGGATAGAGAAAAATGGCTAAAGAAGTTGTGGTACTTATGCACAATGGAATATCACTCAGCCATGAAATCAATGTCATAAGGCTAGTAGCAGCAAGCATGATGAGTGGATTTAGGTACGATGACTCTAAGTGAAATAAGTCACACAGAAAAAGACACTTTTCCTAAGATATCACTTATAGAGGGAATGTCAAAATCGCTACCCTTGAACTGAATTACAAGACAGAACAGAGTCACACGTTTAGAAAACACACTATGGCTGCTTAACGGGAAAGGTCAGGTGGGGTGATGCATAAAACAAGGGTTTGAAATTAGCTCAGATTCCGTTCCATAAGCCAAATATGTAATGGACAAGACGTACACCCTGCTCAGTGAAATGGACTCAACACCCCCTATTCACCGCACAAGAATATATCTGACTGGTAAGAATCTTAAAACCTATGTATTGATATCTCTCTGGAAGTGAATCAAGAGGGTGTAAAGCGGCATAAACACAGCAGTGAAAAGCAGCTAAACCCCATTATAAAAATAAATTACTTAAAAAAAACCCATAAAACAACGACAGTGAAAGAGAGAGAAATTCTTACAAAATCCATTCAGGGGCTCTGATGCAACCTGGATTGACCATATCTAGACCCACAGCTGGATGAGACATAAGGCTGGACACTCTTGGAGCTGAGAGGATTGGTGAGGTTGGGTGAGCAAACGCAGACCCTTTAAAGTCACACTGCGTGGTACCCATCCCATGGGTCCCAAATCTCCAGGTTCAAGGGCATCTTCCTACATCGAAAACATGCCTGGGAAACCCAGAAGATGGTACACCGTGTGGTCGGGAAAGGTTTCTAAAACGCACCTCATTTCTCCTCTCCTTGTGCTCGGGTTCGCCATTCCAGCCGCTTTACTAACAATCTCCCTACGTGGAGAATCAGCACCGTTAACCTCCTCTTTCGTACAGGTTGCAATTTGTCCTGAGGATGAACGGGAAGAGGGGGATCCAATGAGAGACTAGCTCTAGGTGTTGGGACAGGCACAGGTCACTCTATTTTTCCATCAGGAAGAAGAATGAACCACAGGCTCAGCCTGGCCCCCCCGGAACCAGAATAGGGCCTGAAGCAATCCTGCGCTTTTGCGGCCAGCTCCCAAAAAAGCGAGTTGACAAATGGAGCTCAGGGGCACTGCAATTCACAAACCTGCAGAGTTATAAATGATAACTCTCGTCCACAAA
This sequence comes from Eubalaena glacialis, assembly GCF_028564815.1. Taxonomy (NCBI): domain Eukaryota; kingdom Metazoa; phylum Chordata; class Mammalia; order Artiodactyla; family Balaenidae; genus Eubalaena; species Eubalaena glacialis. Next base: position 139,076,381 of record NC_083719.1, read on the forward strand.
TATATTGAGGGAAGGCAACGAAGAGGATTTGAAAGCAAGGCAGAATTGCAGGAAACAGATTTCAGGAGGTAGGTGCGACTCGCCTTTAAAGCACATGAAAAGCGGCAAAACGTCGACAATGATGCCCTTGGCCAAAAAGGGCGTATGCGTTTTTTCCTGAATATATTCAGGAAAAAACGCATACGCCCTTTTTGGCCAACCAAGCAAGCCGGAAAGGCAAATCAGCACTACAAACAAGTCTCGCTTGCCATCGGTCAAAAGGGCCATGCTGAAAAAAGTGTAAAACCCGGAAATGCAGGACAGGCCATGGAGACATGGGAGCCTTGCTACGCTGATGGGCGGGATGTAAATTGCCAACAGCCACTCTGCAGAAGTGTACGGTGTGTCCTGAAACATGTAATAAACACAGCTTAGAGAGCATAGGGCACTTCCACTCATGGGCGTATACATTGGGAAAACTGAAAATCCACAAGACACAGGCACCCCAAAGTGTAGGGCTGCTCTGTTTACAAGAACCTCCACTTCGGTACACCTTAAATAGCTCAGGATAGAGAAAAATGGCTAAAGAAGTTGTGGTACTTATGCACAATGGAATATCACTCAGCCATGAAATCAATGTCATAAGGCTAGTAGCAGCAAGCATGATGAGTGGATTTAGGTACGATGACTCTAAGTGAAATAAGTCACACAGAAAAAGACACTTTTCCTAAGATATCACTTATAGAGGGAATGTCAAAATCGCTACCCTTGAACTGAATTACAAGACAGAACACAGTCACACGTTTAGAAAACACACTATGGCTGCTTAACGGGAAAGGTCAGGTGGGGTGATGCATAAAACAAGGGTTTGAAATTAGCTCAGATTCCGTTCCATAAGCCAAATATGTAATGGACAAGACGTACACCCTGCTCAGTGAAATGGACTCAACACCCCCTATTCACCGCACAAGAATATATCTGACTGGTAAGAATCTTAAAACCTATGTATTGATATCTCTCTGGAAGTGAATCAAGAGGGTGTAAAGCGGCATAAACACAGCAGTGAAAAGCAGCTAAACCCCATTATAAAAATAAATTACTTAAAAAAAACCCATAAAACAACGACAGTGAAAGAGAGAGAAATTCTTACAAAATCCATTCAGGGGCTCTGATGCAACCTGGATTGACCATATCTAGACCCACAGCTGGATGAGACATAAGGCTGGACACTCTTGGAGCTGAGAGGATTGGTGAGGTTGGGTGAGCAAACGCAGACCCTTTAAAGTCACACTGCGTGGTACCCATCCCATGGGTCCCAAATCTCCAGGTTCAAGGGCATCTTCCTACATCGAAAACATGCCTGGGAAACCCAGAAGATGGTACACCGTGTGGTCGGGAAAGGTTTCTAAAACGCACCTCATTTCTCCTCTCCTTGTGCTCGGGTTCGCCATTCCAGCCGCTTTACTAACAATCTCCCTACGTGGAGAATCAGCACCGTTAACCTCCTCTTTCGTACAGGTTGCAATTTGTCCTGAGGATGAACGGGAAGAGGGGGAACCAATGAGAGACTAGCTCTAGGTGTTGGGACAGGCACAGGTCACTCTATTTTTCCATCAGGAAGAAGAATGAACCACAGGCTCAGCCTGCCCCCCCGGAACCAGAATAGGGCCTGAAGCAATCCTGCGCTTTTGCGGCCAGCTCCCAAAAAAGCGAGTTGACAAATGGAGCTCAGGGGCACTGCAATTCACAAACCTGCAGAGTTATAAATGATAACTCTCGTCCACAAATATATTGAGGGAAGGCAACGAAGAGGATTTGAAAGCAAGGCAGAATTGCAGGAAACAGATTTCAGGAGGTAGGTGCGACTCGCCTTTAAAGCACATGAAAAGCGGCAAAACGTCGACAATGATGCCCTTGGCCAAAAAGGGCGTATGCGTTTTTTCCTGAATATATTCAGGAAAAAACGCATACGCCCTTTTTGGCCAACCAAGCAAGCCGGAAAGGCAAATCAGCACTACAAACAAGTCTCGCTTGCCATCGGTCAAAAGGGCCATGCTGAAAAAAGTGTAAAACCCGGAAATGCAGGACAGGCCATGGAGACATGGGAGCCTTGCTACGCTGATGGGCGGGATGTAAATTGCCAACAGCCACTCTGCAGAAGTGTACGGTGTGTCCTGAAACATGTAATAAACACAGCTTAGAGAGCATAGGGCACTTCCACTCATGGGCGTATACACTGGGAAAACTGAAAATCCACAAGACACAGGCACCCCAAAGTGTAGGGCTGCTCTGTTTACAGGAACCTCCACTTCGGTACACCTTAAATAGCTCAGGATAGAGAAAAATGGCTAAAGAAGTTGTGGTACTTATGCACAATGGAATATCACTCAGCCATGAAATCAATGTCATAAGGCTAGTAGCAGCAAGCATGATGAGTGGATTTAGGTACGATGACTCTAAGTGAAATAAGTCACACAGAAAAAGACACTTTTCCTAAGATATCACTTATAGAGGGAATGTCAAAATCGCTACCCTTGAACTGAATTACAAGACAGAACACAGTCACACGTTTAGAAAACACACTATGGCTGCTTAACGGGAAAGGTCAGGTGGGGTGATGCATAAAACAAGGGTTTGAAATTAGCTCAGATTCCGTTCCATAAGCCAAATATGTAATGGACAAGACGTACACCCTGCTCAGTGAAATGGACTCAACACCCCCTATTCACCGCACAAGAATATATCTGACTGGTAAGAATCTTAAAACCTATGTATTGATATCTCTCTGGAAGTGAATCAAGAGGGTGTAAAGCGGCATAAACACAGCAGTGAAAAGCAGCTAAACCCCATTATAAAAATAAATTACTTAAAAAAAACCCATAAAACAACGACAGTGAAAGAGAGAGAAATTCTTACAAAATCCATTCAGGGGCTCTGATGCAACCTGGATTGACCATATCTAGACCCACAGCTGGATGAGACATAAGGCTGGACACTCTTGGAGCTGAGAGGATTGGTGAGGTTGGGTGAGCAAACGCAGACCCTTTAAAGTCACACTGCGTGGTACCCATCCCATGGGTCCCAAATCTCCAGGTTCAAGGGCATCTTCCTACATCGAAAACATGCCTGGGAAACCCAGAAGATGGTACACCGTGTGGTCGGGAAAGGTTTCTAAAACGCACCTCATTTCTCCTCTCCTTGTGCTCGGGTTCGCCATTCCAGCCGCTTTACTAACAATCTCCCTACGTGGAGAATCAGCACCGTTAACCTCCTCTTTCGTACAGGTTGCAATTTGTCCTGAGGATGAACGGGAAGAGGGGGAACCAATGAGAGACTAGCTCTAGGTGTTGGGACAGGCACAGGTCACTCTATTTTTCCATCAGGAAGAAGAATGAACCACAGGCTCAGCCTGCCCCCCCGGAACCAGAATAGGGCCTGAAGCAATCCTGCGCTTTTGCGGCCAGCTCCCAAAAAAGCGAGTTGACAAATGGAGCTCAGGGGCACTGCAATTCACAAACCTGCAGAGTTATAAATGATAACTCTCGTCCACAAATATATTGAGGGAAGGCAACGAAGAGGATTTGAAAGCAAGGCAGAATTGCAGGAAACAGATTTCAGGAGGTAGGTGCGACTCGCCTTTAAAGCACATGAAAAGCGGCAAAACGTCGACGATGATGCCCTTGGCCAAAAAGGGCGTATGCGTTTTTTCCTGAATATATTCAGGAAAAAACGCATACGCCCTTTTTGGCCAACCAAGCAAGCCGGAAAGGCAAATCAGCACTACAAACAAGTCTCGCTTGCCATCGGTCAAAAGGGCCATGCTGAAAAAAGTGTAAAACCCGGAAATGCAGGACAGGCCATGGAGACATGGGAGCCTTGCTACGCTGATGGGCGGGATGTAAATTGCCAACAGCCACTCTGGAGAAGTGTACGGTGTGTCCTGAAACATGTAATAAACACAGCTTAGAGAGCATAGGGCACTTCCACTCATGGGCGTATACATTGGGAAAACTGAAAATCCACAAGACACAGGCACCCCAAAGTGTAGGGCTGCTCTGTTTACAAGAACCTCCACTTCGGTACACCTTAAATAGCTCAGGATAGAGAAAAATGGCTAAAGAAGTTGTGGTACTTATGCACAATGGAATATCACTCAGCCATGAAATCAATGTCATAAGGCTAGTAGCAGCAAGCATGATGAGTGGATTTAGGTACGATGACTCTAAGTGAAATAAGTCACACAGAAAAAGACACTTTTCCTAAGATATCACTTATAGAGGGAATGTCAAAATCGCTACCCTTGAACTGAATTACAAGACAGAACACAGTCACACGTTTAGAAAACACACTATGGCTGCTTAACGGGAAAGGTCTGGTGGGGTGATGCATAAAACAAGGGTTTGAAATTAGCTCAGATTCCGTTCCATAAGCCAAATATGTAATGGACAAGACGTACACCCTGCTCAGTGAAATGGACTCAACACCCCCTATTCACCGCACAAGAATATATCTGACTGGTAAGAATCTTAAAACCTATGTATTGATATCTCTCTGGAAGTGAATCAAGAGGGTGTAAAGCGGCATAAACACAGCAGTGAAAAGCAGCTAAACCCCATTATAAAAATAAATTACTTTAAAAAAACCCATAAAACAACGACAGTGAAAGAGAGAGAAATTCTTACAAAATCCATTCAGGGGCTCTGATGCAACCTGGATTGACCATATCTAGACCCACAGCTGGATGAGACATAAGGCTGGACACTCTTGGAGCTGAGAGGATTGGTGAGGTTGGGTGAGCAAACGCAGACCCTTTAAAGTCACACTGCGTGGTACCCATCCCATGGGTCCCAAATCTCCAGGTTCAAGGGCATCTTCCTACATCGAAAACATGCCTGGGAAACCCAGAAGATGGTACACCGTGTGGTCGGGAAAGGTTTCTAAAACGCACCTCATTTCTCCTCTCCTTGTGCTCGGGTTCGCCATTCCAGCCGCTTTACTAACAATCTCCCTACGTGGAGAATCAGCACCGTTAACCTCCTCTTTCGTACAGGTTGCAATTTGTCCTGAGGATGAACGGGAAGAGGGGGATCCAATGAGAGACTAGCTCTAGGTGTTGGGACAGGCACAGGTCACTCTATTTTTCCATCAGGAAGAAGAATGAACCACAGGCTCAGCCTGCCCCCCCCGGAACCAGAATAGGGCCTGAAGCAATCCTGCGCTTTTGCGGCCAGCTCCCAAAAAAGCGAGTTGACAAATGGAGCTCAGGGGCACTGCAATTCACAAACCTGCAGAGTTATAAATGATAACTCTCGTCCACAAATATATTGAGGGAAGGCAACGAAGAGGATTTGAAAGCAAGGCAGAATTGCAGGAAACAGATTTCAGGAGGTAGGTGCGACTCGCCTTTAAAGCACATGAAAAGCGGCAAAACGTCGACAATGATGCCCTTGGCCAAAAAGGGCGTATGCGTTTTTTCCTGAATATATTCAGGAAAAAACGCATACGCCCTTTTTGGCCAACCAAGCAAGCCGGAAAGGCAAATCAGCACTACAAACAAGTCTCGCTTGCCATCGGTCAAAAGGGCCATGCTGAAAAAAGTGTAAAACCCGGAAATGCAGGACAGGCCATGGAGACATGGGAGCCTTGCTACGCTGATGGGCGGGATGTAAATTGCCAACAGCCACTCTGGAGAAGTGTACGGTGTGTCCTGAAACATGTAATAAACACAGCTTAGAGAGCATAGGGCACTTCCACTCATGGGCGTATACATTGGGAAAACTGAAAATCCACAAGACACAGGCACCCCAAAGTGTAGGGCTGCTCTGTTTACAAGAACCTCCACTTCGGTACACCTTAAATAGCTCAGGATAGAGAAAAATGGATAAAGAAGTTGTGGTACTTATGCACAATGGAATATCACTCAGCCATGAAATCAATGTCATAAGGCTAGTAGCAGCAAGCATGATGAGTGGATTTAGGTACGATGACTCTAAGTGAAATAAGTCACACAGAAAAAGACACTTTTCCTAAGATATCACTTATAGAGGGAATGTCAAAATCGCTACCCTTGAACTGAATTACAAGAGAGAACACAGTCACACGTTTAGAAAACACACTATGGCTGCTTAACGGGAAAGGTCAGGTGGGGTGATGCATAAAACAAGGGTTTGAAATTAGCTCAGATTCCGTTCCATAAGCCAAATATGTAATGGACAAGACGTACACCCTGCTCAGTGAAATGGACTCAACACCCCCTATTCACCGCACAAGAATATATCTGACTGGTAAGAATCTTAAAACCTATGTATTGATATCTCTCTGGAAGTGAATCAAGAGGGTGTAAAGCGGCATAAACACAGCAGTGAAAAGCAGCTAAACCCCATTATAAAAATAAATTACTTTAAAAAAACCCATAAAACACCGACAGTGAAAGAGAGAGAAATTCTTACAAAATCCATTCAGGGGCTCTGATGCAACCTGGATTGACCATATCTAGACCCACAGCTGGATGAGACATAAGGCTGGACACTCTTGGAGCTGAGAGGATTGGTGAGGTTGGGTGAGCAAACGCAGACCCTTTAAAGTCACACTGCGTGGTACCCATCCCATGGGTCCCAAATCTCCAGGTTCAAGGGCATCTTCCTACATCGAAAACATGCCTGGGAAACCCAGAAGATGGTACACCGTGTGGTCGGGAAAGGTTTCTAAAACGCACCTCATTTCTCCTCTCCTTGTGCTCGGGTTCGCCATTCCAGCCGCTTTACTAACAATCTCCCTACGTGGAGAATCAGCACCGTTAACCTCCTCTTTCGTACAGGTTGCAATTTGTCCTGAGGATGAACGGGAAGAGGGGGATCCAATGAGAGACTAGCTCTAGGTGTTGGGACAGGCACAGGTCACTCTATTTTTCCATCAGGAAGAAGAATGAACCACAGGCTCAGCCTGCCCCCCCCGGAACCAGAATAGGGCCTGAAGCAATCCTGCGCTTTTGCGGCCAGCTCCCAAAAAAGCGAGTTGACAAATGGAGCTCAGGGGCACTGCAATTCACAAACCTGCAGAGTTATAAATGATAACTCTCGTCCACAAATATATTGAGGGAAGGCAACGAAGAGGATTTGAAAGCAAGGCAGAATTGCAGGAAACAGATTTCAGGAGGTAGGTGCGACTCGCCTTTAAAGCACATGAAAAGCGGCAAAACGTCGACAATGATGCCCTTGGCCAAAAAGGGCGTATGCGTTTTTTCCTGAATATATTCAGGAAAAAACGCATACGCCCTTTTTGGCCAACCAAGCAAGCCGGAAAGGCAAATCAGCACTACAAACAAGTCTCGCTTGCCATCGGTCAAAAGGGCCATGCTGAAAAAAGTGTAAAACCCGGAAATGCAGGACAGGCCATGGAGACATGGGAGCCTTGCTACGCTGATGGGCGGGATGTAAATTGCCAACAGCCACTCTGGAGAAGTGTACGGTGTGTCCTGAAACATGTAATAAACACAGCTTAGAGAGCATAGGGCACTTCCACTCATGGGCGTATACACTGGGAAAACTGAAAATCCACAAGACACAGGCACCCCAAAGTGTAGGGCTGCTCTGTTTACAAGAACCTCCACTTCGGTACACCTTAAATAGCTCAGGATAGAGAAAAATGGATAAAGAAGTTGTGGTACTTATGCACAATGGAATATCACTCAGCCATGAAATCAATGTCATAAGGCTAGTAGCAGCAAGCATGATGAGTGGATTTAGGTACGATGACTCTAAGTGAAATAAGTCACACAGAAAAAGACACTTTTCCTAAGATATCACTTATAGAGGGAATGTCAAAATCGCTACCCTTGAACTGAATTACAAGACAGAACAGAGTCACACGTTTAGAAAACACACTATGGCTGCTTAACGGGAAAGGTCAGGTGGGGTGATGCATAAAACAAGGGTTTGAAATTAGCTCAGATTCCGTTCCATAAGCCAAATATGTAATGGACAAGACGTACACCCTGCTCAGTGAAATGGACTCAACACCCCCTATTCACCGCACAAGAATATATCTGACTGGTAAGAATCTTAAAACCTATGTATTGATATCTCTCTGGAAGTGAATCAAGAGGGTGTAAAGCGGCATAAACACAGCAGTGAAAAGCAGCTAAACCCCATTATAAAAATAAATTACTTAAAAAAAACCCATAAAACAACGACAGTGAAAGAGAGAGAAATTCTTACAAAATCCATTCAGGGGCTCTGATGCAACCTGGATTGACCATATCTAGACCCACAGCTGGATGAGACATAAGGCTGGACACTCTTGGAGCTGAGAGGATTGGTGAGGTTGGGTGAGCAAACGCAGACCCTTTAAAGTCACACTGCGTGGTACCCATCCCATGGGTCCCAAATCTCCAGGTTCAAGGGCATCTTCCTACATCGAAAACATGCCTGGGAAACCCAGAAGATGGTACACCGTGTGGTCGGGAAAGGTTTCTAAAACGCACCTCATTTCTCCTCTCCTTGTGCTCGGGTTCGCCATTCCAGCCGCTTTACTAACAATCTCCCTACGTGGAGAATCAGCACCGTTAACCTCCTCTTTCGTACAGGTTGCAATTTGTCCTGAGGATGAACGGGAAGAGGGGGAACCAATGAGAGACTAGCTCTAGGTGTTGGGACAGGCACAGGTCACTCTATTTTTCCATCAGGAAGAAGAATGAACCCCAGGCTCAGCCTGCCCCCCCGGAACCAGAATAGGGCCTGAAGCAATCCTGCGCTTTTGCGGCCAGCTCCCAAAAAAGCGAGTTGACAAATGGAGCTCAGGGGCACTGCAATTCACAAACCTGCAGAGTTATAAATGATAACTCTCGTCCACAAATATATTGAGGGAAGGCAACGAAGAGGATTTGAAAGCAAGGCAGAATTGCAGGAAACAGATTTCAGGAGGTAGGTGCGACTCGCCTTTAAAGCACATGAAAAGCGGCAAAACGTCGACAATGATGCCCTTGGCCAAAAAGGGCGTATGCGTTTTTTCCTGAATATATTCAGGAAAAAACGCATACGCCCTTTTTGGCCAACCAAGCAAGCCGGAAAGGCAAATCAGCACTACAAACAAGTCTCGCTTGCCATCGGTCAAAAGGGCCATGCTGAAAAAAGTGTAAAACCCGGAAATGCAGGACAGGCCATGGAGACATGGGAGCCTTGCTACGCTGATGGGCGGGATGTAAATTGCCAACAGCCACTCTGCAGAAGTGTACGGTGTGTCCTGAAACATGTAATAAACACAGCTTAGAGAGCATAGGGCACTTCCACTCATGGGCGTATACATTGGGAAAACTGAAAATCCACAAGACACAGGCACCCCAAAGTGTAGGGCTGCTCTGTTTACAAGAACCTCCACTTCGGTACACCTTAAATAGCTCAGGATAGAGAAAAATGGCTAAAGAAGTTGTGGTACTTATGCACAATGGAATATCACTCAGCCATGAAATCAATGTCATAAGGCTAGTAGCAGCAAGCATGATGAGTGGATTTAGGTACGATGACTCTAAGTGAAATAAGTCACACAGAAAAAGACACTTTTCCTAAGATATCACTTATAGAGGGAATGTCAAAATCGCTACCCTTGAACTGAATTACAAGACAGAACACAGTCACACGTTTAGAAAACACACTATGGCTGCTTAACGAGAAAGGTCTGGTGGGGTGATGCATAAAACAAGGGTTTGAAATTAGCTCAGATTCCGTTCCATAAGCCAAATATGTAATGGACAAGACGTACACCCTGCTCAGTGAAATGGACTCAACACCCCCTATTCACCGCACAAGAATATATCTGACTGGTAAGAATCTTAAAACCTATGTATTGATATCTCTCTGGAAGTGAATCAAGAGGGTGTAAAGCGGCATAAACACAGCAGTGAAAAGCAGCTAAACCCCATTATAAAAATAAATTACTTTAAAAAAACCCATAAAACAACGACAGTGAAAGAGAGAGAAATTCTTACAAAATCCATTCAGGGGCTCTGATGCAACCTGGATTGACCATATCTAGACCCACAGCTGGATGAGACATAAGGCTGGACACTCTTGGAGCTGAAAGGATTGGTGAGGTTGGGTGAGCAAACGCAGACCCTTTAAAGTCACACTGCGTGGTACCCATCCCATGGGTCCCAAATCTCCAGGTTCAAGGGCATCTTCCTACATCGAAAACATGCCTGGGAAACCCAGAAGATGGTACACCGTGTGGTCGGGAAAGGTTTCTAAAACGCACCTCATTTCTCCTCTCCTTGTGCTCGGGTTCGCCATTCCAGCCGCTTTACTAACAATCTCCCTACGTGGAGAATCAGCACCGTTAACCTCCTCTTTCGTACAGGTTGCAATTTGTCCTGAGGATGAACGGGAAGAGGGGGATCCAATGAGAGACTAGCTCTAGGTGTTGGGACAGGCACAGGTCACTCTATTTTTCCATCAGGAAGAAGAATGAACCACAGGCTCAGCCTGCCCCCCCCGGAACCAGAATAGGGCCTGAAGCAATCCTGCGCTTTTGCGGCCAGCTCCCAAAAAAGCGAGTTGACAAATGGAGCTCAGGGGCACTGCAATTCACAAACCTGCAGAGTTATAAATGATAACTCTCGTCCACAAATATATTGAGGGAAGGCAACGAAGAGGATTTGAAAGCAAGGCAGAATTGCAGGAAACAGATTTCAGGAGGTAGGTGCGACTCGCCTTTAAAGCACATGAAAAGCGGCAAAACGTCGACAATGATGCCCTTGGCCAAAAAGGGCGTATGCGTTTTTTCCTGAATATATTCAGGAAAAAACGCATACGCCCTTTTTGGCCAACCAAGCAAGCCTGAAAGGCAAATCAGCACTACAAACAAGTCTCGCTTGCCATCGGTCAAAAGGGCCATGCTGAAAAAAGTGTAAAACCCGGAAATGCAGGACAGGCCATGGAGACATGGGAGCCTTGCTACGCTGATGGGCGGGATGTAAATTGCCAACAGCCACTCTGGAGAAGTGTACGGTGTGTCCTGAAACATGTAATAAACACAGCTTAGAGAGCATAGGGCACTTCCACTCATGGGCGTATACACTGGGAAAACTGAAAATCCACAAGACACAGGCACCCCAAAGTGTAGGGCTGCTCTGTTTACAAGAACCTCCACTTCGGTACACCTTAAATAGCTCAGGATAGAGAAAAATGGCTAAAGAAGTTGTGGTACTTATGCACAATGGAATATCACTCAGCCATGAAATCAATGTCATAAGGCTAGTAGCAGCAAGCATGATGAGTGGATTTAGGTACGATGACTCTAAGTGAAATAAGTCACACAGAAAAAGACACTTTTCCTAAGATATCACTTATAGAGGGAATGTCAAAATCGCTACCCTTGAACTGAATTACAAGACAGAACAGAGTCACACGTTTAGAAAACACACTATGGCTGCTTAACGGGAAAGGTCAGGTGGGGTGATGCATAAAACAAGGGTTTGAAATTAGCTCAGATTCCGTTCCATAAGCCAAATATGTAATGGACAAGACGTACACCCTGCTCAGTGAAATGGACTCAACACCCCCTATTCACCGCACAAGAATATATCTGACTGGTAAGAATCTTAAAACCTATGTATTGATATCTCTCTGGAAGTGAATCAAGAGGGTGTAAAGCGGCATAAACACAGCAGTGAAAAGCAGCTAAACCCCATTATAAAAATAAATTACTTAAAAAAAACCCATAAAACAACGACAGTGAAAGAGAGAGAAATTCTTACAAAATCCATTCAGGGGCTCTGATGCAACCTGGATTGACCATATCTAGACCCACAGCTGGATGAGACATAAGGCTGGACACTCTTGGAGCTGAGAGGATTGGTGAGGTTGGGTGAGCAAACGCAGACCCTTTAAAGTCACACTGCGTGGTACCCATCCCATGGGTCCCAAATCTCCAGGTTCAAGGGCATCTTCCTACATCGAAAACATGCCTGGGAAACCCAGAAGATGGTACACCGTGTGGTCGGGAAAGGTTTCTAAAACGCACCTCATTTCTCCTCTCCTTGTGCTCGGGTTCGCCATTCCAGCCGCTTTACTAACAATCTCCCTACGTGGAGAATCAGCACCGTTAACCTCCTCTTTCGTACAGGTTGCAATTTGTCCTGAGGATGAACGGGAAGAGGGGGAACCAATGAGAGACTAGCTCTAGGTGTTGGGACAGGCACAGGTCACTCTATTTTTCCATCAGGAAGAAGAATGAACCACAGGCTCAGCCTGCCCCCCCGGAACCAGAATAGGGCCTGAAGCAATCCTGCGCTTTTGCGGCCAGCTCCCAAAAAAGCGAGTTGACAAATGGAGCTCAGGGGCACTGCAATTCACAAACCTGCAGAGTTATAAATGATAACTCTCGTCCACAAATATATTGAGGGAAGGCAACGAAGAGGATTTGAAAGCAAGGCAGAATTGCAGGAAACAGATTTCAGGAGGTAGGTGCGACTCGCCTTTAAAGCACATGAAAAGCGGCAAAACGTCGACAATGATGCCCTTGGCCAAAAAGGGCGTATGCGTTTTTTCCTGAATATATTCAGGAAAAAACGCATACGCCCTTTTTGGCCAACCAAGCAAGCCGGAAAGGCAAATCAGCACTACAAACAAGTCTCGCTTGCCATCGGTCAAAAGGGCCATGCTGAAAAAAGTGTAAAACCCGGAAATGCAGGACAGGCCATGGAGACATGGGAGCCTTGCTACGCTGATGGGCGGGATGTAAATTGCCAACAGCCACTCTGCAGAAGTGTACGGTGTGTCCTGAAACATGTAATAAACACAGCTTAGAGAGCATAGGGCACTTCCACTCATGGGCGTATACATTGGGAAAACTGAAAATCCACAAGACACAGGCACCCCAAAGTGTAGGGCTGCTCTGTTTACAAGAACCTCCACTTCGGTACACCTTAAATAGCTCAGGATAGAGAAAAATGGCTAAAGAAGTTGTGGTACTTATGCACAATGGAATATCACTCAGCCATGAAATCAATGTCATAAGGCTAGTAGCAGCAAGCATGATGAGTGGATTTAGGTACGATGACTCTAAGTGAAATAAGTCACACAGAAAAAGACACTTTTCCTAAGATATCACTTATAGAGGGAATGTCAAAATCGCTACCCTTGAACTGAATTACAAGACAGAACACAGTCACACGTTTAGAAAACACACTATGGCTGCTTAACGGGAAAGGTCAGGTGGGGTGATGCATAAAACAAGGGTTTGAAATTAGCTCAGATTCCGTTCCATAAGCCAAATATGTAATGGACAAGACGTACACCCTGCTCAGTGAAATGGACTCAACACCCCCTATTCACCGCACAAGAATATATCTGACTGGTAAGAATCTTAAAACCTATGTATTGATATCTCTCTGGAAGTGAATCAAGAGGGTGTAAAGCGGCATAAACACAGCAGTGAAAAGCAGCTAAACCCCATTATAAAAATAAATTACTTAAAAAAAACCCATAAAACAACGACAGTGAAAGAGAGAGAAATTCTTACAAAATCCATTCAGGGGCTCTGATGCAACCTGGATTGACCATATCTAGACCCACAGCTGGATGAGACATAAGGCTGGACACTCTTGGAGCTGAGAGGATTGGTGAGGTTGGGTGAGCAAACGCAGACCCTTTAAAGTCACACTGCGTGGTACCCATCCCATGGGTCCCAAATCTCCAGGTTCAAGGGCATCTTCCTACATCGAAAACATGCCTGGGAAACCCAGAAGATGGTACACCGTGTGGTCGGGAAAGGTTTCTAAAACGCACCTCATTTCTCCTCTCCTTGTGCTCGGGTTCGCCATTCCAGCCGCTTTACTAACAATCTCCCTACGTGGAGAATCAGCACCGTTAACCTCCTCTTTCGTACAGGTTGCAATTTGTCCTGAGGATGAACGGGAAGAGGGGGAACCAATGAGAGACTAGCTCTAGGTGTTGGGACAGGCACAGGTCACTCTATTTTTCCATCAGGAAGAAGAATGAACCACAGGCTCAGCCTGCCCCCCCGGAACCAGAATAGGGCCTGAAGCAATCCTGCGCTTTTGCGGCCAGCTCCCAAAAAAGCGAGTTGACAAATGGAGCTCAGGGGCACTGCAATTCACAAACCTGCAGAGTTATAAATGATAACTCTCGTCCACAAATATATTGAGGGAAGGCAACGAAGAGGATTTGAAAGCAAGGCAGAATTGCAGGAAACAGATTTCAGGAGGTAGGTGCGACTCGCCTTTAAAGCACATGAAAAGCGGCAAAACGTCGACAATGATGCCCTTGGCCAAAAAGGGCGTATGCGTTTTTTCCTGAATATATTCAGGAAAAAACGCATACGCCCTTTTTGGCCAACCAAGCAAGCCGGAAAGGCAAATCAGCACTACAAACAAGTCTCGCTTGCCATCGGTCAAAAGGGCCATGCTGAAAAAAGTGTAAAACCCGGAAATGCAGGACAGGCCATGGAGACATGGGAGCCTTGCTACGCTGATGGGCGGGATGTAAATTGCCAACAGCCACTCTGCAGAAGTGTACGGTGTGTCCTGAAACATGTAATAAACACAGCTTAGAGAGCATAGGGCACTTCCATTCATGGGCGTATACACTGGGAAAACTGAAAATCCACAAGACACAGGCACCCCAAAGTGTAGGGCTGCTCTGTTTACAAGAACCTCCACTTCGGTACACCTTAAATAGCTCAGGATAGAGAAAAATGGCTAAAGAAGTTGTGGTACTTATGCACAATGGAATATCACTCAGCCATGAAATCAATGTCATAAGGCTAGTAGCAGCAAGCATGATGAGTGGATTTAGGTACGATGACTCTAAGTGAAATAAGTCACACAGAAAAAGACACTTTTCCTAAGATATCACTTATAGAGGGAATGTCAAAATCGCTACCCTTGAACTGAATTACAAGACAGAACACAGTCACACGTTTAGAAAACACACTATGGCTGCTTAACGGGAAAGGTCAGGTGGGGTGATGCATAAAACAAGGGTTTGAAATTAGCTCAGATTCCGTTCCATAAGCCAAATATGTAATGGACAAGACGTACACCCTGCTCAGTGAAATGGACTCAACACCCCCTATTCACCGCACAAGAATATATCTGACTGGTAAGAATCTTAAAACCTATGTATTGATATCTCTCTGGAAGTGAATCAAGAGGGTGTAAAGCGGCATAAACACAGCAGTGAAAAGCAGCTAAACCCCATTATAAAAATAAATTACTTAAAAAAAACCCATAAAACAACGACAGTGAAAGAGAGAGAAATTCTTACAAAATCCATTCAGGGGCTCTGATGCAACCTGGATTGACCATATCTAGACCCACAGCTGGATGAGACATAAGGCTGGACACTCTTGGAGCTGAGAGGATTGGTGAGGTTGGGTGAGCAAACGCAGACCCTTTAAAGTCACACTGCGTGGTACCCATCCCATGGGTCCCAAATCTCCAGGTTCAAGGGCATCTTCCTACATCGAAAACATGCCTGGGAAACCCAGAAGATGGTACACCGTGTGGTCGGGAAAGGTTTCTAAAACGCACCTCATTTCTCCTCTCCTTGTGCTCGGGTTCGCCATTCCAGCCGCTTTACTAACAATCTCCCTACGTGGAGAATCAGCACCGTTAACCTCCTCTTTCGTACAGGTTGCAATTTGTCCTGAGGATGAACGGGAAGAGGGGGAACCAATGAGAGACTAGCTCTAGGTGTTGGGACAGGCACAGGTCACTCTATTTTTCCATCAGGAAGAAGAATGAACCACAGGCTCAGCCTGCCCCCCCGGAACCAGAATAGGGCCTGAAGCAATCCTGCGCTTTTGCGGCCAGCTCCCAAAAAAGCGAGTTGACAAATGGAGCTCAGGGGCACTGCAATTCACAAACCTGCAGAGTTATAAATGATAACTCTCGTCCACAAATATATTGAGGGAAGGCAACGAAGAGGATTTGAAAGCAAGGCAGAATTGCAGGAAACAGATTTCAGGAGGTAGGTGCGACTCGCCTTTAAAGCACATGAAAAGCGGCAAAACGTCGACGATGATGCCCTTGGCCAAAAAGGGCGTATGCGTTTTTTCCTGAATATATTCAGGAAAAAACGCATACGCCCTTTTTGGCCAACCAAGCAAGCCGGAAAGGCAAATCAGCACTACAAACAAGTCTCGCTTGCCATCGGTCAAAAGGGCCATGCTGAAAAAAGTGTAAAACCCGGAAATGCAGGACAGGCCATGGAGACATGGGAGCCTTGCTACGCTGATGGGCGGGATGTAAATTGCCAACAGCCACTCTGGAGAAGTGTACGGTGTGTCCTGAAACATGTAATAAACACAGCTTAGAGAGCATAGGGCACTTCCACTCATGGGCGTATACATTGGGAAAACTGAAAATCCACAAGACACAGGCACCCCAAAGTGTAGGGCTGCTCTGTTTACAAGAACCTCCACTTCGGTACACCTTAAATAGCTCAGGATAGAGAAAAATGGCTAAAGAAGTTGTGGTACTTATGCACAATGGAATATCACTCAGCCATGAAATCAATGTCATAAGGCTAGTAGCAGCAAGCATGATGAGTGGATTTAGGTACGATGACTCTAAGTGAAATAAGTCACACAGAAAAAGACACTTTTCCTAAGATATCACTTATAGAGGGAATGTCAAAATCGCTACCCTTGAACTGAATTACAAGACAGAACACAGTCACACGTTTAGAAAACACACTATGGCTGCTTAACGGGAAAGGTCTGGTGGGGTGATGCATAAAACAAGGGTTTGAAATTAGCTCAGATTCCGTTCCATAAGCCAAATATGTAATGGACAAGACGTACACCCTGCTCAGTGAAATGGACTCAACACCCCCTATTCACCGCACAAGAATATATCTGACTGGTAAGAATCTTAAAACCTATGTATTGATATCTCTCTGGAAGTGAATCAAGAGGGTGTAAAGCGGCATAAACACAGCAGTGAAAAGCAGCTAAACCCCATTATAAAAATAAATTACTTTAAAAAAACCCATAAAACAACGACAGTGAAAGAGAGAGAAATTCTTACAAAATCCATTCAGGGGCTCTGATGCAACCTGGATTGACCATATCTAGACCCACAGCTGGATGAGACATAAGGCTGGACACTCTTGGAGCTGAGAGGATTGGTGAGGTTGGGTGAGCAAACGCAGACCCTTTAAAGTCACACTGCGTGGTACCCATCCCATGGGTCCCAAATCTCCAGGTTCAAGGGCATCTTCCTACATCGAAAACATGCCTGGGAAACCCAGAAGATGGTACACCGTGTGGTCGGGAAAGGTTTCTAAAACGCACCTCATTTCTCCTCTCCTTGTGCTCGGGTTCGCCATTCCAGCCGCTTTACTAACAATCTCCCTACGTGGAGAATCAGCACCGTTAACCTCCTCTTTCGTACAGGTTGCAATTTGTCCTGAGGATGAACGGGAAGAGGGGGATCCAATGAGAGACTAGCTCTAGGTGTTGGGACAGGCACAGGTCACTCTATTTTTCCATCAGGAAGAAGAATGAACCACAGGCTCAGCCTGCCCCCCCCGGAACCAGAATAGGGCCTGAAGCAATCCTGCGCTTTTGCGGCCAGCTCCCAAAAAAGCGAGTTGACAAATGGAGCTCAGGGGCACTGCAATTCACAAACCTGCAGAGTTATAAATGATAACTCTCGTCCACAAATATATTGAGGGAAGGCAACGAAGAGGATTTGAAAGCAAGGCAGAATTGCAGGAAACAGATTTCAGGAGGTAGGTGCGACTCGCCTTTAAAGCACATGAAAAGCGGCAAAACGTCGACAATGATGCCCTTGGCCAAAAAGGGCGTATGCGTTTTTTCCTGAATATATTCAGGAAAAAACGCATACGCCCTTTTTGGCCAACCAAGCAAGCCGGAAAGGCAAATCAGCACTACAAACAAGTCTCGCTTGCCATCGGTCAAAAGGGCCATGCTGAAAAAAGTGTAAAACCCGGAAATGCAGGACAGGCCATGGAGACATGGGAGCCTTGCTACGCTGATGGGCGGGATGTAAATTGCCAACAGCCACTCTGGAGAAGTGTACGGTGTGTCCTGAAACATGTAATAAACACAGCTTAGAGAGCATAGGGCACTTCCACTCATGGGCGTATACATTGGGAAAACTGAAAATCCACAAGACACAGGCACCCCAAAGTGTAGGGCTGCTCTGTTTACAAGAACCTCCACTTCGGTACACCTTAAATAGCTCAGGATAGAGAAAAATGGATAAAGAAGTTGTGGTACTTATGCACAATGGAATATCACTCAGCCATGAAATCAATGTCATAAGGCTAGTAGCAGCAAGCATGATGAGTGGATTTAGGTACGATGACTCTAAGTGAAATAAGTCACACAGAAAAAGACACTTTTCCTAAGATATCACTTATAGAGGGAATGTCAAAATCGCTACCCTTGAACTGAATTACAAGAGAGAACACAGTCACACGTTTAGAAAACACACTATGGCTGCTTAACGGGAAAGGTCAGGTGGGGTGATGCATAAAACAAGGGTTTGAAATTAGCTCAGATTCCGTTCCATAAGCCAAATATGTAATGGACAAGACGTACACCCTGCTCAGTGAAATGGACTCAACACCCCCTATTCACCGCACAAGAATATATCTGACTGGTAAGAATCTTAAAACCTATGTATTGATATCTCTCTGGAAGTGAATCAAGAGGGTGTAAAGCGGCATAAACACAGCAGTGAAAAGCAGCTAAACCCCATTATAAAAATAAATTACTTTAAAAAAACCCATAAAACACCGACAGTGAAAGAGAGAGAAATTCTTACAAAATCCATTCAGGGGCTCTGATGCAACCTGGATTGACCATATCTAGACCCACAGCTGGATGAGACATAAGGCTGGACACTCTTGGAGCTGAGAGGATTGGTGAGGTTGGGTGAGCAAACGCAGACCCTTTAAAGTCACACTGCGTGGTACCCATCCCATGGGTCCCAAATCTCCAGGTTCAAGGGCATCTTCCTACATCGAAAACATGCCTGGGAAACCCAGAAGATGGTACACCGTGTGGTCGGGAAAGGTTTCTAAAACGCACCTCATTTCTCCTCTCCTTGTGCTCGGGTTCGCCATTCCAGCCGCTTTACTAACAATCTCCCTACGTGGAGAATCAGCACCGTTAACCTCCTCTTTCGTACAGGTTGCAATTTGTCCTGAGGATGAACGGGAAGAGGGGGATCCAATGAGAGACTAGCTCTAGGTGTTGGGACAGGCACAGGTCACTCTATTTTTCCATCAGGAAGAAGAATGAACCACAGGCTCAGCCTGCCCCCCCCGGAACCAGAATAGGGCCTGAAGCAATCCTGCGCTTTTGCGGCCAGCTCCCAAAAAAGCGAGTTGACAAATGGAGCTCAGGGGCACTGCAATTCACAAACCTGCAGAGTTATAAATGATAACTCTCGTCCACAAATATATTGAGGGAAGGCAACGAAGAGGATTTGAAAGCAAGGCAGAATTGCAGGAAACAGATTTCAGGAGGTAGGTGCGACTCGCCTTTAAAGCACATGAAAAGCGGCAAAACGTCGACAATGATGCCCTTGGCCAAAAAGGGCGTATGCGTTTTTTCCTGAATATATTCAGGAAAAAACGCATACGCCCTTTTTGGCCAACCAAGCAAGCCGGAAAGGCAAATCAGCACTACAAACAAGTCTCGCTTGCCATCGGTCAAAAGGGCCATGCTGAAAAAAGTGTAAAACCCGGAAATGCAGGACAGGCCATGGAGACATGGGAGCCTTGCTACGCTGATGGGCGGGATGTAAATTGCCAACAGCCACTCTGGAGAAGTGTACGGTGTGTCCTGAAACATGTAATAAACACAGCTTAGAGAGCATAGGGCACTTCCACTCATGGGCGTATACACTGGGAAAACTGAAAATCCACAAGACACAGGCACCCCAAAGTGTAGGGCTGCTCTGTTTACAAGAACCTCCACTTCGGTACACCTTAAATAGCTCAGGATAGAGAAAAATGGCTAAAGAAGTTGTGGTACTTATGCACAATGGAATATCACTCAGCCATGAAATCAATGTCATAAGGCTAGTAGCAGCAAGCATGATGAGTGGATTTAGGTACGATGACTCTAAGTGAAATAAGTCACACAGAAAAAGACACTTTTCCTAAGATATCACTTATAGAGGGAATGTCAAAATCGCTACCCTTGAACTGAATTACAAGACAGAACAGAGTCACACGTTTAGAAAACACACTATGGCTGCTTAACGGGAAAGGTCAGGTGGGGTGATGCATAAAACAAGGGTTTGAAATTAGCTCAGATTCCGTTCCATAAGCCAAATATGTAATGGACAAGACGTACACCCTGCTCAGTGAAATGGACTCAACACCCCCTATTCACCGCACAAGAATATATCTGACTGGTAAGAATCTTAAAACCTATGTATTGATATCTCTCTGGAAGTGAATCAAGAGGGTGTAAAGCGGCATAAACACAGCAGTGAAAAGCAGCTAAACCCCATTATAAAAATAAATTACTTAAAAAAAACCCATAAAACAACGACAGTGAAAGAGAGAGAAATTCTTACAAAATCCATTCAGGGGCTCTGATGCAACCTGGATTGACCATATCTAGACCCACAGCTGGATGAGACATAAGGCTGGACACTCTTGGAGCTGAGAGGATTGGTGAGGTTGGGTGAGCAAACGCAGACCCTTTAAAGTCACACTGCGTGGTACCCATCCCATGGGTCCCAAATCTCCAGGTTCAAGGGCATCTTCCTACATCGAAAACATGCCTGGGAAACCCAGAAGATGGTACACCGTGTGGTCGGGAAAGGTTTCTAAAACGCACCTCATTTCTCCTCTCCTTGTGCTCGGGTTCGCCATTCCAGCCGCTTTACTAACAATCTCCCTACGTGGAGAATCAGCACCGTTAACCTCCTCTTTCGTACAGGTTGCAATTTGTCCTGAGGATGAACGGGAAGAGGGGGAACCAATGAGAGACTAGCTCTAGGTGTTGGGACAGGCACAGGTCACTCTATTTTTCCATCAGGAAGAAGAATGAACCCCAGGCTCAGCCTGCCCCCCCGGAACCAGAATAGGGCCTGAAGCAATCCTGCGCTTTTGCGGCCAGCTCCCAAAAAAGCGAGTTGACAAATGGAGCTCAGGGGCACTGCAATTCACAAACCTGCAGAGTTATAAATGATAACTCTCGTCCACAAATATATTGAGGGAAGGCAACGAAGAGGATTTGAAAGCAAGGCAGAATTGCAGGAAACAGATTTCAGGAGGTAGGTGCGACTCGCCTTTAAAGCACATGAAAAGCGGCAAAACGTCGACAATGATGCCCTTGGCCAAAAAGGGCGTATGCGTTTTTTCCTGAATATATTCAGGAAAAAACGCATACGCCCTTTTTGGCCAACCAAGCAAGCCGGAAAGGCAAATCAGCACTACAAACAAGTCTCGCTTGCCATCGGTCAAAAGGGCCATGCTGAAAAAAGTGTAAAACCCGGAAATGCAGGACAGGCCATGGAGACATGGGAGCCTTGCTACGCTGATGGGCGGGATGTAAATTGCCAACAGCCACTCTGCAGAAGTGTACGGTGTGTCCTGAAACATGTAATAAACACAGCTTAGAGAGCATAGGGCACTTCCACTCATGGGCGTATACATTGGGAAAACTGAAAATCCACAAGACACAGGCACCCCAAAGTGTAGGGCTGCTCTGTTTACAAGAACCTCCACTTCGGTACACCTTAAATAGCTCAGGATAGAGAAAAATGGCTAAAGAAGTTGTGGTACTTATGCACAATGGAATATCACTCAGCCATGAAATCAATGTCATAAGGCTAGTAGCAGCAAGCATGATGAGTGGATTTAGGTACGATGACTCTAAGTGAAATAAGTCACACAGAAAAAGACACTTTTCCTAAGATATCACTTATAGAGGGAATGTCAAAATCGCTACCCTTGAACTGAATTACAAGACAGAACACAGTCACACGTTTAGAAAACACACTATGGCTGCTTAACGAGAAAGGTCTGGTGGGGTGATGCATAAAACAAGGGTTTGAAATTAGCTCAGATTCCGTTCCATAAGCCAAATATGTAATGGACAAGACGTACACCCTGCTCAGTGAAATGGACTCAACACCCCCTATTCACCGCACAAGAATATATCTGACTGGTAAGAATCTTAAAACCTATGTATTGATATCTCTCTGGAAGTGAATCAAGAGGGTGTAAAGCGGCATAAACACAGCAGTGAAAAGCAGCTAAACCCCATTATAAAAATAAATTACTTTAAAAAAACCCATAAAACAACGACAGTGAAAGAGAGAGAAATTCTTACAAAATCCATTCAGGGGCTCTGATGCAACCTGGATTGACCATATCTAGACCCACAGCTGGATGAGACATAAGGCTGGACACTCTTGGAGCTGAGAGGATTGGTGAGGTTGGGTGAGCAAACGCAGACCCTTTAAAGTCACACTGCGTGGTACCCATCCCATGGGTCCCAAATCTCCAGGTTCAAGGGCATCTTCCTACATCGAAAACATGCCTGGGAAACCCAGAAGATGGTACACCGTGTGGTCGGGAAAGGTTTCTAAAACGCACCTCATTTCTCCTCTCCTTGTGCTCGGGTTCGCCATTCCAGCCGCTTTACTAACAATCTCCCTACGTGGAGAATCAGCACCGTTAACCTCCTCTTTCGTACAGGTTGCAATTTGTCCTGAGGATGAACGGGAAGAGGGGGATCCAATGAGAGACTAGCTCTAGGTGTTGGGACAGGCACAGGTCACTCTATTTTTCCATCAGGAAGAAGAATGAACCACAGGCTCAGCCTGCCCCCCCCGGAACCAGAATAGGGCCTGAAGCAATCCTGCGCTTTTGCGGCCAGCTCCCAAAAAAGCGAGTTGACAAATGGAGCTCAGGGGCACTGCAATTCACAAACCTGCAGAGTTATAAATGATAACTCTCGTCCACAAATATATTGAGGGAAGGCAACGAAGAGGATTTGAAAGCAAGGCAGAATTGCAGGAAACAGATTTCAGGAGGTAGGTGCGACTCGCCTTTAAAGCACATGAAAAGCGGCAAAACGTCGACAATGATGCCCTTGGCCAAAAAGGGCGTATGCGTTTTTTCCTGAATATATTCAGGAAAAAACGCATACGCCCTTTTTGGCCAACCAAGCAAGCCTGAAAGGCAAATCAGCACTACAAACAAGTCTCGCTTGCCATCGGTGAAAAGGGCCATGCTGAAAAAAGTGTAAAACCCGGAAATGCAGGACAGGCCATGGAGACATGGGAGCCTTGCTACGCTGATGGGCGGGATGTAAATTGCCAACAGCCACTCTGGAGAAGTGTACGGTGTGTCCTGAAACATGTAATAAACACAGCTTAGAGAGCATAGGGCACTTCCACTCATGGGCGTATACACTGGGAAAACTGAAAATCCACAAGACACAGGCACCCCAAAGTGTAGGGCTGCTCTGTTTACAAGAACCTCCACTTCGGTACACCTTAAATAGCTCAGGATAGAGAAAAATGGCTAAAGAAGTTGTGGTACTTATGCACAATGGAATATCACTCAGCCATGAAATCAATGTCATAAGGCTAGTAGCAGCAAGCATGATGAGTGGATTTAGGTACGATGACTCTAAGTGAAATAAGTCACACAGAAAAAGACACTTTTCCTAAGATATCACTTATAGAGGGAATGTCAAAATCGCTACCCTTGAACTGAATTACAAGACAGAACAGAGTCACACGTTTAGAAAACACACTATGGCTGCTTAACGGGAAAGGTCAGGTGGGGTGATGCATAAAACAAGGGTTTGAAATTAGCTCAGATTCCGTTCCATAAGCCAAATATGTAATGGACAAGACGTACACCCTGCTCAGTGAAATGGACTCAACACCCCCTATTCACCGCACAAGAATATATCTGACTGGTAAGAATCTTAAAACCTATGTATTGATATCTCTCTGGAAGTGAATCAAGAGGGTGTAAAGCGGCATAAACACAGCAGTGAAAAGCAGCTAAACCCCATTATAAAAATAAATTACTTAAAAAAAACCCATAAAACAACGACAGTGAAAGAGAGAGAAATTCTTACAAAATCCATTCAGGGGCTCTGATGCAACCTGGATTGACCATATCTAGACCCACAGCTGGATGAGACATAAGGCTGGACACTCTTGGAGCTGAGAGGATTGGTGAGGTTGGGTGAGCAAACGCAGACCCTTTAAAGTCACACTGCGTGGTACCCATCCCATGGGTCCCAAATCTCCAGGTTCAAGGGCATCTTCCTACATCGAAAACATGCCTGGGAAACCCAGAAGATGGTACACCGTGTGGTCGGGAAAGGTTTCTAAAACGCACCTCATTTCTCCTCTCCTTGTGCTCGGGTTCGCCATTCCAGCCGCTTTACTAACAATCTCCCTACGTGGAGAATCAGCACCGTTAACCTCCTCTTTCGTACAGGTTGCAATTTGTCCTGAGGACGAACGGGAAGAGGGGGAACCAATGAGAGACTAGCTCTAGGTGTTGGGACAGGCACAGGTCACTCTATTTTTCCATCAGGAAGAAGAATGAACCACAGGCTCAGCCTGCCCCCCCGGAACCAGAATAGGGCCTGAAGCAATCCTGCGCTTTTGCGGCCAGCTCCCAAAAAAGCGAGTTGACAAATGGAGCTCAGGGGCACTGCAATTCACAAACCTGCAGAGTTATAAATGATAACTCTCGTCCACAAATATATTGAGGGAAGGCAACGAAGAGGATTTGAAAGCAAGGCAGAATTGCAGGAAACAGATTTCAGGAGGTAGGTGCGACTCGCCTTTAAAGCACATGAAAAGCGGCAAAACGTCGACAATGATGCCCTTGGCCAAAAAGGGCGTATGCGTTTTTTCCTGAATATATTCAGGAAAAAACGCATACGCCCTTTTTGGCCAACCAAGCAAGCCGGAAAGGCAAATCAGCACTACAAACAAGTCTCGCTTGCCATCGGTCAAAAGGGCCATGCTGAAAAAAGTGTAAAACCCGGAAATGCAGGACAGGCCATGGAGACATGGGAGCCTTGCTACGCTGATGGGCGGGATGTAAATTGCCAACAGCCACTCTGGAGAAGTGTACGGTGTGTCCTGAAACATGTAATAAACACAGCTTAGAGAGCATAGGGCACTTCCACTCATGGGCGTATACACTGGGAAAACTGAAAATCCACAAGACACAGGCACCCCAAAGTGTAGGGCTGCTCTGTTTACAAGAACCTCCACTTCGGTACACCTTAAATAGCTCAGGATAGAGAAAAATGGATAAAGAAGTTGTGGTACTTATGCACAATGGAATATCACTCAGCCATGAAATCAATGTCATAAGGCTAGTAGCAGCAAGCATGATGAGTGGATTTAGGTACGATGACTCTAAGTGAAATAAGTCACACAGAAAAAGACACTTTTCCTAAGATATCACTTATAGAGGGAATGTCAAAATCGCTACCCTTGAACTGAATTACAAGAGAGAACACAGTCACACGTTTAGAAAACACACTATGGCTGCTTAACGGGAAAGGTCAGGTGGGGTGATGCATAAAACAAGGGTTTGAAATTAGCTCAGATTCCGTTCCATAAGCCAAATATGTAATGGACAAGACGTACACCCTGCTCAGTGAAATGGACTCAACACCCCCTATTCACCGCACAAGAATATATCTGACTGGTAAGAATCTTAAAACCTATGTATTGATATCTCTCTGGAAGTGAATCAAGAGGGTGTAAAGCGGCATAAACACAGCAGTGAAAAGCAGCTAAACCCCATTATAAAAATAAATTACTTTAAAAAATCCCATAAAACAACGACAGTGAAAGAGAGAGAAATTCTTACAAAATCCATTCAGGGGCTCTGATGCAACCTGGATTGACCATATCTAGACCCACAGCTGGATGAGACATAAGGCTGGACACTCTTGGAGCTGAGAGGATTGGTGAGGTTGGGTGAGCAAACGCAGACCCTTTAAAGTCACACTGCGTGGTACCCATCCCATGGGTCCCAAATCTCCAGGTTCAAGGGCATCTTCCTACATCGAAAACATGCCTGGGAAACCCAGAAGATGGTACACCGTGTGGTCGGGAAAGGTTTCTAAAACGCACCTCATTTCTCCTCTCCTTGTGCTCGGGTTCGCCATTCCAGCCGCTTTACTAACAATCTCCCTACGTGGAGAATCAGCACCGTTAACCTCCTCTTTCGTACAGGTTGCAATTTGTCCTGAGGATGAACGGGAAGAGGGGGATCCAATGAGAGACTAGCTCTAGGTGTTGGGACAGGCACAGGTCACTCTATTTTTCCATCAGGAAGAAGAATGAACCACAGGCTCAGCCTGCCCCCCCCGGAACCAGAATAGGGCCTGAAGCAATCCTGCGCTTTTGCGGCCAGCTCCCAAAAAAGCGAGTTGACAAATGGAGCTCAGGGGCACTGCAATTCACAAACCTGCAGAGTTATAAATGATAACTCTCGTCCACAAATATATTGAGGGAAGGCAACGAAGAGGATTTGAAAGCAAGGCAGAATTGCAGGAAACAGATTTCAGGAGGTAGGTGCGACTCGCCTTTAAAGCACATGAAAAGCGGCAAAACGTCGACAATGATGCCCTTGGCCAAAAAGGGCGTATGCGTTTTTTCCTGAATATATTCAGGAAAAAACGCATACGCCCTTTTTGGCCAACCAAGCAAGCCGGAAAGGCAAATCAGCACTACAAACAAGTCTCGCTTGCCATCGGTCAAAAGGGCCATGCTGAAAAAAGTGTAAAACCCGGAAATGCAGGACAGGCCATGGAGACATGGGAGCCTTGCTACGCTGATGGGCGGGATGTAAATTGCCAACAGCCACTCTGGAGAAGTGTACGGTGTGTCCTGAAACATGTAATAAACACAGCTTAGAGAGCATAGGGCACTTCCACTCATGGGCGTATACACTGGGAAAACTGAAAATCCACAAGACACAGGCACCCCAAAGTGTAGGGCTGCTCTGTTTACAAGAACCTCCACTTCGGTACACCTTAAATAGCTCAGGATAGAGAAAAATGGCTAAAGAAGTTGTGGTACTTATGCACAATGGAATATCACTCAGCCATGAAATCAATGTCATAAGGCTAGTAGCAGCAAGCATGATGAGTGGATTTAGGTACGATGACTCTAAGTGAAATAAGTCACACAGAAAAAGACACTTTTCCTAAGATATCACTTATAGAGGGAATGTCAAAATCGCTACCCTTGAACTGAATTACAAGACAGAACAGAGTCACACGTTTAGAAAACACACTATGGCTGCTTAACGGGAAAGGTCAGGTGGGGTGATGCATAAAACAAGGGTTTGAAATTAGCTCAGATTCCGTTCCATAAGCCAAATATGTAATGGACAAGACGTACACCCTGCTCAGTGAAATGGACTCAACACCCCCTATTCACCGCACAAGAATATATCTGACTGGTAAGAATCTTAAAACCTATGTATTGATATCTCTCTGGAAGTGAATCAAGAGGGTGTAAAGCGGCATAAACACAGCAGTGAAAAGCAGCTAAACCCCATTATAAAAATAAATTACTTAAAAAAAACCCATAAAACAACGACAGTGAAAGAGAGAGAAATTCTTACAAAATCCATTCAGGGGCTCTGATGCAACCTGGATTGACCATATCTAGACCCACAGCTGGATGAGACATAAGGCTGGACACTCTTGGAGCTGAGAGGATTGGTGAGGTTGGGTGAGCAAACGCAGACCCTTTAAAGTCACACTGCGTGGTACCCATCCCATGGGTCCCAAATCTCCAGGTTCAAGGGCATCTTCCTACATCGAAAACATGCCTGGGAAACCCAGAAGATGGTACACCGTGTGGTCGGGAAAGGTTTCTAAAACGCACCTCATTTCTCCTCTCCTTGTGCTCGGGTTCGCCATTCCAGCCGCTTTACTAACAATCTCCCTACGTGGAGAATCAGCACCGTTAACCTCCTCTTTCGTACAGGTTGCAATTTGTCCTGAGGATGAACGGGAAGAGGGGGAACCAATGAGAGACTAGCTCTAGGTGTTGGGACAGGCACAGGTCACTCTATTTTTCCATCAGGAAGAAGAATGAACCACAGGCTCAGCCTGCCCCCCCGGAACCAGAATAGGGCCTGAAGCAATCCTGCGCTTTTGCGGCCAGCTCCCAAAAAAGCGAGTTGACAAATGGAGCTCAGGGGCACTGCAATTCACAAACCTGCAGAGTTATAAATGATAACTCTCGTCCACAAATATATTGAGGGAAGGCAACGAAGAGGATTTGAAAGCAAGGCAGAATTGCAGGAAACAGATTTCAGGAGGTAGGTGCGACTCGCCTTTAAAGCACATGAAAAGCGGCAAAACGTCGACGATGATGCCCTTGGCCAAAAAGGGCGTATGCGTTTTTTCCTGAATATATTCAGGAAAAAACGCATACGCCCTTTTTGGCCAACCAAGCAAGCCGGAAAGGCAAATCAGCACTACAAACAAGTCTCGCTTGCCATCGGTCAAAAGGGCCATGCTGAAAAAAGTGTAAAACCCGGAAATGCAGGACAGGCCATGGAGACATGGGAGCCTTGCTACGCTGATGGGCGGGATGTAAATTGCCAACAGCCACTCTGGAGAAGTGTACGGTGTGTCCTGAAACATGTAATAAACACAGCTTAGAGAGCATAGGGCACTTCCACTCATGGGCGTATACATTGGGAAAACTGAAAATCCACAAGACACAGGCACCCCAAAGTGTAGGGCTGCTCTGTTTACAAGAACCTCCACTTCGGTACACCTTAAATAGCTCAGGATAGAGAAAAATGGCTAAAGAAGTTGTGGTACTTATGCACAATGGAATATCACTCAGCCATGAAATCAATGTCATAAGGCTAGTAGCAGCAAGCATGATGAGTGGATTTAGGTACGATGACTCTAAGTGAAATAAGTCACACAGAAAAAGACACTTTTCCTAAGATATCACTTATAGAGGGAATGTCAAAATCGCTACCCTTGAACTGAATTACAAGACAGAACAGAGTCACACGTTTAGAAAACACACTATGGCTGCTTAACGGGAAAGGTCAGGTGGGGTGATGCATAAAACAAGGGTTTGAAATTAGCTCAGATTCCGTTCCATAAGCCAAATATGTAATGGACAAGACGTACACCCTGCTCAGTGAAATGGACTCAACACCCCCTATTCACCGCACAAGAATATATCTGACTGGTAAGAATCTTAAAACCTATGTATTGATATCTCTCTGGAAGTGAATCAAGAGGGTGTAAAGCGGCATAAACACAGCAGTGAAAAGCAGCTAAACCCCATTATAAAAATAAATTACTTAAAAAAAACCCATAAAACAACGACAGTGAAAGAGAGAGAAATTCTTACAAAATCCATTCAGGGGCTCTGATGCAACCTGGATTGACCATATCTAGACCCACAGCTGGATGAGACATAAGGCTGGACACTCTTGGAGCTGAGAGGATTGGTGAGGTTGGGTGAGCAAACGCAGACCCTTTAAAGTCACACTGCGTGGTACCCATCCCATGGGTCCCAAATCTCCAGGTTCAAGGGCATCTTCCTACATCGAAAACATGCCTGGGAAACCCAGAAGATGGTACACCGTGTGGTCGGGAAAGGTTTCTAAAACGCACCTCATTTCTCCTCTCCTTGTGCTCGGGTTCGCCATTCCAGCCGCTTTACTAACAATCTCCCTACGTGGAGAATCAGCACCGTTAACCTCCTCTTTCGTACAGGTTGCAATTTGTCCTGAGGACGAACGGGAAGAGGGGGAACCAATGAGAGACTAGCTCTAGGTGTTGGGACAGGCACAGGTCACTCTATTTTTCCATCAGGAAGAAGAATGAACCACAGGCTCAGCCTGCCCCCCCGGAACCAGAATAGGGCCTGAAGCAATCCTGCGCTTTTGCGGCCAGCTCCCAAAAAAGCGAGTTGACAAATGGAGCTCAGGGGCACTGCAATTCACAAACCTGCAGAGTTATAAATGATAACTCTCGTCCACAAATATATTGAGGGAAGGCAACGAAGAGGATTTGAAAGCAAGGCAGAATTGCAGGAAACAGATTTCAGGAGGTAGGTGCGACTCGCCTTTAAAGCACATGAAAAGCGGCAAAACGTCGACAATGATGCCCTTGGCCAAAAAGGGCGTATGCGTTTTTTCCTGAATATATTCAGGAAAAAACGCATACGCCCTTTTTGGCCAACCAAGCAAGCCGGAAAGGCAAATCAGCACTACAAACAAGTCTCGCTTGCCATCGGTCAAAAGGGCCATGCTGAAAAAAGTGTAAAACCCGGAAATGCAGGACAGGCCATGGAGACATGGGAGCCTTGCTACGCTGATGGGCGGGATGTAAATTGCCAACAGCCACTCTGGAGAAGTGTACGGTGTGTCCTGAAACATGTAATAAACACAGCTTAGAGAGCATAGGGCACTTCCACTCATGGGCGTATACACTGGGAAAACTGAAAATCCACAAGACACAGGCACCCCAAAGTGTAGGGCTGCTCTGTTTACAAGAACCTCCACTTCGGTACACCTTAAATAGCTCAGGATAGAGAAAAATGGCTAAAGAAGTTGTGGTACTTATGCACAATGGAATATCACTCAGCCATGAAATCAATGTCATAAGGCTAGTAGCAGCAAGCATGATGAGTGGATTTAGGTACGATGACTCTAAGTGAAATAAGTCACACAGAAAAAGACACTTTTCCTAAGATATCACTTATAGAGGGAATGTCAAAATCGCTACCCTTGAACTGAATTACAAGAGAGAACACAGTCACACGTTTAGAAAACACACTATGGCTGCTTAACGGGAAAGGTCAGGTGGGGTGATGCATAAAACAAGGGTTTGAAATTAGCTCAGATTCCGTTCCATAAGCCAAATATGTAATGGACAAGACGTACACCCTGCTCAGTGAAATGGACTCAACACCCCCTATTCACCGCACAAGAATATATCTGACTGGTAAGAATCTTAAAACCTATGTATTGATATCTCTCTGGAAGTGAATCAAGAGGGTGTAAAGCGGCATAAACACAGCAGTGAAAAGCAGCTAAACCCCATTATAAAAATAAATTACTTTAAAAAATCCCATAAAACAACGACAGTGAAAGAGAGAGAAATTCTTACAAAATCCATTCAGGGGCTCTGATGCAACCTGGATTGACCATATCTAGACCCACAGCTGGATGAGACATAAGGCTGGACACTCTTGGAGCTGAGAGGATTGGTGAGGTTGGGTGAGCAAACGCAGACCCTTTAAAGTCACACTGCGTGGTACCCATCCCATGGGTCCCAAATCTCCAGGTTCAAGGGCATCTTCCTACATCGAAAACATGCCTGGGAAACCCAGAAGATGGTACACCGTGTGGTCGGGAAAGGTTTCTAAAACGCACCTCATTTCTCCTCTCCTTGTGCTCGGGTTCGCCATTCCAGCCGCTTTACTAACAATCTCCCTACGTGGAGAATCAGCACCGTTAACCTCCTCTTTCGTACAGGTTGCAATTTGTCCTGAGGATGAACGGGAAGAGGGGGATCCAATGAGAGACTAGCTCTAGGTGTTGGGACAGGCACAGGTCACTCTATTTTTCCATCAGGAAGAAGAATGAACCACAGGCTCAGCCTGCCCCCCCGGAACCAGAATAGGGCCTGAAGCAATCCTGCGCTTTTGCGGCCAGCTCCCAAAAAAGCGAGTTGACAAATGGAGCTCAGGGGCACTGCAATTCACAAACCTGCAGAGTTATAAATGATAACTCTCGTCCACAAATATATTGAGGGAAGGCAACGAAGAGGATTTGAAAGCAAGGCAGAATTGCAGGAAACAGATTTCAGGAGGTAGGTGCGACTCGCCTTTAAAGCACATGAAAAGCGGCAAAACGTCGACAATGATGCCCTTGGCCAAAAAGGGCGTATGCGTTTTTTCCTGAATATATTCAGGAAAAAACGCATACGCCCTTTTTGGCCAACCAAGCAAGCCGGAAAGGCAAATCAGCACTACAAACAAGTCTCGCTTGCCATCGGTCAAAAGGGCCATGCTGAAAAAAGTGTAAAACCCGGAAATGCAGGACAGGCCATGGAGACATGGGAGCCTTGCTACGCTGATGGGCGGGATGTAAATTGCCAACAGCCACTCTGGAGAAGTGTACGGTGTGTCCTGAAACATGTAATAAACACAGCTTAGAGAGCATAGGGCACTTCCACTCATGGGCGTATACACTGGGAAAACTGAAAATCCACAAGACACAGGCACCCCAAAGTGTAGGGCTGCTCTGTTTACAAGAACCTCCACTTCGGTACACCTTAAATAGCTCAGGATAGAGAAAAATGGCTAAAGAAGTTGTGGTACTTATGCACAATGGAATATCACTCAGCCATGAAATCAATGTCATAAGGCTAGTAGCAGCAAGCATGATGAGTGGATTTAGGTACGATGACTCTAAGTGAAATAAGTCACACAGAAAAAGACACTTTTCCTAAGATATCACTTATAGAGGGAATGTCAAAATCGCTACCCTTGAACTGAATTACAAGACAGAACAGAGTCACACGTTTAGAAAACACACTATGGCTGCTTAACGGGAAAGGTCAGGTGGGGTGATGCATAAAACAAGGGTTTGAAATTAGCTCAGATTCCGTTCCATAAGCCAAATATGTAATGGACAAGACGTACACCCTGCTCAGTGAAATGGACTCAACACCCCCTATTCACCGCACAAGAATATATCTGACTGGTAAGAATCTTAAAACCTATGTATTGATATCTCTCTGGAAGTGAATCAAGAGGGTGTAAAGCGGCATAAACACAGCAGTGAAAAGCAGCTAAACCCCATTATAAAAATAAATTACTTAAAAAAAACCCATAAAACAACGACAGTGAAAGAGAGAGAAATTCTTACAAAATCCATTCAGGGGCTCTGATGCAACCTGGATTGACCATATCTAGACCCACAGCTGGATGAGACATAAGGCTGGACACTCTTGGAGCTGAGAGGATTGGTGAGGTTGGGTGAGCAAACGCAGACCCTTTAAAGTCACACTGCGTGGTACCCATCCCATGGGTCCCAAATCTCCAGGTTCAAGGGCATCTTCCTACATCGAAAACATGCCTGGGAAACCCAGAAGATGGTACACCGTGTGGTCGGGAAAGGTTTCTAAAACGCACCTCATTTCTCCTCTCCTTGTGCTCGGGTTCGCCATTCCAGCCGCTTTACTAACAATCTCCCTACGTGGAGAATCAGCACCGTTAACCTCCTCTTTCGTACAGGTTGCAATTTGTCCTGAGGATGAACGGGAAGAGGGGGAACCAATGAGAGACTAGCTCTAGGTGTTGGGACAGGCACAGGTCACTCTATTTTTCCATCAGGAAGAAGAATGAACCACAGGCTCAGCCTGCCCCCCCGGAACCAGAATAGGGCCTGAAGCAATCCTGCGCTTTTGCGGCCAGCTCCCAAAAAAGCGAGTTGACAAATGGAGCTCAGGGGCACTGCAATTCACAAACCTGCAGAGTTATAAATGATAACTCTCGTCCACAAATATATTGAGGGAAGGCAACGAAGAGGATTTGAAAGCAAGGCAGAATTGCAGGAAACAGATTTCAGGAGGTAGGTGCGACTCGCCTTTAAAGCACATGAAAAGCGGCAAAACGTCGACGATGATGCCCTTGGCCAAAAAGGGCGTATGCGTTTTTTCCTGAATATATTCAGGAAAAAACGCATACGCCCTTTTTGGCCAACCAAGCAAGCCGGAAAGGCAAATCAGCACTACAAACAAGTCTCGCTTGCCATCGGTCAAAAGGGCCATGCTGAAAAAAGTGTAAAACCCGGAAATGCAGGACAGGCCATGGAGACATGGGAGCCTTGCTACGCTGATGGGCGGGATGTAAATTGCCAACAGCCACTCTGGAGAAGTGTACGGTGTGTCCTGAAACATGTAATAAACACAGCTTAGAGAGCATAGGGCACTTCCACTCATGGGCGTATACATTGGGAAAACTGAAAATCCACAAGACACAGGCACCCCAAAGTGTAGGGCTGCTCTGTTTACAAGAACCTCCACTTCGGTACACCTTAAATAGCTCAGGATAGAGAAAAATGGCTAAAGAAGTTGTGGTACTTATGCACAATGGAATATCACTCAGCCATGAAATCAATGTCATAAGGCTAGTAGCAGCAAGCATGATGAGTGGATTTAGGTACGATGACTCTAAGTGAAATAAGTCACACAGAAAAAGACACTTTTCCTAAGATATCACTTATAGAGGGAATGTCAAAATCGCTACCCTTGAACTGAATTACAAGACAGAACAGAGTCACACGTTTAGAAAACACACTATGGCTGCTTAACGGGAAAGGTCAGGTGGGGTGATGCATAAAACAAGGGTTTGAAATTAGCTCAGATTCCGTTCCATAAGCCAAATATGTAATGGACAAGACGTACACCCTGCTCAGTGAAATGGACTCAACACCCCCTATTCACCGCACAAGAATATATCTGACTGGTAAGAATCTTAAAACCTATGTATTGATATCTCTCTGGAAGTGAATCAAGAGGGTGTAAAGCGGCATAAACACAGCAGTGAAAAGCAGCTAAACCCCATTATAAAAATAAATTACTTAAAAAAAACCCATAAAACAACGACAGTGAAAGAGAGAGAAATTCTTACAAAATCCATTCAGGGGCTCTGATGCAACCTGGATTGACCATATCTAGACCCACAGCTGGATGAGACATAAGGCTGGACACTCTTGGAGCTGAGAGGATTGGTGAGGTTGGGTGAGCAAACGCAGACCCTTTAAAGTCACACTGCGTGGTACCCATCCCATGGGTCCCAAATCTCCAGGTTCAAGGGCATCTTCCTACATCGAAAACATGCCTGGGAAACCCAGAAGATGGTACACCGTGTGGTCGGGAAAGGTTTCTAAAACGCACCTCATTTCTCCTCTCCTTGTGCTCGGGTTCGCCATTCCAGCCGCTTTACTAACAATCTCCCTACGTGGAGAATCAGCACCGTTAACCTCCTCTTTCGTACAGGTTGCAATTTGTCCTGAGGACGAACGGGAAGAGGGGGAACCAATGAGAGACTAGCTCTAGGTGTTGGGACAGGCACAGGTCACTCTATTTTTCCATCAGGAAGAAGAATGAACCACAGGCTCAGCCTGCCCCCCCGGAACCAGAATAGGGCCTGAAGCAATCCTGCGCTTTTGCGGCCAGCTCCCAAAAAAGCGAGTTGACAAATGGAGCTCAGGGGCACTGCAATTCACAAACCTGCAGAGTTATAAATGATAACTCTCGTCCACAAATATATTGAGGGAAGGCAACGAAGAGGATTTGAAAGCAAGGCAGAATTGCAGGAAACAGATTTCAGGAGGTAGGTGCGACTCGCCTTTAAAGCACATGAAAAGCGGCAAAACGTCGACAATGATGCCCTTGGCCAAAAAGGGCGTATGCGTTTTTTCCTGAATATATTCAGGAAAAAACGCATACGCCCTTTTTGGCCAACCAAGCAAGCCGGAAAGGCAAATCAGCACTACAAACAAGTCTCGCTTGCCATCGGTCAAAAGGGCCATGCTGAAAAAAGTGTAAAACCCGGAAATGCAGGACAGGCCATGGAGACATGGGAGCCTTGCTACGCTGATGGGCGGGATGTAAATTGCCAACAGCCACTCTGGAGAAGTGTACGGTGTGTCCTGAAACATGTAATAAACACAGCTTAGAGAGCATAGGGCACTTCCACTCATGGGCGTATACACTGGGAAAACTGAAAATCCACAAGACACAGGCACCCCAAAGTGTAGGGCTGCTCTGTTTACAAGAACCTCCACTTCGGTACACCTTAAATAGCTCAGGATAGAGAAAAATGGATAAAGAAGTTGTGGTACTTATGCACAATGGAATATCACTCAGCCATGAAATCAATGTCATAAGGCTAGTAGCAGCAAGCATGATGAGTGGATTTAGGTACGATGACTCTAAGTGAAATAAGTCACACAGAAAAAGACACTTTTCCTAAGATATCACTTATAGAGGGAATGTCAAAATCGCTACCCTTGAACTGAATTACAAGAGAGAACACAGTCACACGTTTAGAAAACACACTATGGCTGCTTAACGGGAAAGGTCAGGTGGGGTGATGCATAAAACAAGGGTTTGAAATTAGCTCAGATTCCGTTCCATAAGCCAAATATGTAATGGACAAGACGTACACCCTGCTCAGTGAAATGGACTCAACACCCCCTATTCACCGCACAAGAATATATCTGACTGGTAAGAATCTTAAAACCTATGTATTGATATCTCTCTGGAAGTGAATCAAGAGGGTGTAAAGCGGCATAAACACAGCAGTGAAAAGCAGCTAAACCCCATTATAAAAATAAATTACTTTAAAAAATCCCATAAAACAACGACAGTGAAAGAGAGAGAAATTCTTACAAAATCCATTCAGGGGCTCTGATGCAACCTGGATTGACCATATCTAGACCCACAGCTGGATGAGACATAAGGCTGGACACTCTTGGAGCTGAGAGGATTGGTGAGGTTGGGTGAGCAAACGCAGACCCTTTAAAGTCACACTGCGTGGTACCCATCCCATGGGTCCCAAATCTCCAGGTTCAAGGGCATCTTCCTACATCGAAAACATGCCTGGGAAACCCAGAAGATGGTACACCGTGTGGTCGGGAAAGGTTTCTAAAACGCACCTCATTTCTCCTCTCCTTGTGCTCGGGTTCGCCATTCCAGCCGCTTTACTAACAATCTCCCTACGTGGAGAATCAGCACCGTTAACCTCCTCTTTCGTACAGGTTGCAATTTGTCCTGAGGATGAACGGGAAGAGGGGGAACCAATGAGAGACTAGCTCTAGGTGTTGGGACAGGCACAGGTCACTCTATTTTTCCATCAGGAAGAAGAATGAACCCCAGGCTCAGCCTGCCCCCCCGGAACCAGAATAGGGCCTGAAGCAATCCTGCGCTTTTGCGGCCAGCTCCCAAAAAAGCGAGTTGACAAATGGAGCTCAGGGGCACTGCAATTCACAAACCTGCAGAGTTATAAATGATAACTCTCGTCCACAAATATATTGAGGGAAGGCAACGAAGAGGATTTGAAAGCAAGGCAGAATTGCAGGAAACAGATTTCAGGAGGTAGGTGCGACTCGCCTTTAAAGCACATGAAAAGCGGCAAAACGTCGACAATGATGCCCTTGGCCAAAAAGGGCGTATGCGTTTTTTCCTGAATATATTCAGGAAAAAACGCATACGCCCTTTTTGGCCAACCAAGCAAGCCGGAAAGGCAAATCAGCACTACAAACAAGTCTCGCTTGCCATCGGTCAAAAGGGCCATGCTGAAAAAAGTGTAAAACCCGGAAATGCAGGACAGGCCATGGAGACATGGGAGCCTTGCTACGCTGATGGGCGGGATGTAAATTGCCAACAGCCACTCTGCAGAAGTGTACGGTGTGTCCTGAAACATGTAATAAACACAGCTTAGAGAGCATAGGGCACTTCCACTCATGGGCGTATACATTGGGAAAACTGAAAATCCACAAGACACAGGCACCCCAAAGTGTAGGGCTGCTCTGTTTACAAGAACCTCCACTTCGGTACACCTTAAATAGCTCAGGATAGAGAAAAATGGCTAAAGAAGTTGTGGTACTTATGCACAATGGAATATCACTCAGCCATGAAATCAATGTCATAAGGCTAGTAGCAGCAAGCATGATGAGTGGATTTAGGTACGATGACTCTAAGTGAAATAAGTCACACAGAAAAAGACACTTTTCCTAAGATATCACTTATAGAGGGAATGTCAAAATCGCTACCCTTGAACTGAATTACAAGACAGAACACAGTCACACGTTTAGAAAACACACTATGGCTGCTTAACGAGAAAGGTCTGGTGGGGTGATGCATAAAACAAGGGTTTGAAATTAGCTCAGATTCCGTTCCATAAGCCAAATATGTAATGGACAAGACGTACACCCTGCTCAGTGAAATGGACTCAACACCCCCTATTCACCGCACAAGAATATATCTGACTGGTAAGAATCTTAAAACCTATGTATTGATATCTCTCTGGAAGTGAATCAAGAGGGTGTAAAGCGGCATAAACACAGCAGTGAAAAGCAGCTAAACCCCATTATAAAAATAAATTACTTTAAAAAAACCCATAAAACAACGACAGTGAAAGAGAGAGAAATTCTTACAAAATCCATTCAGGGGCTCTGATGCAACCTGGATTGACCATATCTAGACCCACAGCTGGATGAGACATAAGGCTGGACACTCTTGGAGCTGAGAGGATTGGTGAGGTTGGGTGAGCAAACGCAGACCCTTTAAAGTCACACTGCGTGGTACCCATCCCATGGGTCCCAAATCTCCAGGTTCAAGGGCATCTTCCTACATCGAAAACATGCCTGGGAAACCCAGAAGATGGTACACCGTGTGGTCGGGAAAGGTTTCTAAAACGCACCTCATTTCTCCTCTCCTTGTGCTCGGGTTCGCCATTCCAGCCGCTTTACTAACAATCTCCCTACGTGGAGAATCAGCACCGTTAACCTCCTCTTTCGTACAGGTTGCAATTTGTCCTGAGGATGAACGGGAAGAGGGGGATCCAATGAGAGACTAGCTCTAGGTGTTGGGACAGGCACAGGTCACTCTATTTTTCCATCAGGAAGAAGAATGAACCACAGGCTCAGCCTGCCCCCCCCGGAACCAGAATAGGGCCTGAAGCAATCCTGCGCTTTTGCGGCCAGCTCCCAAAAAAGCGAGTTGACAAATGGAGCTCAGGGGCACTGCAATTCACAAACCTGCAGAGTTATAAATGATAACTCTCGTCCACAAATATATTGAGGGAAGGCAACGAAGAGGATTTGAAAGCAAGGCAGAATTGCAGGAAACAGATTTCAGGAGGTAGGTGCGACTCGCCTTTAAAGCACATGAAAAGCGGCAAAACGTCGACAATGATGCCCTTGGCCAAAAAGGGCGTATGCGTTTTTTCCTGAATATATTCAGGAAAAAACGCATACGCCCTTTTTGGCCAACCAAGCAAGCCTGAAAGGCAAATCAGCACTACAAACAAGTCTCGCTTGCCATCGGTCAAAAGGGCCATGCTGAAAAAAGTGTAAAACCCGGAAATGCAGGACAGGCCATGGAGACATGGGAGCCTTGCTACGCTGATGGGCGGGATGTAAATTGCCAACAGCCACTCTGGAGAAGTGTACGGTGTGTCCTGAAACATGTAATAAACACAGCTTAGAGAGCATAGGGCACTTCCACTCATGGGCGTATACACTGGGAAAACTGAAAATCCACAAGACACAGGCACCCCAAAGTGTAGGGCTGCTCTGTTTACAAGAACCTCCACTTCGGTACACCTTAAATAGCTCAGGATAGAGAAAAATGGCTAAAGAAGTTGTGGTACTTATGCACAATGGAATATCACTCAGCCATGAAATCAATGTCATAAGGCTAGTAGCAGCAAGCATGATGAGTGGATTTAGGTACGATGACTCTAAGTGAAATAAGTCACACAGAAAAAGACACTTTTCCTAAGATATCACTTATAGAGGGAATGTCAAAATCGCTACCCTTGAACTGAATTACAAGACAGAACAGAGTCACACGTTTAGAAAACACACTATGGCTGCTTAACGGGAAAGGTCAGGTGGGGTGATGCATAAAACAAGGGTTTGAAATTAGCTCAGATTCCGTTCCATAAGCCAAATATGTAATGGACAAGACGTACACCCTGCTCAGTGAAATGGACTCAACACCCCCTATTCACCGCACAAGAATATATCTGACTGGTAAGAATCTTAAAACCTATGTATTGATATCTCTCTGGAAGTGAATCAAGAGGGTGTAAAGCGGCATAAACACAGCAGTGAAAAGCAGCTAAACCCCATTATAAAAATAAATTACTTAAAAAAAACCCATAAAACAACGACAGTGAAAGAGAGAGAAATTCTTACAAAATCCATTCAGGGGCTCTGATGCAACCTGGATTGACCATATCTAGACCCACAGCTGGATGAGACATAAGGCTGGACACTCTTGGAGCTGAGAGGATTGGTGAGGTTGGGTGAGCAAACGCAGACCCTTTAAAGTCACACTGCGTGGTACCCATCCCATGGGTCCCAAATCTCCAGGTTCAAGGGCATCTTCCTACATCGAAAACATGCCTGGGAAACCCAGAAGATGGTACACCGTGTGGTCGGGAAAGGTTTCTAAAACGCACCTCATTTCTCCTCTCCTTGTGCTCGGGTTCGCCATTCCAGCCGCTTTACTAACAATCTCCCTACGTGGAGAATCAGCACCGTTAACCTCCTCTTTCGTACAGGTTGCAATTTGTCCTGAGGACGAACGGGAAGAGGGGGAACCAATGAGAGACTAGCTCTAGGTGTTGGGACAGGCACAGGTCACTCTATTTTTCCATCAGGAAGAAGAATGAACCACAGGCTCAGCCTGCCCCCCCGGAACCAGAATAGGGCCTGAAGCAATCCTGCGCTTTTGCGGCCAGCTCCCAAAAAAGCGAGTTGACAAATGGAGCTCAGGGGCACTGCAATTCACAAACCTGCAGAGTTATAAATGATAACTCTCGTCCACAAATATATTGAGGGAAGGCAACGAAGAGGATTTGAAAGCAAGGCAGAATTGCAGGAAACAGATTTCAGGAGGTAGGTGCGACTCGCCTTTAAAGCACATGAAAAGCGGCAAAACGTCGACAATGATGCCCTTGGCCAAAAAGGGCGTATGCGTTTTTTCCTGAATATATTCAGGAAAAAACGCATACGCCCTTTTTGGCCAACCAAGCAAGCCGGAAAGGCAAATCAGCACTACAAACAAGTCTCGCTTGCCATCGGTCAAAAGGGCCATGCTGAAAAAAGTGTAAAACCCGGAAATGCAGGACAGGCCATGGAGACATGGGAGCCTTGCTACGCTGATGGGCGGGATGTAAATTGCCAACAGCCACTCTGGAGAAGTGTACGGTGTGTCCTGAAACATGTAATAAACACAGCTTAGAGAGCATAGGGCACTTCCACTCATGGGCGTATACACTGGGAAAACTGAAAATCCACAAGACACAGGCACCCCAAAGTGTAGGGCTGCTCTGTTTACAAGAACCTCCACTTCGGTACACCTTAAATAGCTCAGGATAGAGAAAAATGGATAAAGAAGTTGTGGTACTTATGCACAATGGAATATCACTCAGCCATGAAATCAATGTCATAAGGCTAGTAGCAGCAAGCATGATGAGTGGATTTAGGTACGATGACTCTAAGTGAAATAAGTCACACAGAAAAAGACACTTTTCCTAAGATATCACTTATAGAGGGAATGTCAAAATCGCTACCCTTGAACTGAATTACAAGAGAGAACACAGTCACACGTTTAGAAAACACACTATGGCTGCTTAACGGGAAAGGTCAGGTGGGGTGATGCATAAAACAAGGGTTTGAAATTAGCTCAGATTCCGTTCCATAAGCCAAATATGTAATGGACAAGACGTACACCCTGCTCAGTGAAATGGACTCAACACCCCCTATTCACCGCACAAGAATATATCTGACTGGTAAGAATCTTAAAACCTATGTATTGATATCTCTCTGGAAGTGAATCAAGAGGGTGTAAAGCGGCATAAACACAGCAGTGAAAAGCAGCTAAACCCCATTATAAAAATAAATTACTTTAAAAAATCCCATAAAACAACGACAGTGAAAGAGAGAGAAATTCTTACAAAATCCATTCAGGGGCTCTGATGCAACCTGGATTGACCATATCTAGACCCACAGCTGGATGAGACATAAGGCTGGACACTCTTGGAGCTGAGAGGATTGGTGAGGTTGGGTGAGCAAACGCAGACCCTTTAAAGTCACACTGCGTGGTACCCATCCCATGGGTCCCAAATCTCCAGGTTCAAGGGCATCTTCCTACATCGAAAACATGCCTGGGAAACCCAGAAGATGGTACACCGTGTGGTCGGGAAAGGTTTCTAAAACGCACCTCATTTCTCCTCTCCTTGTGCTCGGGTTCGCCATTCCAGCCGCTTTACTAACAATCTCCCTACGTGGAGAATCAGCACCGTTAACCTCCTCTTTCGTACAGGTTGCAATTTGTCCTGAGGATGAACGGGAAGAGGGGGATCCAATGAGAGACTAGCTCTAGGTGTTGGGACAGGCACAGGTCACTCTATTTTTCCATCAGGAAGAAGAATGAACCACAGGCTCAGCCTGCCCCCCCCGGAACCAGAATAGGGCCTGAAGCAATCCTGCGCTTTTGCGGCCAGCTCCCAAAAAAGCGAGTTGACAAATGGAGCTCAGGGGCACTGCAATTCACAAACCTGCAGAGTTATAAATGATAACTCTCGTCCACAAATATATTGAGGGAAGGCAACGAAGAGGATTTGAAAGCAAGGCAGAATTGCAGGAAACAGATTTCAGGAGGTAGGTGCGACTCGCCTTTAAAGCACATGAAAAGCGGCAAAACGTCGACAATGATGCCCTTGGCCAAAAAGGGCGTATGCGTTTTTTCCTGAATATATTCAGGAAAAAACGCATACGCCCTTTTTGGCCAACCAAGCAAGCCGGAAAGGCAAATCAGCACTACAAACAAGTCTCGCTTGCCATCGGTCAAAAGGGCCATGCTGAAAAAAGTGTAAAACCCGGAAATGCAGGACAGGCCATGGAGACATGGGAGCCTTGCTACGCTGATGGGCGGGATGTAAATTGCCAACAGCCACTCTGGAGAAGTGTACGGTGTGTCCTGAAACATGTAATAAACACAGCTTAGAGAGCATAGGGCACTTCCACTCATGGGCGTATACACTGGGAAAACTGAAAATCCACAAGACACAGGCACCCCAAAGTGTAGG
This sequence comes from Eubalaena glacialis, assembly GCF_028564815.1. Lineage (NCBI taxonomy): Eukaryota > Metazoa > Chordata > Mammalia > Artiodactyla > Balaenidae > Eubalaena > Eubalaena glacialis. The sequence continues at coordinate 139,119,270 of NC_083719.1, forward strand.
GCTGCTCTGTTTACAAGAACCTCCACTTCGGTACACCTTAAATAGCTCAGGATAGAGAAAAATGGCTAAAGAAGTTGTGGTACTTATGCACAATGGAATATCACTCAGCCATGAAATCAATGTCATAAGGCTAGTAGCAGCAAGCATGATGAGTGGATTTAGGTACGATGACTCTAAGTGAAATAAGTCACACAGAAAAAGACACTTTTCCTAAGATATCACTTATAGAGGGAATGTCAAAATCGCTACCCTTGAACTGAATTACAAGACAGAACAGAGTCACACGTTTAGAAAACACACTATGGCTGCTTAACGGGAAAGGTCAGGTGGGGTGATGCATAAAACAAGGGTTTGAAATTAGCTCAGATTCCGTTCCATAAGCCAAATATGTAATGGACAAGACGTACACCCTGCTCAGTGAAATGGACTCAACACCCCCTATTCACCGCACAAGAATATATCTGACTGGTAAGAATCTTAAAACCTATGTATTGATATCTCTCTGGAAGTGAATCAAGAGGGTGTAAAGCGGCATAAACACAGCAGTGAAAAGCAGCTAAACCCCATTATAAAAATAAATTACTTAAAAAAAACCCATAAAACAACGACAGTGAAAGAGAGAGAAATTCTTACAAAATCCATTCAGGGGCTCTGATGCAACCTGGATTGACCATATCTAGACCCACAGCTGGATGAGACATAAGGCTGGACACTCTTGGAGCTGAGAGGATTGGTGAGGTTGGGTGAGCAAACGCAGACCCTTTAAAGTCACACTGCGTGGTACCCATCCCATGGGTCCCAAATCTCCAGGTTCAAGGGCATCTTCCTACATCGAAAACATGCCTGGGAAACCCAGAAGATGGTACACCGTGTGGTCGGGAAAGGTTTCTAAAACGCACCTCATTTCTCCTCTCCTTGTGCTCGGGTTCGCCATTCCAGCCGCTTTACTAACAATCTCCCTACGTGGAGAATCAGCACCGTTAACCTCCTCTTTCGTACAGGTTGCAATTTGTCCTGAGGATGAACGGGAAGAGGGGGAACCAATGAGAGACTAGCTCTAGGTGTTGGGACAGGCACAGGTCACTCTATTTTTCCATCAGGAAGAAGAATGAACCACAGGCTCAGCCTGCCCCCCCGGAACCAGAATAGGGCCTGAAGCAATCCTGCGCTTTTGCGGCCAGCTCCCAAAAAAGCGAGTTGACAAATGGAGCTCAGGGGCACTGCAATTCACAAACCTGCAGAGTTATAAATGATAACTCTCGTCCACAAATATATTGAGGGAAGGCAACGAAGAGGATTTGAAAGCAAGGCAGAATTGCAGGAAACAGATTTCAGGAGGTAGGTGCGACTCGCCTTTAAAGCACATGAAAAGCGGCAAAACGTCGACGATGATGCCCTTGGCCAAAAAGGGCGTATGCGTTTTTTCCTGAATATATTCAGGAAAAAACGCATACGCCCTTTTTGGCCAACCAAGCAAGCCGGAAAGGCAAATCAGCACTACAAACAAGTCTCGCTTGCCATCGGTCAAAAGGGCCATGCTGAAAAAAGTGTAAAACCCGGAAATGCAGGACAGGCCATGGAGACATGGGAGCCTTGCTACGCTGATGGGCGGGATGTAAATTGCCAACAGCCACTCTGGAGAAGTGTACGGTGTGTCCTGAAACATGTAATAAACACAGCTTAGAGAGCATAGGGCACTTCCACTCATGGGCGTATACATTGGGAAAACTGAAAATCCACAAGACACAGGCACCCCAAAGTGTAGGGCTGCTCTGTTTACAAGAACCTCCACTTCGGTACACCTTAAATAGCTCAGGATAGAGAAAAATGGCTAAAGAAGTTGTGGTACTTATGCACAATGGAATATCACTCAGCCATGAAATCAATGTCATAAGGCTAGTAGCAGCAAGCATGATGAGTGGATTTAGGTACGATGACTCTAAGTGAAATAAGTCACACAGAAAAAGACACTTTTCCTAAGATATCACTTATAGAGGGAATGTCAAAATCGCTACCCTTGAACTGAATTACAAGACAGAACAGAGTCACACGTTTAGAAAACACACTATGGCTGCTTAACGGGAAAGGTCAGGTGGGGTGATGCATAAAACAAGGGTTTGAAATTAGCTCAGATTCCGTTCCATAAGCCAAATATGTAATGGACAAGACGTACACCCTGCTCAGTGAAATGGACTCAACACCCCCTATTCACCGCACAAGAATATATCTGACTGGTAAGAATCTTAAAACCTATGTATTGATATCTCTCTGGAAGTGAATCAAGAGGGTGTAAAGCGGCATAAACACAGCAGTGAAAAGCAGCTAAACCCCATTATAAAAATAAATTACTTAAAAAAAACCCATAAAACAACGACAGTGAAAGAGAGAGAAATTCTTACAAAATCCATTCAGGGGCTCTGATGCAACCTGGATTGACCATATCTAGACCCACAGCTGGATGAGACATAAGGCTGGACACTCTTGGAGCTGAGAGGATTGGTGAGGTTGGGTGAGCAAACGCAGACCCTTTAAAGTCACACTGCGTGGTACCCATCCCATGGGTCCCAAATCTCCAGGTTCAAGGGCATCTTCCTACATCGAAAACATGCCTGGGAAACCCAGAAGATGGTACACCGTGTGGTCGGGAAAGGTTTCTAAAACGCACCTCATTTCTCCTCTCCTTGTGCTCGGGTTCGCCATTCCAGCCGCTTTACTAACAATCTCCCTACGTGGAGAATCAGCACCGTTAACCTCCTCTTTCGTACAGGTTGCAATTTGTCCTGAGGACGAACGGGAAGAGGGGGAACCAATGAGAGACTAGCTCTAGGTGTTGGGACAGGCACAGGTCACTCTATTTTTCCATCAGGAAGAAGAATGAACCACAGGCTCAGCCTGCCCCCCCGGAACCAGAATAGGGCCTGAAGCAATCCTGCGCTTTTGCGGCCAGCTCCCAAAAAAGCGAGTTGACAAATGGAGCTCAGGGGCACTGCAATTCACAAACCTGCAGAGTTATAAATGATAACTCTCGTCCACAAATATATTGAGGGAAGGCAACGAAGAGGATTTGAAAGCAAGGCAGAATTGCAGGAAACAGATTTCAGGAGGTAGGTGCGACTCGCCTTTAAAGCACATGAAAAGCGGCAAAACGTCGACAATGATGCCCTTGGCCAAAAAGGGCGTATGCGTTTTTTCCTGAATATATTCAGGAAAAAACGCATACGCCCTTTTTGGCCAACCAAGCAAGCCGGAAAGGCAAATCAGCACTACAAACAAGTCTCGCTTGCCATCGGTCAAAAGGGCCATGCTGAAAAAAGTGTAAAACCCGGAAATGCAGGACAGGCCATGGAGACATGGGAGCCTTGCTACGCTGATGGGCGGGATGTAAATTGCCAACAGCCACTCTGGAGAAGTGTACGGTGTGTCCTGAAACATGTAATAAACACAGCTTAGAGAGCATAGGGCACTTCCACTCATGGGCGTATACACTGGGAAAACTGAAAATCCACAAGACACAGGCACCCCAAAGTGTAGGGCTGCTCTGTTTACAAGAACCTCCACTTCGGTACACCTTAAATAGCTCAGGATAGAGAAAAATGGATAAAGAAGTTGTGGTACTTATGCACAATGGAATATCACTCAGCCATGAAATCAATGTCATAAGGCTAGTAGCAGCAAGCATGATGAGTGGATTTAGGTACGATGACTCTAAGTGAAATAAGTCACACAGAAAAAGACACTTTTCCTAAGATATCACTTATAGAGGGAATGTCAAAATCGCTACCCTTGAACTGAATTACAAGAGAGAACACAGTCACACGTTTAGAAAACACACTATGGCTGCTTAACGGGAAAGGTCAGGTGGGGTGATGCATAAAACAAGGGTTTGAAATTAGCTCAGATTCCGTTCCATAAGCCAAATATGTAATGGACAAGACGTACACCCTGCTCAGTGAAATGGACTCAACACCCCCTATTCACCGCACAAGAATATATCTGACTGGTAAGAATCTTAAAACCTATGTATTGATATCTCTCTGGAAGTGAATCAAGAGGGTGTAAAGCGGCATAAACACAGCAGTGAAAAGCAGCTAAACCCCATTATAAAAATAAATTACTTTAAAAAATCCCATAAAACAACGACAGTGAAAGAGAGAGAAATTCTTACAAAATCCATTCAGGGGCTCTGATGCAACCTGGATTGACCATATCTAGACCCACAGCTGGATGAGACATAAGGCTGGACACTCTTGGAGCTGAGAGGATTGGTGAGGTTGGGTGAGCAAACGCAGACCCTTTAAAGTCACACTGCGTGGTACCCATCCCATGGGTCCCAAATCTCCAGGTTCAAGGGCATCTTCCTACATCGAAAACATGCCTGGGAAACCCAGAAGATGGTACACCGTGTGGTCGGGAAAGGTTTCTAAAACGCACCTCATTTCTCCTCTCCTTGTGCTCGGGTTCGCCATTCCAGCCGCTTTACTAACAATCTCCCTACGTGGAGAATCAGCACCGTTAACCTCCTCTTTCGTACAGGTTGCAATTTGTCCTGAGGATGAACGGGAAGAGGGGGATCCAATGAGAGACTAGCTCTAGGTGTTGGGACAGGCACAGGTCACTCTATTTTTCCATCAGGAAGAAGAATGAACCACAGGCTCAGCCTGCCCCCCCCGGAACCAGAATAGGGCCTGAAGCAATCCTGCGCTTTTGCGGCCAGCTCCCAAAAAAGCGAGTTGACAAATGGAGCTCAGGGGCACTGCAATTCACAAACCTGCAGAGTTATAAATGATAACTCTCGTCCACAAATATATTGAGGGAAGGCAACGAAGAGGATTTGAAAGCAAGGCAGAATTGCAGGAAACAGATTTCAGGAGGTAGGTGCGACTCGCCTTTAAAGCACATGAAAAGCGGCAAAACGTCGACAATGATGCCCTTGGCCAAAAAGGGCGTATGCGTTTTTTCCTGAATATATTCAGGAAAAAACGCATACGCCCTTTTTGGCCAACCAAGCAAGCCGGAAAGGCAAATCAGCACTACAAACAAGTCTCGCTTGCCATCGGTCAAAAGGGCCATGCTGAAAAAAGTGTAAAACCCGGAAATGCAGGACAGGCCATGGAGACATGGGAGCCTTGCTACGCTGATGGGCGGGATGTAAATTGCCAACAGCCACTCTGGAGAAGTGTACGGTGTGTCCTGAAACATGTAATAAACACAGCTTAGAGAGCATAGGGCACTTCCACTCATGGGCGTATACACTGGGAAAACTGAAAATCCACAAGACACAGGCACCCCAAAGTGTAGGGCTGCTCTGTTTACAAGAACCTCCACTTCGGTACACCTTAAATAGCTCAGGATAGAGAAAAATGGCTAAAGAAGTTGTGGTACTTATGCACAATGGAATATCACTCAGCCATGAAATCAATGTCATAAGGCTAGTAGCAGCAAGCATGATGAGTGGATTTAGGTACGATGACTCTAAGTGAAATAAGTCACACAGAAAAAGA